>NC_083464.1:19777500-20377500 GCF_030014155.1 Tachysurus vachellii | reverse complement strand
TTGTGTACTCAGTGGATAAGGATTGTGTTCAGCTTCCACTCCCTAATCAAACAGTTTTCTTCAATCCCTGCCGAGATAAGTGACCACACAGAGGAGACTGAATCAGAAGCTGACCTTTGCGTGGGAGTAAAGTCACCTCCGCGCTGAGCCAGAAAGAGGTGCTGCTGGGTTCTTTTTTTGTCGCTAACACAGAAGTGTGGGGTTTGTGTTTACGGATGGGAAAGGATGGGGATTGCTTGGCGGCTGCCTGTCGAGCATGCCAACTTCGCATTTAAGACAATGATGCGAATGCCGGCAGCACTGCAGGTGGGCACAGCAGGCCAGTGGAGCTGCATATGCTCTGCTGCTGCCAGCACATTGCCGGTAGTGTATTTTTGGGGCCAAGTTTAACAGGACCATGTGTACTCAGAGCATGGAAAATGCTTTCAAAGGCAGAAAATAGCCTCTCGCACGTTCGAAAATTGGTGTGATTTCACTGTTTGAGTTTGATCTCTTTGGGGGGTTGGGCACACTGTAAATATTTAGAAACAATAACACATTTGTGACAAAGGCAGGGGGCTTAAAGAAATAGTAAGAGCTAGATCCATATTAAAGGAGCTAATGGAGCCTCTGGCATCTTGTAGGTGTAATGTGGGTGTCTGTGAGCTAATGCAATATCCCTTCTCATGAGAATAAATACTGCAAAACTAACAGCTCAATGATAATTCACAAAGCCTTCCTTTTGATACATAACTTATCCAATGACCTTCTCTTGTGATTCTCATGACCTCTGAATGGCAAGACTAACAAAAGCTAACAAAATAAGAGTTACAAATGCAGTAGATGCTAAAATTCTTGAAGCCTTTTTGACAAATTTGAATTACAGACAGAATCATTGTCATAAAAGACAATAAGAGACATGTGCTCAATATTAGATTATATATAGCACTAGATTGCATATTAATCTCTTGGTTGTAAATTATGAAACAATGAGGTCTGCACACACCAGCTCTTTCATTAAGCCCTGGTGTGGCATAATATGTTCGTTCATTGGCACACACAGAGTGACCTTCTGGAATGATGTGGGTGGTTAGTATTCGCTCGAATATAGCGTACACCATTAATGTCAGGCCATGTGTGACATTCGACACATCATTTTCTCTGTCATTCAGTGTGCTGGCAGTTTCACAGTGTGTGCATAGATATGGAACTCATTCTCTGATTATTGCAGAAAGTCACACAGGACTCTGCACAGCACCCAATCATCCCAATAAATGAAGGCATTCAGCGATGAGCCGCAATCAGACTCCCACCGAGCTGAGCGTGCATTTCCACAGACGTCTCCCTCATTGCAGCCTGAACCCGACGCCGATGATTAATTAATACAGCAGGCAAATGGCTTACAATATTCTCTCTCCTCCTAAACAATTTCATCTGCCTTACCACTACAAAGCAAATGGTGGGGCCACATCAATAGGTCATTATTTTTTCCCTTATCTTAGTCGAGAACTCTGTGCCACTAACACTCCGACTAAACAGGTGCTCAAACAATACACAATACAGAGCAAATTTGTCTCATTTCACAAAGTATATATTCAATCATAAATAAATGTTAATATATGAAATTCCTGAAAGCAAAACAGAAAGCAATAACTGTCTATTGTTCCACCTGCAGACAAGCATCGTAGAGTCATTAGTGTGGGATTCCCACTGAGTTAAAGTGAATCAAATTTAACTCTGTAGGAGTAAACCCTAATAATATTACCATGCACAGATTAATCTCAGGAGATCACCTAAACTCTCTAAAATCAGGGCGAAGTGAACCATCTGGGAGCAGATGCTTACATACTTACTTATTACAAGCTTGTTCTCTGTGCCTCCCAGAGAGATTCTCATCTTATTTTGTCACCACAAATCAGCTTTGCTTATACAGTAGATACACATTTACATTTACATTTATCCAGCGCGACTTACAGAAGTCTCTATCAATACTGTAAATACATCCTTATCCTTTTTTTTCACTAGGTCACAGACTAAGAGTAAAATTATTAGTCTAAAACCCCAATAGGGTTTTTAATTGTTATTTTTAAAAATAACAAAGTGCTAATTTAAAAACGTATGAAAGGTTCATTCATTCATCTTCTACCGCTTATCCGAACTACCTCGGGTCACAGGGAGCCTGTGCCTATCTCAGGCGTCATTGGGCATCAAGGCAGGATACACCCTGGACGGAGTGCCAACCCATCGCAGGGCACACACACACACACTCATTCACTCACGCAATCACACACTAGGGACAATTTTTCCAGAGATGCCAATCAACCTACCATGCATGTCTTTGGACCGGGGGAGGAAACCGGAGTACCCGGAGGAAACCCCCGAGGCACGAGGAGAACATGCAAACTCCACACACACAAGGTGGAGGCGGGAATCGAACCCCGACCCTGGAGGTGTGATGCGAACGTGCTAACCACTAAGCCACCGTGCCCCCGTATGAAAAGTTAAGTCTTCTATTTTCAGAAGTTAGGGGAAGTTTATTTTACCGTCTTCATGCCAGAACAGTGTAGAGATTGATGTAGGACTGGATGCATGAGATACCGGGTCTAACTGAGCAGTGCTATAGGTGTGTGGAATGTTATAAGTGCGGCAATGGTCCATTTTTAGAGTTGTATGCATGTTTGAAATTTGATGCAGGCAGCTACAGGAAGCCACTGGTTAGAACATGGGAGTGGAAGTGGATAAGGAAAATTGCAAAGGTTGAAAACAAGTCATGAGGCTGCATTCCTAATTAAGCTATCAAATTAAAATGTATATAAATATAATAATATTTAATATAATAAAAATAAAATTTAATAAAAATAAAGGTTTACATATATGGCACTTTAGTCATCTCTCCTACAGGTTATATGTAGAATCCCAATATATCCAAGTGCTTCCTTATCAGAAAGCGTTACATGTAGATTCTTTTCAGAAAGCTAAGCACCATTAAATAGTAGGCTTTCTTTTTTCTGAGAATGTATTGTGTCATGATCTAGTAGAACAATACATCAATAACTAAGCATTCACCTACTGCTTAGTGGAATTCATGATGGTGTCAACCTTTACATGAGCCTCTGAACCACCAGCGATTATACAGCACCAAAGAACCACTGTTCCTTGATTTGTTTTACAAATCAAGTTTCCTTTTTGTTTTACAGACTGACGCTGTGGTTGATTTTGACCAAACCAAACAACCCTTCCAGAATTCTTTTTTTTTTTTTTTTTTTTTTTTTTTTTATGACAATGTGTCTATCAAACTGTGGTGTTTGAGTTCTTTGCCTCTCTCACCATGCTCACTGTTCAGGGTTAGACTATATAAAAAAAGTTTTAATTATGGACCCTTTCTGTGTTTAACAGTATTGTCACTTGACTTATACAAGTCAATTAACAGCTTCCTATCTTATTTTTGAAACTGCTTTGGTTTCCTATTGTGATTTATGACAAAAATATTTTCAAATAACAAATGATACTAATTTATTTATATTTTTCTGGGTCATCAATAAAAGGGCCAAAATGTAATTATTTTAAAATATGCTCTTTTGAGAATATTTTTATTAGAGAAAAAGCAGTAAAAGTAATTTTTCCAATTCTTAATGAATCTTAATACTTCTTTTACAGAATCATTTTCTGTTCATTCTTGCAAATTCTCATATTTACTGATTCACCTCTTCAATATGGTGTCACTTCACTTGTTATGGTTCATATGTTTTCTTATTTCACACTTTGCACTAAATTCCCTATGTGCAAGTATATATGAATGTCCTTGTCCCAGCTTTGTAAAGACTACAAACCAGTAGAGCAGTGCCTTCTTATTTCAAGCTACATCACGCCCTAGAAGAAGGGCTTTTTGAGTGGTATTTCTGCAGAACAGTACCTCAGGACAAAAACACTCTAAGGTAAATAACATGACAACAACATTACAGAGGTCTAACAAAAATTTGACTGAGTAGTTGAAATGTTATCATCAGGTTTATGCAGTCTACAGTATATGGTGTCCTACTATTGCACATAGACCCAAGTTGGACTCACATTTGTGCTTTAATTCAAGCTCTTGTTTTCATGTCTTCAGAATTCCACCCTGGATACATGATGAAAATGTTAGACCCTTCAAATTGTGTATCATATTTAATTTGCTGTATTACCTTAAGTTTATACTGTATAATGTTATGAGTATCTAAGGCCTGGTCAGTAGTAGAGCACTCTCACTGTGTGACTGTGCAGCTGTACCGGCTCTTTAGTCTCCCACAATCTTACAACTATAATAAAGTCGTGCTGGAAGCCCAGGTCTTGTCCTTACTCTGTTCTATAGTCTCTTCTCCTGCTCTTGGGACGGTGCTTTTGAGCAAGGATCAACTAGGAGTCTCTTCTGGCCACTCATTCAGACACCGTGGAAAAGTGAGGATTCAAAGGCTGACATATTACCCCCTCTTTTTCTGCCGACTCCAAATAAAAATGAGTTCAACTGAGAAACACACAATTAGGCTGAACTCTGAAGGAGCATGAGCCCTGAGTGTCCCCCAGAGGATGACTAAAGGACACACAGTCCCTCTCTTACTCCTCAGCACTGCATGTGGAGAAACGGCACCTCATACATTTGCTGTAGCATGAAAACGGTAAAACAAATTAGGGAAAGATTGTAAAGGAGGCCTCAAATTAACCACCCATTAGAGCGGTAAAGTGATCTTGTAAAAAGTTATGTAGTTCATCATAAATCAAATTATGTCATATCAAATTATTCAATTTGTTTCAGGATATGCAAGAGCAGTTTCATTTATAGCATTATTGCAGAACTGCTTTATTATGTAGGAAAGGAACATATTGGCACAAGAAACAATGAAACTGTACTTTAAAAAAAGAACTTAATCAAATAGAGTTGGAGAAAATTCTTCTGATTCAACACATCGGAGCCAGATGGAACTAGTGGTCCATCACAATGTGCTTGACAGCAGGGATTTGACAGCTTCAAAGTGCAGTTCAAACAATTTTCTAGAGCACTTTGATGAGGCAGAAGAAATACACCACTGTAAAAACCTATATTGCCTTCACAGCCAAAATATTTACAGTAGCAGTTATTACCTGAAAACATGCACTGTTTCCTCAGATAAAGTCACAAAAACACTGGGTTATCATGAAATATTTAAAACGGTTGTCCACTCAAGTTTGTGTGCTGATGATTTTGCTCTTTGTTTCCTTGCCATCACATGCCTTCTAATATATGCTGTAGTGTCTTGTTCGATGCAAGACCTATCTATATCAAGTGTACTGTATCATAGAAATCAATCACTAACCCTGTGCACTATTGGTCAATAATTCATGGGCTTTGAAAGAATGTAGGACTTTATCACAGCAACAAGAGTTTCAAATCATTTTAACGTAAGAATGATGTGCAAGTACTGACAGACAAAATGAAAAAGACACTTTATATAAAAGAAATCTCATATGGAGATTTTACACTCGAGGCTTCCATGTGCTGGTGAAATACTAAACAAAATTAATCTAGGAGCCGTTCTACCATTTATTTTTTTTGAAGTCTTTTTGACAGCCCTCTTGAAAACCACGCTTTCCCTGTTTCTTCTGATGTCTGAGATTTACACACTTCTGTCTGTGAAATATTCACAGAATCTAATTGAATATGACTGTCTGCTTTCTGGGTTTGTTTAAGAGCTGAGAATCTGTTGCAACATGCCACTCCAAAATATTAACTGATATTTTGCCATTAGATTATAACAGCTTGGTATAAATAACATAAGGAAAATTATTGTTGCTTTCAAACACATAATGTTCGTCTAAACTGGGAGATAAACTGGATTCATAAAGAGGTAACTGACCACTGAATGACAAGAACTGAAAATTGATAGTGGAAAAGCTTGTCTTTACTCTTGAGGCAATCAGACTATCCAAATAAAATGAAACAAATATAAAACACCAGTATATTAATATGATAAATATAAAATACCAGTATATGGGTTTCTTAGCTTTTGGGTAAAGTACATAACAACACTTAACAGCTTCTTAGTGGATCATCATAGTGAAGCTTCACCAAATACAAGTACAGCATATAGAAGCTGTATTCACTGGTAATAAAAATCAACCATCCACATCCATCTTCTCTAAAAAATCTCAGCATGATCCTCTGGTGATAATAAATAAATGATATTGAAACTAAAAAATATGTCTTTTGTTAAAAAATATTGAGATCGCTCCTGGTGTGATACAACATGGCAGGTTAAAGCAATTGGCATCCAAAGTCTCCCTATACTTCAAATCATCTGTACTTTACTCCAGAACTCTCACAGTCATGTGTGAAGTGTTTTTTTGTTGATATCAAAAGAGTAGCATGGTGCCCTTCATCAGGATTCTGTCTAAAAATCAATACAGCAATACGTTGTAGCAGAGCAAAGAACTTTTGTCTGTGTGTTCTGTCAGGGAGCTCATCAATCATGTGTAGTAATAGAGGCCCTGAAGACTTCGCTTGCTCCTTACGTCTCAGTCTCAATGTCAGCAGAATGAGCATCTGATCACTTCAACATCATTCAGTCCACATTGCTAGCACTGGTGCTGTGGACCAGACTATTGCATCAAGAGAAATGTGATAATTGCACATAATGGCATAATGGCGTGCTCATTTTATCCAGGATTTCTGAAATACACTGGAAATGACGAGCAATAGCTATGATTATGTGACACTGAATTAAATGATGACACACTTTAAATCTGAAGACACTATGGAGATCTGATGAATCAGTTGTGTGAGTGGAAATTTGTGATAACGTGCTAAAAAGGAAGTCAGCCAGGCAACACATACTGCGAAAACAAACAGCACTAATAATGCTGACCTGAATTCTACTGTCGTGTTCAGCTGCTAAATATTTAGTTGATCATCAGTTCTACTCCAGATGGAAATGCAAAGTTGTCCAGCCTGAACACATTACGCTCACATATGGTAGGAGACACTAATTCAATTTTTTTTTCAAGTCACTAATGAACAAACTGTTGGATGAGTGCAAACTCATCTCAGTGTGTAAGTTTTCCCGAGTCAGCAGCAGATAAACACAGCACACAGCCTGAGCTCTTGTTTGTGGTTACTGCTCTGGAGCTCCTGGACATCATGCACTCAGCATTGACAAGTTGACTGCCCTGAGCACACCTCCTACAGGGGGTCACATATCATCTGTGGTACCCAGGATTTCAAGGGTTGACAGCTGCATAGAAAAGAATTTACACATACAATTTCAACCTGTCTTCTCTTTAACTGTAGTAATAATCATCAAAAAAAAAAAAAGAGGTGTATTTTTCACTGAATATGTCCACTCTACAGTACCTTACTAACATTGATGAAGGCATTAAGCAGCACTCATGGCACAATCACATCATGTAATATTTAACAGGAACATGTTAATAGGGACATGTTATACAGCTGCACATTCGTCACCTGGACTGTTTTTGACATGCCTGTGCCCGCTCATCAGATTAGTTCTACAGCTGCTGTAGTGGGTTTTTGAACTGCTTTTCTGCTTATAGGTGGTAATTTGACTTACATAGCCTTCCTGTCAATCCTGTCCAGTCCATGCCATTCTGGCCATTCTCCTCTGACCTCTCTCCTCAAGCAAGTTTTCTTTGCTCAGAAGAAATAAAGAAACCAAAATGCTTTCTTCAGATATTTTCATAAAATTTGTACTTTTTTATTTTAATCCTTATTTGAAATGATATCATGGAGGAAAAGTTAATATAGTTTTTTTAAATTTACATTGGATTATATAATATATAAAAAAATTATAGAAATGTTTCCATAGTTTAACAACAAAGAAATGATTTTTCAACACACTGTTCTGTAAAAGGTTTTCTCTTTAAAAACAAATTTTAACATCATCCATAAAACAGAGAAAAGAAAAAAAGAATATAAGCAATCAACTCATAGATTGTGTATCATATCCATTGTTAAAAAAAAAACAAGAAAGAACTAAACCCTATTCTGCTGTAGATTAGGTGTGAGTGTAATCTTGATTTGTTGCACAGATTCACCTGCAGTGGAATGGAGAGTAGGTAAAATGCCCAGGGCAAAGACAATGAAAAGCTGATATTCATGTGAGGATTTAAATAGCAGTTCATTCAGTGACCCAGGTAAAGGCACGTTGTCCTTTACAGTGGCACTCTATATAAAGCAAACCCATGCAATTGATACAAGTCTTATTTCTTAATCACTTGCACCTTTATTGTGTATTTACTGTATCGAACCTTGACATTTTTACTAAAACAAATGCCTCTGTCTGACATTAACTGTTTATTTTACAGTCAATGGTCAAATTTCACCAAGAGCCCATAATGACTGCTGTAAACACACAGCTCCTCACCTCTTTACTAGTCTATTCTACTGTGGCACCTTGAAAACCTGATTAATTGACTTGTCAGCAGTGTATATTTATCCAGTTCCCCTGATGGTTATGGATCCACAGACCTTCCCAGTGTCCTTCGTTGTCCTGCTGTGTGCAGGGGTGACACTCTGGGCCAACAGGGACCTTCCAGCACCTTCTGCCATGGGCAGTTCTTCTGACTGGTAGCAAAGAGCGATGGAATACCCTGTGCAGATTGAGAGATCTGGGCCTGAGGCTCGAGCTTATTAAACATATAGAGGGACATGTAGTGTATAGTAGGTGTGTTATTGGTATAGGGAAGTCTAGTGCATCTGGATCTCCAAGTTTAAACCACAACCTATAGAAAACTGGTGGGGGCAAGCAATCCAAAGAAATCAGACTCTATGACTAATTGTTATCACTAAACAAAGACTATTAAAAAAGGTGTTAGTAGATTAACTGCAGATATAAAACAATAATATGAAATTATTATCAGTTTTAGATGGTGTATTCTTGAAAAAATTATATTTTTGTGTTTGAGTCATCACAAAGTAAATCCAGTTGTTGGTAGTGGACTGGATTGAACAGATTTTTTAAAGAAAGGTCTTTTCAAAATGCTTGGTTAGAGAGCTTTGCTGTACCAAAAGCCCTTATGCTCCCTTGTGACCGTGAAGTGTGATTAAGCTAACGGGTTGCCACCCTAGCAGAGGAAGTTAAATACAATTCACTTCTTCTGATTGCTAACAAACGTCCAGGTTGGTGCCTGCACTTGCCGTGAAATAGAAAGCTTTAAAAGATATTTGTTTTAGCAATTACTCAATTTCATTCACTCTGCCATACCATCAAAGGGAACACATATAATAATTAAAAATATGCACTTTTTAAATACTTCAAGTAATCAAACCACTAAACAAACTGATTTTATTTTATGTATTATAAGACACTTGTCTTTTGGCACTGTCTCATGTCATGCACTTTACAGTATGTCTTTGGTCTTGGACATTTTTGCATGCACTTCATGTGATAAGGTCAATTTCTGACTTTTTTTTAGCCCTTAGTCCCGTGTTGTCTTATGTAACTCTTTGTCTTTACGTATCACCAGGGACCTAGAGGAATGCTATTTCATTTCACTGTGTACTGCATTAGCAATGTATGGTTGAAATGACAATAAAAGCTTATTGACTCTTGACTTTTGACACAGCAAGAATTCGTGTTTCCCTAACATCTGGTGCCAGACGACACAGGGATACAGGAATAGGGTCGTTTTATTTCACTGGGTCAGTTTACAGTTTAGAATTTGTTAATCATTTTCCTTTTCTTGGTCGGTAACATAATATTTTGGTATTTGGCATCCCTATATTCCTGCTTAAATATAATATATATATATATATATATATATATATATATATATATATATATATATATATATATATATATATATATATATATATATATATACTGTATCCCTACATATGATACTTACACATTTTATACAGAACTTTAAGGCAGAATGTAGTGGACTCATTTTAATTAAACATCAATGTAAACCTTTAAGGCAAGCCAATCATTGGATTAATCACATCTATAACAAATGCCCTTAATCAAGATGTTAATCTTTTTTAGAAAATGTTTTGTCCACTTTTGACCACTCATCTAACTGATATTGCTGAATGTTAGCGCTTTAAGAAAAGGCTTTATCTCTCACTCTACAAGCACATCATGCCATATGTTTCCTTGTCTCCTGCTATATCCATCATTCATGTGGCTTTATGACACATATGCCCATTTTCTTTATAAACAATTATATGGAGACAGATTAAGTAATAATATACTTTTGTATTTATTTATCTTTTTTTTTTTTTTTTACATATAATTAGAAGCAAACAATAAAAATGACATGCATTGATACATTTCCTGTACTTTCTATTTGAAGGATTGAAACTGCTCATGGTCTTTTTCTGATTAAACAGTAAACATATTCCAACAATGTGTTATATTAAAGCCTTTCTCGGAAGAGTATCTTCAGACAGCAAATAAACATATCAATTCTAACAACATCCAGAGACTAGATATTTTCAGTTTTATTAAGCATGCAAATATATGCATATTTAATTAAATGAACCCTCATTTGCATAAATAAATGTAATGCAATCAACTGGCAAAGATGAATTGTATCTATAATATTAAACAATTACTTTATTCCATACTTTATACCTTCCATGTCTTCTTTTAAGAGTACAATACGTCAACGTTTTCTTAACAGATTTTTGAATGTCCATCAACTTGTCTAGAAGTGAATACGTTCTGGATCACACTGGAGAGTACTGAGTTAAAACAGATGTTGCTGTTCTGACTGTGTGTATCTGTGTGTCACATGCGTGTTTGAATCAGTGTATAGAACTCCTGGTGCATGCAACTGTTTGTTTTGCTTTTGTTAAAATAGAAATTGTTGTCATCTTGGCAATGCTACCACTTATCTCTTATCTCGCTCCAGTGACTAGCGTTGACTGGTCCAAGGATGAAGCAGCTTTGTTTTGGTGCATTACAGAGAGCACAGCACATGAATATTGCAGCTTCTCCTGACAGGAATGTAGGCCTGTGGGGGCAATTGTGAGGAAGACTTCATATGGAAGAGAGGTCTCTAGGTGAATATATATCTGTTCTGCAGAAAATGTGCACAGTTGTTCACAGTTACATTATGGATGTGCTATTTTATAGAGAAAAAAAAAAGGGAAAAAAAGGGAATTGGTGCTTTTGTTTGTAAATTTTCTAAAGTCATGGAGCTTTCGCTTGTTGGCCAACATGTAACAAACCACCCCTCAAACATGTCGGTAGTCCAGCTGTTCCCAAGAGAGAACGACTTCAGGGGAGGATTGTTGAGCTGACAGGGATGCCTGTCCCACATCTGGCTTAGCGCTGGCTGAGCTAAAACTGAACAAGCCCACAGCTGTGTTTAGCAAAGCATAGCTATCTAATTAAAACAGGTAGGCCTTAACACAAGCATAGTGTCCCCTGGTACTAGCTTTCAAACAATCCTGACTACTTCATTGTCTTCAGATGATGTCGACTCATCTGGCAGCACAACTGCAAATAATTGGGAGTAAATCTTCACGATGAAGAGACAGGACAGAACAGACTGAAGTAGTAACCAGTAAATGTGACACTACCTTTACACATTTTATGCACTCATCAAGGAATATGTGGAACAGAGGGCTCTATTAAAGCAAACATCCATTTATCCTCCTTCGAATGTCTCATGTGCTTGCAGGAAGCTGAAAGAATGCAGCTGCATTATTGATTACTTGGCTGTTATGCATGCTTAAGCATGTTTTGCCCAAACCGCTGTGGCCAGAGGGAGAATGTGGCAGGGAATAAAAATGAAATAAATAAAGGGAACTGCAGCATATGATGAAGAGAGTGATGAAATGCTGAGTTTGTGCACACTGGCAGCAGCTGTGCAGATCTGGAGCATGAGAGGTTAGTGTACTGAGGTGCAAAACAATGTTCACAACCCAGAGGAACACTCAAGGATACATAGAGTCAATCTCAGTGGCATCGTTTATAAACTATTTTTGGAGAGAAATTACATTGAAACACTCTGTCATTTTTGTTATCTACTATCATTATATTGAAGAGGTGGAAACAAGTAAATAAACCAATGTCATGTTAAATAATGTTCTGTGAGATTCCCCAGAATAAAAGATTATAAATATTATAGATATACTCTGTGCATATAAGTAAATGTTCATCAATGTCATTTTGTTATTGCTTCCTAAACCTTTATTTTTTGTGCAATAGAATAAATGATGTTCGAGTAGATTCTTAAAGGTTAAGTGAAATTCAGAACATAGTGGAAGCTTTTGGGGCTTTTGTAATCTTCTTAACATAAATATTTAACTTCTAATTAGTAATCTATTGGCATTATAGCACATTTCCTCTCTTTAAAGAATTCCCAGAGATCTGCAGGTTCTGTTGTGATAAGTGTGTGTTTTAACTTTGATGTTCCATAAGCCATGCTTATTAACTTATGAGGCTAGCACATACAGCAAGAGTTTGTAAAACCCCTCAGGCTATACAAAACCCTTCCACCTGACTCCAGGTGGTAAAATCTTTCACCTGACTCTAAAAGATAAAATGCTAATATTTGCTCTTTCCTTAGTTTACATGTGCTTATATCTATAGAAGTTAAAAAGCTGTAAGGTATGGTCTATGCTATTCATTTCTTATTCTTCAGATCTCTACAGCCTTTTTCTTTCCATTTATTCATTACAAATTACCAGACATTAGTTAGGACTTTACAACTAGCTACCATCCAGGAAGGAGAAAAAGACGCGTGAAGATACAAAATGTATACGAAAGTTTTGTCATTGTTTCCTAGAGAGCTAGAGAGCAGGATGAGTTGTTTTCTCTGGTATACTTGACCATGGATGTTAATCATATTATTTTGAATTCAAACTCATAGTCTCCACATGCAAAAGCAGAACAGGGCTTGACCTTGGCATGCACACACACACACACACACACACAAACACACACACACACACACACAAACACACACACACACACACACACACACATCTGTGTGTGCCTTGTGTGAAATAAATAGTACCTTTCATTGTACAGATAATTCATGACAATTTTGTGACTTAATTGTGCTCCGTAATTCAGGTTTTAAATGGAATTCATAATGTTTTTGCATTACTAATAAGATAAATGTTAATGGACTGTTAATGTTTCTGGCATCACTATAGTGAGCTGAATGAAAAAAAAAAACTCCTGAGTAACCTTGCTAGATTAAAAAAAAATTCATTTGAATTTAATTTAGAGATTTCATTCAGTTGCAAAGCAAAATAAAAGAAGCTAGTTAATATGACTGTCACATGTTTTACTCAGCCATTTTGCAGTTAACAAGAAAGCTAGTGATAAACAAGCATGCTGTAAACATAGACAGATTATTTCTGGTATATTGTTGCATCTGATTCTTATCCTTCCCCTCTGCTTTGTATTTGCCAAGAATAATTGAATGGTGTACTAAATTATCTTATTACTGTCTTTAAGTCAACACATTTTTCTATTTATTCTCTGAAATAGCAGTCCCTGTAAAAATACTGTAAAAGCAAATGGATCAGTAATGTAGAATGATGGTGAGAAAGAACTAGTATAAAAACTGAAAGTGTTAGACTGTGATTTCTGAATGTGTATAAAGAAATGCAAACATTGCTGTTTAACACCTTACTGATTCTATTTAAGTGAATCTCTCCTGTGATGCCTGACGTGCAACTGAACTGTAGTTGAAGAGCGAAGAGCTCGTCTGAGCGCACTCAGCAATCATCATCATCTTCATTGAGATGCTGATGAAGATTTCTTTGGGACTTTACTTTCAACACAAGTCATTATTTCCTCTGCAAGGTAAGCACAAGGTGTTTACTTTTATTTGGTCCTTGAAATGTAATCTACAATGTAAAATTTATGCCGGTGATAGAAGCCTGTGACAAGGCAAGTCACAGGAGCTTCTAACCTGTTAGGGAAACTTCATTCACACTCACCTTGTACTGTCAGCTTGGTAAACTTGTGATCTCTCAGACTGTCATCATGGCCAGAGAACTATGAGAGAGTTGGGCTGATTGAGTGACAGTTCAGATATTGTCAAAAAATCTCTTCCAGCAAAAGGCTCTTAGTGTGTGTTTGTGAGTGTGTGTGTGTGTGTGTGTGTGTGTGTGCAGAAAGGAGAGTTATTGAGTAACAGTATGATGTATAATGATAGCATACTAAACCAGCAATAAAATGATTTTCATATGTCCCTTCAGGTCTTCTTTAGGTCTGTTCTCAGTAGTGCTGTGGGTATTCAAATGGAATTACTGCAGTTACTTTCACAGAAATTGTGTATAAATGCTTGTATTTTTGCTTTAAATGTAAAATAAAACATTTCAGAAAGGTTATACTGACTTACCCAAGGACTGCGGATAACAACTAATGAAACGCTTCCAGCATGGAGTCTTCCAGCATGGCCAAATACTGTAAATGTAAATCTGCCATAGACCATACAACAACCTATCATGACTAGTTTTAAAAATACCTTTTTTGATATCAAACAGAAGAATTATTATTAGATATCATTTTATTATTGGAAAAGAAATCTGTAACTTTTGGAACATCGAACTTCTAAAGATATATATATATATATATGTATATATATATATATATATATATATATATATATATATATATATATATATATATATATATATATATATATCATATATATATCATATATCATATATATATATCACATATATATATATATATATCTTTAGATGTTCAATGTTCCAAAAGTTACAGATTTCTTTTCCAATAATAAAATGTAGGCCAGTGTATATATACATATACATATATATATATATATATATATATATATATATATATATATATATATATATATATAGAGAGAGAGAGAGAGAGAGAGAGAGAGAGAGAGAGAGAGAGAGAGAGATCAATATAACTTGTTACTGAAGATAAAATTAAATAAATGTCTAGTTCAACCATGTACCCATGTGCTGAATGGTTCTCTAGACACTGGTGCCTCTGCCTAGAGGCCATGCTTCCCCATCTACATAACCTTTAATATTATCCTGAATAAACTCCCAGGCTACACCACAGCGCATGGCAGGAGCATGGCTTAATATCTCTATGTTTGAACAGATTTAACAGGGAAAGTCTCCATACTCTCCCAGCAGCAGCAACAGCAGCGTAACAAGTCTAATCCGTCAAGATCAAAATTACTACCATTCCGCTCCCATCAATAAATGCTTGTTAAATTCATTCTGAGAACTGTCATTACGGAACTAAGGTCTGAAGTGATTTAGAAGCAGTTGTATTTTCTTTCAATCTGAATAGAAGTATGTTTAAAAATATTTCTGTATAAATTTATGCCAGCTATATCCATTACATGACCAGGCTGAATGAACTGTCATGATATATTAATAGACAAATGAGACGAAAACCTCCTCCATTATAACAGGGTAAATACAAAAACTACAGTGTAGTATAGCTAGCTTGTTAGGTTATGATTCGAGTAGACTATTAATTAGAATTATGATAAAAATAACTACAAAGTATAATAATTAAACAAAATGCCAGTTGCTTTAATTAACCTAGCCTGTGGATTACGCTGTTGGACGTTTACCAGCCCTTCTGCAGACTACCATCCCTGGAGATGTGTGGGCATGCAAGGGAGACTTAGCTAGACATTAGAGACAGATGCCAAATCCAGAGAGAATAGCCATCTTTTCTACTTTGTTATTTAATGTACTATAGCTTTGGAATGAAAGGTTTTGCACATAAAATAGCCCTTAGCTGTGATTAAATTCAACAAAATAGGCTATTAGCCACACAGGGGTGGGGAAAGGGGTGTTTGATTTAGGGGTCAGGATTCTCCATGTCCTCTTCTTTTGAACATGTTTTTTTTTTTCTTTCTCCAAAGCCTACATCCATGTACCACTTTCAAATGTGACACAACAACCTCTAACACTGCATATTTGAGACAAGAGAACAATTTGGCCCACCAAAGATTGACAAGCATATACTGTACATTTCTTTTATACTGAATTCTGAAACTAAATATTGTCTTTCTCAAATAGAGACAGGCAGTGAGACTCATAAAAAAGACAAATGTATATAATACTGCTGGATGTTCTCTGTGGGGTATATTGAGGAGCAGTAGAGTGATGAAGAGTGATGGCAAAAGCAAAGAATTCTGGAAAGAAATTGTTCCAATTATTTCTTTGGAAACTGGACACAATACCTATTCTTTATGTTTAAAATAAAAAGAACTATTATTAAAATTCTTACATCTCAGAACTTGATTTAAATTGTTAGAGAAGTTACTCGGGTCAAAAATTCAAATTCAAGAGTGCAATAAATTCTCTGACTTTTCAAATCTTTTATTAACACTCAACAACCATGTGCTCCTCTAAACAGATAAACAGCTAAATAAGGATCTGAAAACAAAGCTAATTGATGATTACAAAGTAAGTTAAAGCTTTAAAGTGAAGATAAAAGTCAATTTCTTTTATTACAATAAGCTACACATCACATTTTCAGGAAAAGTTTCAATGAAGATGCACTAAAGACAGTCCTTCTGTTTGCACCAACTAAATGGCAATAAAAAAAAAAGTAGTGAATTTGTAAATCATATATTTTAAGAGATTATAAAGAGATTATAAGATCTAAGAGATCAGCTCATGATCCTAACTAACCTAGCCCCAGTGAATGCAGGCATTTCTCAGGGCACATGCTGACAGATCTGTGTGTGTGGACATTCCATCTCAGCTGGATTTCAGTCAGGTTGTAAAGACTGTATTCCGTAGACACAAAGAAAGTGACAGTTACTTAACAACCCGTGGATATGCTCCATGCAATTTATTTAAATTGTTGATTACACCCCACCCACCCCACCCCACCTTCCACACACGCACACACACACGCACACACACACACACACAATATTTATGTGCTGTGGGGTGACATGAAAGGATGCATGTGAATTTGAAATGCTACAGGTCTGTGAATGCACAATTAAGTTATGCCCTGAATCCCCTTCCTACTGAGCATCTAAGGCACACACACACACATACACACACACACACACACACACACATATACACAGAGTCTGGAAAACATTCTAATGAGAGCCTCTGGGGATGTCAGACAGACACAGACAACCCTTGTACCAGGCCGAGACCCTCCCTAACCCCGTGTTTCACCCCATATCCCTTTTAGTCTGTCATTTTCCTCCCTTGTCCTCTCCTGTTCCTGCCTCCTTCCACCTCAACATGTCTATGCCTCCTCCTCTCCAATTTATAGAGTTTGACGCCTTCAAATAAGTGTCCATAATAAGGTCTGAGTGGAGCTGGGAGAGCAGCCTCTAGTTATTACCTTTCTCTGCTTTTTTTGTGACAGAGCCTCTTCATGCCTGGGGAAAATCCTGAACATTCTGTCGACCCAGCAGAAATGAAGCATGGTTTAAGGTTTCCTTAACAGGTGATAATTACCTTCTATACAACAGCACTGTTGAATTCTTGATTATGATTGGTCAGATTTTTAATATGGAATAATTACTGCAGAAACAACCAATTTGCAAATCAACTAAGGCTAGTAATAAACTGAAGTGCACATCATTAATATGGTGAAAATCTTTATATAGAGACTTTATTAACCATTAAAAATTTTGGAAGAAGTTTACAGTGTTGGCTCTTTAACAGTCAGGGGTAATGTTCAAGCTGTTGTTCCTTTCAGTTCTCCACCCCATGAAACAAACCAAGCTAAATTTCATTGCCTAATGAATGTCAAGTACAAAGATAAAGAGAGCTGGGAAGGCCACTGCTATAGCTATAGATATAATTGCTCTAACATAAGTGATACAGTAGATAAGGAACAGCATTCTTATGCAGATGTTCCATTAACATTAAATGGGAAATGACAACTAAAATGGCAAATGGATATAAAAAAAACAAATATGGCTGTCATTTTAAATATAAAACAATATAGACCATGTTGTTATTGGAAGATCATCAATAAATTGCATTCCTATAATACAATATAAAATTAATGAGTTACAGTCAAGTGCATCTCTTTATGAAATTTTAGTTCAATTAAATTACATTTTTATATTTCTTTGACATCAAATATAATATTATTACTTTTTTCTCTTAATGTACATCTAATACTATTACTAATAATAATATTTATACAGTTCTTTATATTTAGATTGATAGAAGAAGGGATTTTTTTTATGCTGATGTGAATGCTTAATTAGCCAAAACATTTTTCATATCCGCCAGCAGTGGTGTCACTAAAGCTTCACCACTCCTAATGTTTATGTCTTTTAGGTAGTCTATCATTATTGACTAAGCTTTTAAGGTATATCACAGTGACTAATAAGTAGAATACATTACTATTAATAGGAATAGGTTAAGGATAGGGAATGCTGAAATGTAGGGAGCGCTCCTGGGGGATTAATTACTGAAAACTGCATTGCAAGCATGACAAAAATCATTTCATGTTGATAAAAATTTGTAATAAATAAGAGATAAATAAAAACACTGCTACTGGCTAATAAGAAACTATATATTAGCTATAACTATAAGTTAAGTTAGCTAGAATACTGAGCTTTGATACCTTTTTTTATCAGACGGTGCTATGTGACCACTGTTTGCTCACTTTCTTTTGAACTGCTTGGTGAAAGTGTCTCGTGAGAAAATAATGTTTATCCTAAAACAGGAAATTGGTATCACTGTCACTGTCATTTCATCTCACTGTTGTTGCAGTTGCTGTTCTACAGCTCAATAAGGCCAGGTGGTTCAAACGACATGGGATTTGTCAAAAAGAAACAGAGAAAAGATAAACAAAGAAAAACAAAGTCTCATAGTTAGACAGTTAGCTAACTAATGCATTACTTAGTGTTAACATTAATGTAATGGAATGTTAGATTAAAAATGTAAAAAAGCAAACAAAATCCACCAGAAATTAAAAACAAACTAACTAACTTAAAACCAAACAAACAAACAAACAAACAAACAAATAAATAAATAAAATTTGGCCTTGCAAACCCAAGGCATCGTTTTGTGTAAATCTTGACCTTCATGATTAAACATTTCATGATCTATGCATAATTTACATGCTAGGATTTTAATATCTTCTAAATATCTTGACAAAAAAACATATATTCACATATTTCACATATATTCACATATTTCACATATATTCACATATTTGATTAAGACAAACTACAGATTTGTATTAATAAATAAAACTTGGTGATTTTGGATACCACATATATGCTGTTTTCATATTTATATGAATAACGAGACCATTGTTATGTAATGAATATTTGGCTGAATTCATGTTGTAGGGTGATGAGCCCAGAGAGCTGTATGCTGTTAGATGTGGTTGCATTATTAAATTATTTTTTATAGCATTTGCAACAAAGTCTTTCAAGTCTTTCATTCTTTTGGTGATGCAAAGAAATATATTAAAAATGACAAAAATCACTGTATCATTTCTGGGGAAAAATAAAACTTATTTGATTACCTGTCTAATTCACATTCAGTCAGATAGATTTCTGAAGAATGCATTTTATTCTAGTTACTACTCTAAAGTAGCATATACAGCACCCAACCCATTGGAACAGCAAGGCCAGATCTATTTGCTATACTTTTAAGACCTTTGGGTTGCAGATCAAAAGATAAATATCATATGATAAATCAGACATTCATCTTTCATTTTCTGATATTTAAATCTTAATATGTTTGCAAAAAAATCCTATAACATACAAATATTGGAACACATGACTGACGGATTTTTCTTTTTGCTCACATGAGCCATGACAGATCAATTGATACCTCTGAATTTCTACTAATTACTCTTGGTGTGAGCCCTGGGATTTGCCTGTTAAGACTGCATTAAAATGGATAAACCAACACATAGTGCTGTTTACAAAAGCAAGCCGTTTAGAAAATGAGAAAAGAGGATATGTTTCTCAGAACATCTACAGTACACTAGGCATAGCCAGTACAACAATTTAGAATGTTCTGGAAAGACAGAAACCTCTGGTGCAATAACAACCAAGAAAAACACTTCATACAATATCTTGTTTGAAAAAGAGAGCAGAAATTAAGAGGTCATACCACAAGATGCAAACCTCTAATTGGCAGTAAAATAAGAAGCCCAGTTTGGAATTCACAAAGAAATACAGAGATGAGCCACAAAACTTTTTGAGCCAAGATAAATTTTTACCAAAGAGATGAGAAATACCAACGTGTAGAGCAAAAAAGGACCTGCTCATGGTTCAAAACATACAAGCTCATCAGTCAAGCATGGTGGGGGTCGTGTGATGTCTTTTTACATTTACATTTACAGCATATGGCAGACGCCCTTATCCAGAGCGACGTACATAAGTGCTTAAATCTCTAACATTGATTCATTAATGCTGGCACATTAAGTTACATACTTAAAATACCATGAGTTTAAAACATTTATTCAAAGTTACAATGAAAAAGTGTCAAAGGTTGTGTTTTTTTTTTAAATGCAAAAGATAAGGAAAGAAGTGCTAGTTGAAGTGAATAAGTAGGTCTTCAACCGCCGCTTGAAACAAAGCCAGATATGGGCCATTTGTCAGTAAGAAATAGACACTTCTCACTTCACATCATAAACTCACTTCTGCATCATTTAGCCAGTTTGCTAAGTCATAAGTTTTTTTATGTCAACATGTATTAAGTATGTGTATGTGTTATGTATGTGTTATGTAACTTGGTCAAGCCCTTCGACACTCCCTCCCTGTCTTACTTTCCTAAAAGTAAATCAGTCAATATACAGATTGACTGTATATACAGTTCTTAAGCTTTTTCATGGTCAATTTCAGTAATCAAATGTTGATTATAACTTAACTAAAAAGTCCTTAAACTACTGGAATAATGGTATGCACCATTTTCCAGTGTAGTGTGGGATGTTGACCAGAACTTATACAATATTATTTGATGTCTTTTTAATCTACTAATTAGAGTAAAAGTGTATGATTTTAGATATAACCATGTGCCATTCAGATGGCCCCAGTAGTTACTTTTGTAAACTGTCTGTCTGGTTCTTTAAAGTCAACATACTAGAATCAACCCAGACTGCTAGAGGCTGCAGACAATGCAGATTGTGGTCGCACCCAATTGTGTGAGCTGCCCAAAGAATGTATTGCTTTAAGTGCAATAGCTCTTGGTTGTACTAAGGCCAAAATAATGTTGATCTAAACTTTCTAAATTGTAATATTCAATTGAGCATTATATTGAGGTATTTCTCAAGACATTAGACCAAATTCAGATATTGTATTTGAATAGAATTATTTCCAGGAACTCACTTTTAAGCTTTTGTTATTATACGAATGTCTGTTCATATTATATTACATTTTCATTCATTTCTCCACGAGTTGTTTATAAGTATGATTCTAAATCATGTGGCATTTGGTCTGAACTCTGACACCTGACAGTTCATTTCTGCAACACCTCCATTCATACTTTCAGCTGTAGTCAGCCCAAACATTTAAACACACACCAGCAAAACCAGGCAGCATTTGAACATCAGGTCTTGTTTCTCATTTTCACTTCCTGCTGTGTATCTTCATTCTTTGGGAAGCTCAAGATCGCTGCTATTCCTGAGAGTTCAAAACCATAACCTTCACATCTGTAGCACAGCAACAGCAATAGTGTGGCTACTACGTGTGTAGGGAATTCCAAATGGTGATATACTTACACAGAAATTATGTTGCATCTGTGCATTTAGTTTTATATAAAAAGGTAAGGTGTGTATGACAACATGTAGCTGGCTGCTTTGTTGCTGCAAGCGGAACTAAATCGATTGGAGGAGAAACTGCTGACATGGCAGTGTGTGACTCTACCTCCCCCTGAATCAGTCACTGGAGCTGAAAACATGAACATAAAGAGTGCTGACTTCTGATACATGACCAACACATAGCGAATGCTACTAAACGCTTACTTCTCCTGCCTGGTTCTCTCTCTCCCATACTCCATGGCTCTCAGCTTTCTCCCTCTTCCTCCTGCACATTCATTGCAGTGCACAGCAGTCTCCTGTGCTCACTCCCTGCCAGTAAACTCCTCTATTCTTTCCTGAACTGTGCTTAAATTGGACTGTTGCCATTTAGGCCACTATAACATCACATGGCTCAAGAGAATATAATATTCAATGAGCAAGACTTTAACTTTTGCTATGAATAAATGAAAACTAAGTGGGGTCGTGCCAGTGCAGCCCCACACACTTTACATCATTAGGAGTGTCATGGTAAATATTCTTTCAAGAATAGTAAGTGCATCTATGTCTTTTGGCTTCATATTATAATACTTCTTTCTTATATTGAGTGTATAATATATAACTTTATAATGCTCTACAAATGTGTCTAGAGGTTGTTATGCTATATAATAATGACTGTGTAATTATGGAAGGTAGTTCTAATTATTGGTGTGGATATGCCCTTGTTTGAATGGATGGATATATACCTAAACATCAATCCAGCACAATGGATGAAATCATGAATGAACATCAGAATGGGCTAAACTGTGATCTCCAGTGACTTACTATAGGCTTATAGGTTATAGTTCTACAATGGGGACATTAATGTTCATGCTGGGAATTGGAGAGATACCCGGAGAAGTGGTAGAAATGCCCCATTGGATCATACCCAAGCAGTGAAATGTTATTAGCCTTATGTACACCTGGGTACAGAGAGAGGCAGCACTGTCAACTGATCACCACTTGGTAGTGAGTTGGATTTTTCATATGATGCACCAGCCAGTACTTCCAGAGCCTTCCAGTTTACTTGGGAGCATCTAGTACAGGGGTAGCCAACCCACGGCTCCCGAGCCGCATGCGGCTCTTTGCCTGGTTTCATGCGGCTCTTACGTTCATATCGAAGTTTGTATTTGTGTCTTTTTAATATGCGTGTTCACTTTGCTTGAGTTCAATACGGTATTTTCGTCAAACGAAAATACCTCAAAGTTTCCCAGTAGGAGCAAGATTATTTGAGTAAACAATTTGTGTCAAGTTCGCTCTCAAAATGGCAGGGAAAAAATGCTCTTGGGTATAATGCGGCTCTTTGTGGTAACACAGTAAAAATGGGGCTCTTGGTCTCTGACTGGTTGGACACCCCTGATCTAGTAGATGCTGATGGACACCAGTGCTGAGGAAAACTGTCAAGTTGAGTAGAATGCCTTTCAAGTAATGCACACAGAGGACACTCACGAGCAACTGAGATGTATAGAAGATAGCCAGAAGGGCTACAGCAAAAGGAATTGTAGAAGCAAAGCTCAGGCATTTGCAGGGGGTTCGAAAAAGAATTTCAGATGGCCTCAAAGATGTTCTGGCAAACACTCCAGTGTATCAGTAAAAGAAAGCAAGACCCCAGACTATACAAAGCAAGGGAGTACTGATCTCTGTTGGGGATATTGTGCAACAGAAGGACTTTTATGAATTCCCCAACCCAGTAGACATGCCCTTCATTCTGGAGGAAGTGGCAGAAATTCTTGGTAGTCTATTTCATCACAGAAGCAAGATTACCGGGGCAAGTGAGATTTGGACAGAGATGTAAAAACACTTGGCATGGTTGTGTATTAAACGGACCTCTTCATGTTACCATGGATTCAGGTGGAGAAATGCAGGTTCCATCTAGACTATAGATCAGATTTAAAACTTGTGTGGTTTTATGAGGGAACGTGGTAGAATCTGAGATTTGGTGAAGACCTATAATTGTGTACTATGACATTTGTTGTGGGAGTTAGTCCAGGAGTATAGGGTATCTTGGCTTCTACTTCATGCAATCACTTATCAAACTGATGGAATACCATGAGGCAAATGTATTCTATTGTTGGTAGCAGTGTTACAGCCACTTTACTGCTGTGTTGCAGAAAGCAGGTGTTCAGATCTCTATGTTCTCATCAATCTATTTCCCTATATTCACCCACTGTATATTAATGAGCAGTCTATAGTGGAAGAAATTAGATTTCTTCTGTGAGATGGTGAAGAAATTTGGAATCTGAGAGAATGTCAGAGCAGAGTTGCTTTTCCTCTGAACTGAGAGGAGACAGTTAACGTGAATTGGGCACCCTAGAAATATACAGCTCCAGCTAAAGTTAGACAGTGCAAGGTAAAGTTGTATCAGGCTCATGCCACTATATGGAAACCCTATGGCAGGCCCAGGACCCGCTGGAGGGAGCTGAATAGGAATGTCTGGGGATCCCCCAGGAGGAGCCGAAATCTATGATGGGTTAGAGATGGACTCTAAATAAATAATAACTTAATGAATGGATAATGTTGTATATTAGGACAGCTATGCTGTTGCTACAGAGCAGCCACATAGACAATTTGATTCACTTTTCATAATTAATTGCACACTGCATAATTAACTGCATACAGTGTGCCTCACATACATGCACACACACATAAATACATACATACACATATATATATATATATATATATATATATATATATATATATATATATATATATATATATATATATATATATATATATACACATGTATACATATATATATATCAAAAATGTGTGTGTGTACTTTATTACTCACTGATGGTTGGAATAAAAGCCAGCACTACAATATTTAAAAGCAACCAGTTATTAATGTTCACCTAAACCACTATAGTATAGATTATGGATTCTTTTGCATAGTCAACACGATGATAATGTGACATACCCAAGCAATCTTAACAGTCCATTATTGATTCTGAGACTTACAGTAGCTGAATCCGAATCGGCTGCTTTAATGAGTTCACAAAAAGCTCCCTCTCAGCCAGTTGTTTGCAAGAACTGACACTAAATCAGCAGTTAAATAGAATAACAGTACTGTGCTAGATCAGTGCACTCCAGTAGGGCATTAGTCAGAGTGCTTGGTTTAAAGATCTGGATCCAAAATCCCACTGCTGCTAATAAAGGGGAGGGAGAAAAAGACAGAAAGCCATTTTTTCTTTGGATGAGTTAGAAAATGTGAGCAAGCAAGACAGAGAATACAATCGTAGGTATAAAACAGAATAAGTGGGAATTCAAATCCGGGGCATTTCTCTTTCATCAAAACGCAAACATAGTAGCCTTATTTTTCAGTAAGCACAAAATCATAGTATAGTATAGTAGTATAGCATAGTATAGTAAAAGTATAGGTTTCGGTTACACAACCTTTGTGTAACATGCAAATGCTTCAAAGAAAAAAGATGTGTTAGACAAACCAGCCTTCAGGCAGATGCTCATTGTGAAACCCATGGAACAGGGGTTACATAGTTTCGGGACATGCTTCCCATCTGTAAACAATCAGCATTCACCTGAAGCCTTGCTCATGCACAGCACTGTAAATACACACAACAGGCACTTTTGGAGAACACTTCTCATATATACAAAAGTATGAACCAACCTTTGACACATCTCACACTTAACCTTTTGACTCTTTGATTTGAAACATATCTGCTAGGTTTTTTTTAAACAAACATGGCTGGCTGTAGCTCTTTACTGCTTGGGGAATCATACTAATACTGCTAGAGAGCTAGCTATAAGTCAGTGTCTAAAGCAGTGTGTCTGGTCCTTCTGTACCAATGCACTGCATAGGTTATTATATTCCCTGCTAATAGGGATGTGGTAGCCTGGTGGTTAAGGCATTGGATTACTGATCCGAAATTCATGAGTTTGAATCCCAGGTCCACCAAGCTGCTGGGCCCCTGAGCAAGGCCCTTAACCCTTAATTGCTCAGTGTATAAAGTGTCCCTCTGAATAAGGGTTTCTGTTAAATGCTGTTAATGTAATACATTCAGTTAAAGATTACATTACTTCAAATTAGCTTATAATTGTAATCAGTTGTGCTGAGGCTAGGGGAAAATTAAGAAATAAGATGTGCAGAGCAGGGGGTGGAGCAGCAATAAGCAACACTGGTCTCTCCCTTAAAACAGATTAATTGCAATTTGTGGGCCTACAGTATTTGCATTCAGTGTTCTCCGCTTCAATATATAGAAATTATTTATCGCTGATCATAAGAAAAACATTCCCTACACAATAAAGTTCCAGTCAGTAACCTGGTTTTGAAATTTCTTAAAAGTGATTTCTTGAAATTTTTACTCCATTTTACTTAACTCCTTTTAAAGCAAACAGAACATTTGATATTATTTCTCAGTTTTGTGAGAGTGGTACGAGATATTTTGAGTGGTACGTTTATTCACATCTAAAAATCACTTTTATTTTTTATTATCCTTACTTATTTGTTTGGGTGTATGATTAGTGTAGGAAAACTGGTATAGAACAAAATTAGAATTAGTTAGAATGCAGTCTAATGATTATGTATATGCAATAAGTCTACTAGCTTAATAGTATGTAAAGACAGCAGAGACTTCGGTTGACCATCTGCAGGAGAGACGCATAATGCTCAAGAATGATATTTGACAGGTATGACAGATTCCACTACATACACTACATTTATTTCACCTTTCCTTTCTTTGGCCCCTTAATTACCACTTTCTGTTCTGGAGATTTAAAAAAAAAGTCATGTCATTTCCACTTTGCATGATGAGCTAGCTGGTCAGACCGATCCATAAATACAGGGCCTCAGAAACAATGCTGAACCAACAGTTCTTCTCCTACATGGATTTTTTTAAAGAGAATAGCTCAAACATTCTAAACACTTAATTTTACCCTTTTTCAACCAAAACTGCACTGACATGCTCACAACAAAGACTTTTGCAAAGTTCATTCTCCTCCCTCTATCTCACTGAATATTCATGATGCGTTTATTCCTTATGTGTGTTAAGCGGGAGGTCAAAGTGAAAGCTCCATGCAGTGACTCACCACATTCACAGGTCCACTGCTGTCAGGTTTTGTGTGTCTGGAAGCTGTATGGCAACAATAATACTCATTTATTGCAGATCTGCAAATGGTGCTATTAAAAATGTACTGGCTGCACAGGCTCCGGTGTGCTTCCTCAGCTACATGTCATCCAAACTGGGTCAGCCCCCCTTCCCTCCATCCCTCTCTCTGTCTCTCTTCCTGCACCCTTTCTGCCTCTCTTCCTGAAAGCACTGCTCTCTGCCTGGGAATTCTTATAGAGCTACAAAGCAGCACATGCTACAGACAGTCTCTCTGCTTCTGGATACTTTTGCTTCAAGATTTTCACAATTTGCCATGAATTTCTCCATGACTCAATCACCGATATAGTCTGTGTCAAGTCTGGTGTGAAAATACACATATCAAGCATTGTTACCCTTTTTTTCAGACCATAGACCACACACTTGTCATGCAACACCTCATCATTATCTTGTTTTGGGGAAAAAATGCATCATTTCATGTTTCAATTTAGAATGTTACTCAGCCATGAGACTGAGGTCCTACATGCACTCCCTTGCAGTCAAAATATGAATAGACTATGCCTAAAGATTTCTGGTATGTCTGCTTCAATAAACGGTAACACTCTCTGAAGTGATTGTTCACCAGCTATAAGTCCCCACCTCCATATTCCCCCACTGCTTGTTCAGGCCCAACAGCTATAAGTAACACTGAAGCGTGTCTGAGAGAGAGGAGCCTGAAGATAGTGCTCTCTGAGATCTCCACCAAAACAGTGAAATAAACTAATCTACACAGTCTGGGAGGTAAAGGATACAGGTAATGTAGCCAATAAAAGAATGCTCTGCTGTTCGCGATCATTAAACTAAAACAAAGAGAGTATGTTGTTTTAAAGCCATTAAGTGTATGAAGCATGCATACACATTTATTTAAAAGAGCTTGACCAAACTGGATTAATTATTTTATAATGCATAGAATAATATAAGCTACACTCACTGAGAGTTTAAATAAACAAAATCCACTTTCTGGCTTAACTTTCAGGTAAGGACATTTTTAAATAAGAGTGTCGGTGCATATAATTATACCTGTAATTTGTGGACAGGAACCGACACTCTTCATCTAAGACTGCTTCAGTTCGTAGGTTTAAACTTTGCTGTCAGACAATTTTTAAAGAGATTTTGTCAATGAGCAAATGAGAAATGATTCTAAACAGGTCCCTAATGATAAATGACCTGAAGTTATTTCATACGTTTTTTAAAAACTTTTCAAATGATTAATTTTTATGACCATAATTGAGATGCAGATGCTATATTTAAGTGGATGGTAAAATCGTATAGTAAATCGACTTTTTGTTTAATTGTTGCTGTGTGAATTTTGTTAGTTGTTAATAAAAATGTTATTATGAGAACCCCACATCCCTATAAAGAATAGTTTACAAATCTATAAATGGCATAAAACAAAGAACTCAAGTCAAATCTATTTCATTTGGCGGGTCTGTGGCTCTGTTGCCAGTCTCCAGCTTTCCATCAGCTTGGAGTGTGAGTGAGGTCCACACTGGGACCTGGATCTGCCATTGGAACCCTGTGATTGTAAAGCGGAGCGACAGGAATGTAAAAGCAAACAGATCAACGTGTGCATCTCCTGTCACAGCTGTCTGCTGTTAAATAATGGCTCCTGCTGATTCCACCCTGCTAGTGCAATTACCCAGCACTCTAGAGACTCAAGTGTAGACTCTCCCAACACTTGGATAATGATTCTCACAAATTGATGACACCCGTGGCCTCGTTTGCACAAGCTAGATTAACCTAAGAGAGAGTCTGGGTTTTTTTCTGCTCTGTGAGAGCTGAGTGGGTGAGAAAAATTCAGTGTGAGTGTCCGACCGATCACACACCCTATTTGTTAAAAGTATATAAGCACTTGATTTCCTTTACTACTGATATATTGTAGTCAAAAATCTTTGTTAACGTTGTACACAATAAATTAGAGTAAAGAGTTTTTCATTTTTTGTGAATTTCTGCTAAAAATTCAAAAGACTAATTACAACAATGGTTTCTTCTTGATTATATACAATTTCTGAATTCATCATATTAACATTAAAACAGTAATTGAATAAAGTAAAGTAGGTTTCTAATCTTAATACAATCTCATTTTGAAATCTAACAAGCACTTAAAGTCTTGCTTTGTACTTCATACACATACACAACATTTAGGATTCATAACGTTTAAATATTTAATGCACTATGCCCTCACATATGCATAAAGTAGATTGAATAATAGTTTTTTGGTGTAAAAGTGAAAGTATCTACGGTACCATCTGTTGCCAGCGTGAGAGACTACAGTACAGATCTAGTTCTGTTGTTTCTGCTCATCCTTTTACCGTTTGTTTTATCAGTATGTGTGCATCAAATCGCATTTATCATAATTAAATGGCCTACTTAATAGATTAATTTCAAAGCAATATCAATAATCATAAAGAAACAAAGAACAGACTAGGACTTTTTATTTTATCTTTATTATGAAGTGCCACAAAATCCCTGGTGCCTTGTGCTTTTACAACAGTTGAAGACTGGCTCAAAAATCGCAGTACAGGTTAGACCTATTTCATTCAGAGTTCCCCTGACCAGGAGTCATCAGATTAATCAGTTTTAAAAAGTTTTTTTTAACCTCTTCAAATAAGTATTTACACTTAGGCTACATCACCTCTTAAACTGAGCATCTCAGATATTCTTCATTTATAATAGAAAAACTAAGGTCAAACTAGTATAGTAATTTCTACCTGAATCTAGGTTTTTGTGCTACTTTTAAGAATAGGAAGTGCTTTCAGCAGAAATCTGAGGGACACCTAGACTGGAGAAATCTTAAATTAATCAAAGCCTGAACTGCAGTGGAAGTGGATTACAGACCAGCTGTGCAAAGGTTCATCTTCCCTGCTACTGGCAAGCTTCCTCATTCTTTTGTTAACTGTGGAAGAGACTCTTCCCCCAAACTGGGTGTTCCAGAGATTTGGAGAATGATATCGAACTGCTTAGAGCAGACTTTCAGCACTTAAAGCCTACATCCTAAAACTACGTTTAAATTAGAGGCAGGCAGTGCATAACAGCAGAGCAAAGAAAATTGATTTATACTTTTCTTTTTAAGTCCTTTCGACTCTTTAACACTACACTGGCATTTTCCCTGATGTTGTATTTTTTCTGTTTGATTATTAAGAGATCAAAACATACCTGATTTTTTTTTTTAGAAAAAGCTGCTATAGGCAACAGTTCAAAAATATCATGCATTACATGATTATTGCTGTATATATCCTTACGAGAATCCCAAAATATTGCCCATTGATACTATCTAGGTTTTGGCAAAATGATAATCCTAAGTTTTATGATATTGGCATAGATTCATTTTTTTTTTGCATGCAGTACATAGGCATATGAAATCAAAAAATCTGAAAATCAAATTGTGACTGATTTGAATGCTTTGGCATGTTAATAAAACTGGCAAATAAGCAAATGAAAGTGCAAAACTTAATTAAACACCTTTTTACAGAAAGAAAACAAAAATCGAACAAATAAATAAATAAATAAATAAATAAATAAATAAATAAATAAATAAATAAATAATCAATCAATCAATCAATCTTTCATTTCCATCCATCGCGGGGTCACTTGCAGCAGTATAATAATATCAAGTGATAAGAAAAGAAAGTTATTTAACAGCATTGTGTCACTCAAACCTTCAATGTGCAGGAACTCTTCGCCGCTGCACTTTCAGCACTGAACTCTGAACAGCAAACGAAGCCTTAGTATTCCCTTAGGGTCAAAAACGTCTAGAAGAGCCGAGGCTTTGCCCGGCGAAATCACGCTTGAATCGGCGAGAGTGCGCCCTTGAAGCACGCCGACTCGTAGTGTTTGTTCAGATACGACTTGAGCGCGAACGTCTTGCTGCAGCGCGCACACTTGAAGTGTTTAAAGGCCGAGTGAGTCTGCATGTGCGCGCGCAGGTTGGAGCGGTCGGCGAACGCCTTCCCGCAGTGCGCGCAGCCGAAAGGCTTCTCTCCCGTATGAGAACGCATGTGGCCCTGCAGCAGCCAAGGACGGCTGAACGCTTTGCCACAAACATCGCACTTGTGCCGTAGATCGTGCGTGAGGACGTGCATAGCCATTGCCGGCATGGACACATACACCTTGCCGCAGGTCGGGCACTTCTTTGCCATCTTGCTGTCCAGGCTGCGGTGCGTCTGCTTGTGGCGACTCAGGTTTGATGACGTGGCGTATGACTTGCCGCACTCAGTGCACGTGTGGCGAGGCGGACTGCGCGCTCCTCCGGCCGCCCTGCGCCGTGAGCGGCCATCCGTGATGAAGAAGGCGTGCGCCGTGTAGCCTCCACTCACTGCTGTGTCGCCGTTGATCGAGCCACCCGTGGTGTCCGATCGCGGGCTGTCCGCCTGGTAATCACTGTGCGCGCCATCATACAGAGGCTCCGGAGAGGGAACCTTAACGGCGCCATCAGTCTCTGCATCATACACCGCCGGAGTAATGTAGTCCCTAATGTAACCTAGCAGGGAGAGAACCAGCACTTTCATTCACTTATGCACAGTCGCAATGAAAGCCAGAGAAAACTTGGTGGATGACTGATGCCAACTACCTTTTAATTAAAAGATCATTCTCTAGAGGCTAAACTTAATATTCTCCCTTTCTGGCCTCTATGTTCTAAGGTTCTTCTTATCATTTGTGTAGGAATGTTTATACTTTTTATTGATCGTCTGGCTCAGTTTTAAAGTTGCAATGTTGTGTTATTAGTAAATGTCCTTTTTAAAAATGCATATTTTATTTGGATCCAACCTGCAAGCAACTTTCTCTTGGAAAGACACTAATGAATGAATGAATGAATGAATGAAAGAATGTCCAGTCATATAAAAAATGCCTTAACTGGGGTTGCCTGATGGAGCATGCACACTGCAGTATATCAGGAGCACTGGCCGTCTATTTGACCCACACTATACATTATAAACGCTACAGAGTTACTCCAATAAAAAGCAATGGACCTGCGTCGCCCTAAAGCAGGTTGTCAGCATGCGCGCAACTGGGTTACCTCCAAACCCACATGTCGAAAAGTGTGTCAAACAGCACGACAGGTATTCCATAGGAAAAATGTATACGTTTTAGAAGATATTGTTAGTCTGGATTTCACAGAAACTGTTCAAATGAATAGAGTGATATGTGCATGCGTCCCTTTTGGCGTGTGATGCGTGAATGACTTATAATGAGATAACTTCAGGCTTTGTGATTAAAGCAGCAACGCCTCGTCCTGGTTGATCACGGATCGCTACATGTTTACACGCAGAACCATATAAAGAGTGCTGAGTTCACCCAAACACACAGCAGGAGGAATGTGAGAGAAGAGATTTTCATTTACCTTTTTCGTGGATCCGCAGGTTCAGGTCAGATCTTGACCTGCCATAAGCGCTCTCCAGCTCTGCGCATGAGAAATCATCTAGCTTTACCTTCTTCACCAGGAAAGACCTTGGCATGTTTAGAGCGCAGGGCACACAAACCCTTCCACTACGCTCGCGCCTCTCACTTTATCCACGTCAGAACCGGAAAAGAGGAAACGGACACTTCAAAGATCCTGTAACCAAACCGGACAGGAACAGGAGGAGAAGATGCGAGCCGTCCACGGTGGAAGCCTGTGTGTGTGTGTGTGTGTGTGTGTGTGTGTGTGTGTGCGTGCGTGCGTGTATGTGTGTGTGTGTGTGTGTGTGTGCGCGCGCGCGCACCGCTGTTTTACCAGTCGAGCGAAATGCGACTCCTCCTAAAGAATACACAAACAGTAGGTTTTTGCAAAAATCGAAGTGCAAAAGTGAAGCACGAAAGCGTTTCCAGGGGTCTTGCTGACGGGAGGGCATAAATCTGTGGTGTCCGCTGCCTCCTTCCTCCCTCCTCCTCTTCCTCTGCTCCTCGTGGATGTGCGCGCGCGCTTGATCAGCACCGAGCGCTTTATACGCGCGCGCCGATCAGGTGGCGCACTGAGAGGGGAAGCGCTTAATGTAATCCACCCGAAACCTCCCGGGAACAGAGCTGCGCGACAATGATTTATTGATGCTCTCCTTCATCTCTCCGTCTGATTTTCTGTTTTTTTTATGCGTCCAGGGTGAACCATGTACCATGTTTATGTACGTGAGGAATGTATTGTAAAAAAAAAAAAAAGTGTGTGTGTGTGTGTGTGTGTGTGTGTAACAAGTCCCAGTATCGCTACAGTACTAATGATTAACAGAAATGACAAATTGCTTCCAGAATAGAGAGGAGACTCTTTAATGTCTGTCGTCTTTATAAATCCATCTTTTAATTCTGTGTGAATGTGCGTTAATACATGTAATGTGATGTTCATATCTGCAGACAGTTTGCACATGGCTCATCTTCAGTATTTCAGTGTTGTGTTTAAAGGCTCACTGACCGTATATTACATCAGAACTTTAAACTGTTTCTTAGAACAGAAAGTGGTGGTGATGTCATAAAAAAGTCTTCACCTTGTGGACATGCACGTTCTGAAATACTGGCATTAGCTAGACCTGAATTAGAATCATATATTAATTGCATACATTAATCCATGAAGCTACAATTCCATGCAAACATAACCACAAGCAAAATAAAAGAAAAGAAAAGAAAAGAAAATAATCGTTTTATTCTTCATATTTTTGTTTTGAATTCATATTTCATATTTCTTTTTATTTTGAATTGAAACACACCAAAAGGCTGTAGAATACACATGGCTGTCTCAGTGTTACGAAAAAATTGAAACTGTAGAATGGATGGTGGAGTAATGGACTGAGGAATTAATGGGGACCTTTAGAGTATAGTGAAAAGATTTTGCAGTGGATATTCCAAATCAAAAGTACAATACAAGTGTGTGCATATCATTCTTTTAAACTGAACTACTTTCTTACTTCATTTGACTATGTAATCTGCACAGTCGTGTTCAACTGAAAGGTCACTACAAAGTTTTTTTATGTTTCATTTGCTCTGTATGTAGACAATGTTTTTAATCTGATGGAAATAGAAACTATAAATAACACGCATTCAGCTATTAATTAGGAAAGTTGAGAAGTTTTCTGTGAAGCTGTGACTCTCTGACTCTCCCTTCATGCAACACTCCTCAGCTTAACACAGAAATCAGCATTACGATGTAAGCATGCCGGAATAACGTGGCACCAATTTCATTTCTATTCAACGAGTCATCTAAAAAGCTACCACAAGGCATAGATCTAACTTTGTCAATCAGTTTATCTGAAAGAAGTCTATTTGTACAGCTTTAATTTTACACCATACACATACACTGTACACACCACCAGGAGCAGCAACAGAAGGCATAGTGCCCTGATGAAGGGGACTGCTGGGTATTGTCCCTCGGCCTGCTGTCGCAGTAACACTAAATACTGCTGAGTCCAGTTCTCACCAGGCATCTCCACATACACACACACACACACACACACACATACACATACAGAGTGCTGGGCTAAGAGCAAAAACATACCTTGTCACTTTTCCCCCTCTTATATTTTTGATGACTGCAAATGAAACGCAATATAACACACATTACCAATACACCCTGAACTGCACCAAAGTCACACAGTGAAATGAATACTGATAAAACACAGCACCAATCTCATTTTTCTTGAACAAATTGAGAATGATGCAAGCAATGAAGAGTAATTAGGATTCCCCCAGTTCAGTGTTTCCAAAGCCTGAGTGATCAAAATCATTGCCACAGAGTGTCAGGCAAGCATGGAGAGGAACTTCGCCTCAAGCGCTATCCCTGACAAGGGTTTGCTGCCATCTGCCCCTTTGTACTGTCTTCTTACTGATGAGAAAATATCATCTGAACCTCCTCCGTGGTAATTGCCTTGAATCAGTGAAATTGCATTTCTATAGACACTTGACATCCCTTGCAGCAAGAGTAACATTTTGAACACCTCAGAAATTCTGTTTTAGTAGGAGATAAAAATGAGAGGACTGAGGTATCATTTCCTCTCGCCGACACTCGAACAATGATGTGTCAGAACTGATCAGTGGTTACATCCTTCTGCACTGGGAGAGGTGGAGAGCCAGGGGAGCGCCAGAATCACACAGGTTCACTGATGACATTATTACACACACCCTGACACACATGCTGACACAAACACACGCACACACACACACACTCACACTCAAACATTACACACATACATTTATCTCTCCAGTAAGCCTGGGAATTGCTTTTAGCCACTAGGGTAAGTTAAGTGTTTTTAAAATGCAGCTGTTGACTGGCCACAATGCTTTCCTTCATAAATATCAAAGTTTCTTTTAGCATATTAGTAAAAATGAAAATTATTTGGTTTAAATAATAAAAGAAGTGTACATTTCCAGGTCAGCTTATTTGGTTGAATAGTGCAGGCTGTATATTGACACAGTTTTGTGACACACTGAAAGCACAGCTTGTATAAGCTATTGACCTGCTTCTTGGCTTCTATCCATTGAGGACCAACTGGACAGCAGTGTCCCTTGGCATGCTGCAGCATGTGTTTTATGGGTAGCAACTAAGAAAGTCACCTACATGTGTGCTGGACTTGGGGTCTGCTGAATGGGGACTGCATTAATCTTTTTTGTCATATAGCAGTCTCTGGAGAGAAACGTGAGTCAGCCAGGGACTCAGAAAACCCCCCTTATCTTACAAAATCACACACACACACACACACACACAATCTCAGCCTGGCAGTCTGGAGCACTAATTAAATGTGAAAGTTGAAATGGCTACAAAAGCCACATTATGCAAAATGGTGTTTGATTTTTTTTTTACCCATTCTCCCCACCATCTCTCACAGCTCTTTCCTTTTTTGTTTCTTCTCACACTGTGTCCCTGACGTGCAAAAAAAGAGGGAGAAAAGAATGAATATCTTGGAGCGGCGGACTCACTGTGTGGCTCTCCATGTGTGAAGAGTCAGCTGAGTGAGTCTGATAATTGGACACTTTGGCTGGAAATAGTTTTATAACAGAGAGGTGTGCATGTGCTTGTGCGTGCGTGTGTGCGCGCGAGTGTGTGTGAGTGTGTGTGTGTGCCTTTCTGTCTTTCTGACTTCTTGGTCTTCCAAAGAAACTTGCAATTGTTCTGAGATCTTCCCAATCAAACACCAGCTATGCTAGTTAAAATCCCACATATACAAGAAACAGATTTAACTAATTATCACCTATACAATTCAACAGTTCACAAATAGTATATAATCATTTAGTAAAGCACATGTTCTGCCTAAAGGTTTTCTACTTGGACTTCTGTTATTTATTTGTTTCATTAAACAATAAATAACTTAAATAAATAACTACACAGGAGTTAGTGGTTGGTTTTATTAGCCCACTAGTAGTAATCTTATTGCTGAGTCATAATACCAAAACAGTTCTCTACACTAACTACCCTCAATATTCAACAAAAAATCTACTTCAAATGACACTTCCAATGAATGCATCCAAATCTGGCAACTGTACGCGATGAATGCACCACTACACACGGTGCTGAGTATAGAATGAGTAGCAGCTAATGAAATCAAAAGAAAGTAACTACAAAAGAAGGGATGAATGGACAAGTTGAGAAGTGTGTGGCAGAGAGATCTGTTCAACAGGGGTATGTGGACTAGGGGATTGGCCTGATTAACTCATTTGTTTTGAAAGACTGCCCTTCAAAATTATCCACATTCAGAGTATTAGAATCAGAGTACCAAGAAAAAAATCTCAGTCTGTGTAACCAACTAAAAAAGATTTTTTTTTTGTGAAAAACACTCAAGTGTGGAGTGAATTGCATGCAGCACTGCAGCACTGAATCTCATAACTGCACACCAACTCATACTATTTGCATTTGTGTGTGTGTGTGTGTGTGTGTCTGTGTGTGTAGTCTATTATATCATTGACAGTGTAGCTCTTTCAGCTCAGTCAGAATCTGTCTGCAGCTCCTCTTTGCTCCAGAGCATGAAATCTGGGCAAGATAATTAGTTCATTTAACTTCATTGAGCATGCTGGCACACAGAGTATGGGAAATGAGCTGGCAAAGTTGTGCCACTTTATTGAATTTAATGCTCATACAAAGGCAATATTTTGTGGTCACAGGCAATGATGACATTGCTGAGCTGTGAGTAAATACCCATATCATCGATTCACTGGTTTCTCTCTCAACAATTGCAGATTACTGACAACACATTAAATAATAACAAACGTATAACCAGCTCTCCAGTGGTTCCTCCCTCCTATTATGCACATGTGCCTTTGCTTGCCATGTCAGTCAGAAAGCTTGATCATCACTGTTATTCTTACTATCATAAGTTCATTCCTTGTCATAAGCATACCTTAAGAAAAGTGATCCTACTACTGTTGTACGAGTACAGAGACGTCTTGGACTTCTGTGTTGAGTTCTCGAATCTGACTGGTGTAGCAGCATGGCTTTGACAATCATTCTGTAAATACTGTAAATACTGCAGGTTTAAATTCATGTGCTCATTCTACAACATCTCATTCACAGGAATGTGTATGATACATCATGCTCTCACATTCAGTAATTGTTTTATTCTGATCAGGGTCAATGTGAACGTGGACACCATCCCAGGAATGCTTTCCATTAGGCAGGGATACACTCGGATGCAATGTCAGTGCAACGCACACTCATTCACACTTAGGGGGAATTTAGCATAGCAAGTCCACTAAGTAAAATATTTTTGGAAGGATTTCTTTTGGGAACCCAGAGAACATGCGAAGGAACTCCACACAGATGGCAACACAAGCTCAGGGAACCTAGAGCTGTGAGGCAGCAGTACAACCTACTACATTGCTGCATAAGCCCCGGTATCATGGATATTCCACATAGTCTAATGATAAGCAGATTTATTATAAACATATAATCAGGGTTTTCTGTAAGGAGACATTTGCATATCATTCATGGAAGGAGTCTCTGGTGTTATTGCTTTGCTTTTCTTTGGCTAGAAAAGTTTCCGCCACAGGACAGTTTTTGGAGCAAATGACTTTGCACTTTCCAGTTACTCAGTGACACAACAGGCTTTTTTGTCGCATTAACTTCAAGAGAAAAGAAATGAGTGAGCCTGTGGAGGAAATGACTGTTGTGTAGATGTTATAATGTAAGCAATAAGAGAAATTAAATTGTTTCACAAACATCCAGCCATCTTACAGTAAATGTAACTATAAAGGTCAAAATTGCAGGCAAACTGCTCTGGTACAAGGCAGAAAAAAAACATTTCAGGATGTGCTTTTATTACAGAATAATCCTCTTGTAGGGTAGTAATTCCAACATAGAATATCCCTGTACAGTGGATATTTTCCTATAACAGCACATCCTCCCTCTTGTGTTATAGTCCTTCCATGTCTGCTACAACAGCAAGATTACAACCAAAGTTGACAAGGATTTCATGGGGGGAGGTTCAAAAAGCAGTAAAACCACCCTGTATCTCAAGGTTCTATTCTTTGCTAATCCCCTACAGCCAAAACAGAGAAACAAAAACATTCTCATTATTTTCCAAGTGGGCGATAGAGTCTATCACTGTCAGTGGCCAAGCGTCAGATGGAGAAGAATGAACTGGCACTGCACCCTTATACAGATAAGCTCACTTGGAGATTGATGATGGCATGCAATGGATGCCTTATCACAGTGGACTGGCTCAGTGCTATCTATCTCTTTAGAGAGTATCTTCTCATCAAGGGTAACACAAGATGAAGAGTTTATGAAGACAGATGCTTCACTCTATAAAGGAAGTCATGGTGAAATGGAGTCGAGTTGGTTTGTTTATGTTCTCAGACATAGTACTAAAACTCCTAATGTCCCGTGGCTTCATGAGCACCATATTGTCTCTAAATGAAGTGCTGAACTGCTTGGGTCATCACTAGGGCAACTCCTTATGCAGTCCCTAAGCAGTCAGCTCTGTAGAGTCCCATCGTAGTGGTGGCATTTTCAGTTCAGTTTTGTACAACAATAGAACTTTGAATACACCAATATAGCACTGTCAGCTACACAGAGGACAACAGGGAGTGTTTGAGAAGTTTTAACAAGTAGTTTTAACAAGCTGGACTGCATGGTTCTGCATTGCGCTTTGATGCTCAACATCACTGTGCTGTGATGGTGTTCTGTCCTTAATGCTCTAAACAATCAGCATTTAGACTGGGAAAGCATGCTGTGATTGTCTGCATGTGATTTGCCTAATGAATGATTGCCTTGATTATGCATGGAATATAATGAATAAACAGAGGGTGAATATGGATGATGAAATTAGTCATTACAACAGAAAGAAAAAGATGTATTCATGAATAAATGTTCCACTATGCTCATAAACCTTTGCTTGCTGTCCTTACAAGATAAAAGAGCATTCCATATTAATCTATTGTTAAGTTTCACTTGCAGAGAAGTTGCATTGTGTTTCTTTTTTTTTTTTTTTTTTTTTTTGGATAGTTGATCCTTTTTTTATGAAGACAATAAACTGGTTATTCAGCACCCAGATATTTTCAAACAATTCTTAAAATTCATGATGTCAAAATCATTGATTAGTAATGGCAATGTAGTTCTGTTGAGGTGCGGCTCATTCACAACCTCCTGTGGTGCATCAGCATGTGCATGCACACAGTCTGTCTCCAGATGGTGCATGTAAGACAATATGTTTGCCTGTTCTCACACGCACACACAAGTGCTTGCTGTTCAAATTAAAAACATTTATAAACTCTCACATCTGTTGGTTAATAAATGTGTATATAAACAAACTGGAGTTCAGGAGTTTGTGGAAAGAGTAAATATAATCCACACCTTCATTTTGTAAGTTACACAGCTACTATCAGTTCTAAAATAACTGAATGAACAAGAATTAATATATAAAATGAAAAACATAACTTACGTATAGAAGGACGATGCATCTTTCCTGCCTTAAATGAAACATATTTTTGACTGTATATTTGTGCATTGTGGGCAGAATTGCTACCTCACAGTTCTATGATCCTGAGCTTGGGTTATCTGTGTACAGTTTCACATGATTTTTCAGTTTCCTCCCACTGTCCAAAACATGATAGTAGCTAGATTGTCTATGCTAAATTACCTGTAGCTGTGACTGAATGTGTATAAATGTGTGCACTCCCCTGAGATGCCCTAAGGTGTATTTTGCCTCGCGCCCAGTGTTTCTGGGATAGATGATAGAGCCATCACTGCCCTGAACAGGATTTAAAGCTGATACATTTTCTCCAAACGTAGATGAAACTGATGAATACGAGTGATTGAGTGAGTAAAACATTACAAAAACAAGATTAAACAACATGTATCTAGTCCATTGCATAACTGCAAACATTATTGCCAGAAAAATTTATACATAATCAAAAGTAGGATAACTATAAGGCACATCATCCTCCACACTATCAGCCATTGCTGGGGTGAATAGCCTTTCTGACTGCCCGGGAATTTCAGGTGGAAGCTCTCAGACTGACACAAAGTTTTTCATGATAACATCATAACGTTTTCTTTTGCATAAAATGTATTTGTATGTACCCTGCCTACTCTGACATACTGTAGTGGTGACAAATGCTTGACTTGCCATGCTTTACTCTTTGTGTTTTTAAGTCCTTGTGAATGCGTTGTACAGCTGCTTTAACAGTGGTCTAAATAACCAGTGGACAAAATGTCCATGTTTCTTATATTTTTGTTTAACCCATCATGGCAAGTTGCAATAATGCAGAAAAGCGTTTATACAGAACAAAAGTGTCAGATCTAATTTGCAAAGGCCCAGTGTGGCTGCCAATTTTTATCCCTAACAAGCAGGAGTACATCTGATTTAATGCTCAAGTTTTTTGAAAACTGAGACCAATTATGTATGGCTATATAGGAGATCAGATATAGGAAGAAAATACTTTCTACAACATCAGGAGCACTACAGGCTCCTAAGTCTGAGCAACTTCACTCAGAAAGAATCAGGACTGGTGACTTCTTCCCTCTGCTCTTTACAAAGACAACCATTACCTTTCAGCTGTACACAAATGCATCTGCTGATTACATTCTGCTTGTGTTACACTTCCATTTCATTTGTTATCATGTGTCCTACCAAGTGGACTTTCTGTAGTGTCAATGACACCACCCTGAGAAACAATGGAAAGTGTGGAGAAATGAGTGGCCAGTCACACATGCAACCAGGACAAATACAGTAATCCATACCCAGCAGTTTGACTGCAATATTAGGTGAACCTTTTACCATTCAGACAGAATATTTGCATCTGCTTTGCCTACAGAGAAATCTTTTAAATTACTTTTTTCTGGCATTATTTCTGAATTTGAATGCACTAAATTCAACCTTTTGTACTTTTCAGCTGCAAAGTTGGAAAAGATTTTCTTTTGTTAGGAACATGCTAGTCAGTTAATGTGAATGAAATGAGCGATTTAATATTCTCCTTCTTAAAACTGTATTTTGTAGTCAATTTAAGATTATAGATATAGACAGGAGTTATAATCGTAAATGTATGTTGATGAGCTAAAGCTAAATGCTGTTATAATGTAACATTGTTTGGCAACACTTTAAACTACTGTTCAACAACTCACTGGTAACTATACAGGAAGGATTGAGTAGTTCATTCCTATTTCTATCATTTTTTATTAAATGCTTAGAACTACTAGTTAATTACTCAGTATATACACTCGTGAAAAAATAGGACACCCCATTAAATATTACGTTATTTATTGAGAAATGTCAACATGTCAATGCTTGTAAACAACAACAACAACAACAACAATAAATCACTTTTCACTTATTAAACAAAAGAAATAAAAAAAAGAGTATTTAAACTGAAGAAAATTTAGTGTGCCCTAATAGCTAGTGTTTCCCCCTTTTGCTGAAATAACCTCAATGAGACGTTTCTTGTAGCCACCTACCAGTTTCTGATATGGACTGGAATAAAGTTTCCCAGACTCCTCAATGCAAAATTCTTTCAGCTGTGTGATATTTGAGGGGTTTCTTGAAAGCACAGTCCGTTTCAAATCACCCTACAGCATCTCAATAGGATTTAGATCTTGGCTTTGACTTGGCCATTCCAAAATTCAAAATGTTTTTCTCCAAATTTTCAGCTAGTCCTTGGTGGATTTACTGGTGTGTTTTTGTCATGTTTCAAGGTCCAGTTCCACTTCAGCTTAATTTTTTGACAGATGGTCTCACATGTTCCTCAAGCACCTTCTGATACAATGTAGAATTCATAGTGGATTCTACGATGATGAGTCGGCCAGGTCCTGCTGCAGCAAAGCTCCTACCATAACACTTCCACCTCCATGTTTCACAGTTGGTATGAGGTTCTTTTGCTGAAATGCTGTATTTAGTTTACTCCAAACATGCCCTCTGTTATGGTCTTCAAATAATTTAATTTTAGACTCATCTATACAAACCACATTATTTCAGAAGTCTTGGCCTTTGTCTTTGTGGTCTTTCACAAACTGCAGTCTTGCCATCATGTTTTTCTTAGACAGTAAATGTTTCCTTCTTGCACACCTCCCATAATAATTAAAGTTGTGCAGTTTATTTCTGATTGTAGATTCATGCACTTTGAGATCAACTGTAGCAAGAGCTTGCTGAAGGGCACGTGATGATATTTTAGGGTTTTTGAAGATGTCTTTAAGCATCTTGTGGTCTGCTCTTGGGGTGAATTTACTTGAACGGCCTGACCTGGACATGTTGGCAGTTGTTTTAAATGTTCTCCACTTGTAAAATAATTTTTAGACAGTTGAATGTCATTACCAGACTCATAAGCATCAACAATCAGGCCTCAGAGAGCTCTTTGGATATCACCATGATGATCTAACTTCAACAATAAAGAGCAAAACAAACTAAATATCTGAGGTAAATGAAAATAATTTTTTCTCACAAGAAATTAGATTTTTTTAAAATGACATTTAACAGATCATTTAAAAAAGAACTTTCTTTGTTTTTTTGTTTAGTTATATTTCTTGCATATTGTCAAAATGAACATAAAATGCACATATGTTTAACTATAAAAAAAACCACAGGCTTTCAATTTTTTCATACGACTGTATGTTATTAGGGCTAATAACTATGTAGTAATTAACTGTCTTAAGCAGTAATTACTGAGTACAAAATTTTTCCTGAAGAACTACTAGCTAACTATGGCTCTTTTACAGTAGCTACTTATTAATAACTGCACAAACCAACATTAATTGCTAATAGCAAAGCCTTACTGCTTTTACTAGACCGAATATCTACTACTATGATATACCTCAGTCGGTTCCAACACCTCAGTCTAGCCTCGTCTACATCTAAAATCTTAATGTTTCTATGAGTTACATTACTGAAGCACAGCACAGTAACACGTCTGTCATAACAAATGAGTTTCATTTTATTATTTAAACTCACTCAAGTATAGATAAAATGCATACAATCAACACTCTTAAGTTTCAAACATCTTAGTGCTGTTTATGGACCAAACAAGAGTGACATGGGTGACATTCTCAGCCCAGATACTATTTCATAGCCTACTTGAATCTATGTAAAGCTCTGTGATCTTTAGTCCATTGAAAAAAGGTATGAATGCACTGAAGGGAAAATGAAAAGCTGGCAGGAAGCACTGTCTGGGAAATATGGGTTCAGCAACTGCATCTCTTCTACAACTTATGCCCATACATAACCGTTGTTGCTATATGCCCAGCAAGCCTGCATAATAAGGGATAAAATATATGGACTGTCTGTAATGCAAAATCAAGCTATGTTTGGAAAATGGAAATTTACACATTTTTTTATACCAAATTATACACATCTTTTCACACCCTACATGCTTTTACAGCATTTGACAGACACCCTTATCCAGAGTGACTTTATACAAGTGAGGGTTAAGGGGCTTGAACAAGGGCCCAGTTGTGGCATGATTTGAGCTCATGATTTTCCAATCAGTAGGCTAACATTTTTCACCACTGAACTATCACTGTGTAAAGGGGTGGCAGTTTGCAATGCTTCAAAAAAGAGAATCTGACTTTACTGACACCACTGCACTTGTGTCATACTGTCCCAAGAAAAACCAGAATGTTGTCTTTCTAAAAGATGCAGCTGTGAGCAGAAGAAAGAAAAAAATGCTGAAATGGTTCAGGATTACGATGAGTCCAATGTTGGGGTAGACAGTTGTGGCCAAGTTATTGCTGCATATATAGCTTCCTACAAAATACTGCACATTGGCTCATGGTGTTTTATTAACCAATATTGGAAGTGCTTTCATTGGAAAGCATTTACAATCCTTTGGGGATTTGGTGTGATATCAACATTGATTGGAATAGTGGCAACATGACTTGAAGAAGAATGATCTTCTGTTGGATCAGGCCTTTGTGATCTCAAATTTAGATGAGAGAATGATCTTCTTACATAATAGGTAGGCCTTTGGGCCTTGCAAGGTTAGAAACCAGCAGTCATTTGGCTTCCACTTCCTGGTTTTTGTTTTTTGAGATTGTCCCAGCTGTGGTTCGCTGATCAACTGACCCCTGCCTGTTTACTGTTTATGTCTTTAGGTTTATTTGCCAGTGCCCTAAATAAATTTCTAAACTGCATTTGCATCTGCTGTGCTTCATAACACATCCAATCATATAGCAGCAGTGCAATGCAAAAATCATGCAGATACAGGTTAAGAGATCCAGGTAATGTTCAAATCAATCACCTGAATGAAGAAAAAGTGTGATCTCTGTGACTTTGCACTTGTCACAGATGTTGGTACCAGATGGGCTGTTCTGAGAATTTCAGAAACTGCTGATCTCCTGGCATTTTTCTAGTGATTACACAAAATGGCAGGACAAACAAACAACATTGAGAGAGCAACACTTTTGTGGTTGAAAATTCCTTGTTGAGAGGTCAGAGAAATATAGCCAGACTGGTTTAACTGGTTGATTGTTTTGCCAGGATAGATATCGCTGCTTATATAAAACTCTGTGAGTAGAAAGGCATCTCAATGTCCATAAAACATCAAATCTTAAAGTGGATGGACTGCAGCAGCAGAAGGCCATATTGGGTTCTACACCAGTCAGCCAAGAGCAGGGATCTGAGCGTACAGTATCATGGGCACTATGAAGAACCACTCATCCTTCCTGCTTAGTTCCTGTATAGTTACTTATGAGTTGTTGAACAGAATTGTAAAGTGTTGTATGAGCGTCATGTTGATATGATATCATAAGATAACGTTTGTGTTAAGAACACATTCTTAACCTTCTGAGTATAAAATATAAATGTTTACAGTAAAAATTGCTTACCAACACCTTTGCAGCCATTTAATGAAATTGATTAATAACATGAAGGGAAAATCAAGAGATTTAGACATTTATAAATACCCTATAGTAAGTATTGTAATATGCAGTTTAATGGAGCAGCCCAGTTTACATCATTCACCTTATATAAAATCTAACCTAAGCTCTCTTAGGAAAGAAACACATCATGTAACATGTTGTATTTTCCAATAATCATAATCTGTCAGCACATACACTAACATATACTGGAAGTAAATGAACTGCTTTCTTTGCCTGACACGTAGGGCATGTCTGTAGGTGGGGAATGCGTCATTTTATAAAGCAGTGTGAAAATAATACAAATCACCACATTGTGTGTAAACGATTTTGCTGTATATTTATTAATCAAAATATCATTTCATATAGTCTGATAGACTAACCAAATGATTTAAGCTATCTGATTATTTTAATTTCTATCATTTGGAAAAAAAAAAAAAAAAAAGAATCTTCAGCAACTTGAGACAAAACTGAACCTTCAACAACATGTAAAGTTTTTTTTTTTAAACATAGGAGACAAATTGAATGAGATATTTCTGATATTCAAAATTGAAAACTTTTATAAGGTAAAGGATTTGAGGAAGGTTTTCCTTGAATTGGCACCAGAAAAAGAACATGACTCCCATTGTTGGAGGTAGATTTGAGCAGGCACACTGTGCTTCCCTAATCGGGCAGTTAGTGATATACGCTTCCACCTGATATAAAAAAATAAAATAAATATGAATAAAATGCATAAATACCCCCTACTGTTGTCATGCAATATGTGCAGTAAAGACTGCTGTACTGTAATATGTGCATTAAAGACTACTGCTGTGCTGTAAATATCAGCTATTTATACACATTACAAATGATAAGCACAGCATTGTAGATTAGAAAATGTGTTCTGGGTGTGAAAAGTATTTTTCTGTTATCATAGCTGTATAATCCAGACATGATAATTATGAATAATTTCAGAGCCTCATGTACAGACAGAGAGAGTGAATGAGAGAGCACTAAGATGTATTCTATCACTTTGTGTTTGATAATTCTATCATGAATTACTACTTGCCCATGATAACAAATGTTTCAAATAAACTTCAGAGGCATGTAGCCTTGTAAAACATTCATCATCTCTTCAGAGGTCCTACTTTTGAAATTCTACTTTCAGCTGTTTAAAAACCAATATAAGAGACATCAATATAACTGCTGGCATACCTGGATGAAAATGGCCTTATGAAAAGTTTTCAAGCTTTCTATGTTTCAGAATTTAGTATGCACTATATTTGCCACAGGGTGAATAGCAGGTCTAGATGATTACTTTATTGCAAATCCTTTCATAATTTTTGTTCCTTATGTTTAGAGTCATCTTAAAAGTCCACATTGTCAGCACAGCCGTATACTGTATAGATATTCATAAGAATAACAAACCATGAAAAATAATAATAAATAACAGAATTATGACTTTTTCTCATTGGTGCTTTTTTATTTTGAATTAGAAAAAAAAAGAAATGTAAACAATATCCTAAAACAATTTACTTTTTGCTGAAAAAAGCAGAATGAATGCTACATTTATGAGCAAAATTCTCCTAATGAATATGCAGGTTTGGGTGTTTTCTGGTGTATTTGGAGTTATAGGTTCTGCCAAAATATTCTGTATTTGTAATAGTACATCTTTTCCCTCTTGCCTGCCCCCCGTAACCAGTGGAAATTGGAGGAAACTTCCTAAATAGACAAGCACACCACATGTGACAGACACAGCTTGCAGTCTCTTATTATAAAATTTTACTTGGGTAAGTACATTGCATTGGCAAACAGCTTCACATGCAATCGACAAGAAAGGGGGAAACTGTCTTGCTTCATACAGGCCTAACCTTATCAGTGCCTGAGGCACCCTGGCATTAGATGGGATGGTGGTTGAATGTGTTGAGGAGGAGGCAAAGGAGACAGGGGAGAGGAAATATATGTGCCTGAGCACTAACTGCTGCTTGACTGCGTCTTGGGACTGCCCTGTTGACAGGTCCCTGACAATTATATGGACTAGCAACCAAGCAGCTCTTTCAACCTCTGCAGAGAATGCACATTCATTTTAAAACATATTTATAAATGAGACTAGTGTTATTATTGTACTAAAAGTAATAACGGGAAGTTGACAGATGTCGATCACAATTGACACAATATTATTAGCCAGAGTGATGTAGATACGTTATTGCGTACTTGCGTAAGTACGTACAAGTTGATAAGCAGTTGCAGCTATGTTATTGTTTGATAAATTACTATTGAAACGTAGATTACATTTTAACACAGCAAACGCTTACTTGACTTTATGTACAGTCATCTGCATTTAACTTATAAATTGTAAGTAAAAATTCAGTTATACTTTATTTGGGATAATCCATTACAAGACTCTCCATTATCATGGGTCATGGAATTCATGACACAGCATGGAGGGACACATATCAGGTGACATGAAGGGGATCCATATCTGCTCCATGCAGACTCTTCACTGGGGACCTTCAAGGCAAAGTAGTAGGTCCTCTTCTATACTCCTTCTATACATACTCTCTTGGTGAGGTCATATTCATAAATGGGTTTATAAACCACACACATAGGATCTACTCCTTTCTTCCCTACAGCGGCTATGTTTCTGCACAGATCTTAGCATGTGTGTCAGGCATCTCATCATGCATGTTGGCTTATCAGCTAAAGCTGTAATTCCAGCAAACTAAGCTGCTGTACATCCCGGAGATGCATCCCAAAATTAAAAGCTTTCCGGAAAACTCTTAGATCTTATCATCCATCACTGCCTGCAACCTTGTGGTAACCATTTATAACCAACTGTACTTCTCGCCTCACTTTGCTAAATTGAGTTGCTCATGCTCTTGAGTTGTTCCTCCTCTACATCATTAGAGAGGTCTGGCAAAGTCTATCCACAGAAGCCACTCAAATGTTTTTTCAGTCCCTTGTCATTTCAAGATTGGATTACTGCAACTCACTTCTGGCGGCGCTTATAACTTATAACATGCTCTCAACCGCACTCTCTCTGATCCTCTAGCACTGCTTGAGGACCCACCATCCCTCAGAATACAAGATAGACATGTATTAAGGTTCTTCTCTTTCCTGGCAACCAGGTTTCAAAACTACCTCTGGTTTTCCAAACATATGAGTCACCATCTGTCTTCAAACCAAGATAAAGTCCTCTTTATCAAGTACTTAAGTTAACTTTTGCTTTTATTTAAAAACGGTGATACGTCAAACCTGTTATAATGTACTAACCTCCAGAGCAGTGTTTTTTACGGATGATACACCTAGTCCTTAATCGTGTGAACTCACATGAAAATGTGTGATTTGACAGAGCTTTACATTTTATCTTTCCCTTTATCATTTTATCTTTCCTGCTATTAGCTTGAATGCTTTCAACTGATTAAGGTTACTGAGCTCAGCAATTACACAGAGTTTTTGAAGGGTCACACTGCATTTTATTTTTATAATTTTTTGCATTGTGGACAACTTATTGGTGTGCTTTCTTAGCAGAGATAAACCAGTTCTCCACAAAAACTCCACCAGCCAAGGAAGAGCCTTGTAACTATTCAATTATATAACCCATTCATCTGTAGCAGTAGACCTGACACTGATAAATCCATCAACAACAATTTTCTGGCCAGTTGGAAATATTTCTGGAGTACAGCCTCATAAGTTCACTAGACCTTTATGCTCACCCAAACTCTAATTCTACTGGAACTTCTGGAGTTTTTAAGACATTTTACCAGCATCATTGTTTACACCATGGACACAAAAAAATGTTGCCAACAGTCATCAAAACAGTGTCTAGGGTGTTTGTCCCAGTAAACATTGGTACATCACCTAGTAAAACTGGTGTTGGGTTCAACTAAGTGGAGATTGGAGGTTTCTGGAAATTGTATTGCAACAACTACATACTCCAGGAAGGGAAGGTATACCATTTAGACCTTTACATGAAGAAGGTGAATTAGGGGTTTAATAGAAATGGCTGACAAAAGAATAACATAGAAACTGTGTTGACTTGTGAGCCTGTGTCAAACAACCCATTACACTATTAATAATACATTATTATAGTTGTACATTTAGGTCCAATAAAACCATGTTGTACTTTATGACATTGATAAGCCTGGTAGATTGTCATGGATACTTTTCTCTTTATTTGAAAATGCTGATCCCTCAACAATTCATTCCTCTAAGCTTTTTTACTTTCCTTTATATCTTTTTTAATTGCTAGTTCAGTATTGTGTGCATTTGTACGTTAGCAGTATATCCATCCTCTCTACATGAAAAACAATATCAAGGCTTGGGTCTTTTTAGCATTGGAAAACGTGTTTGTATTTGTGGCTCTCCCTCCTCCACCATGTCTAATGCCATAGCTCTTTTAATTTCCTTTTGCTTTTAATGGCTTTTCATCTTTGCAACTAGTGAGGCTACCTTTGCTGTTAAACAACAGAAGAACTATCTGTTATTTATCAGTGATTGAAGAAAAGACTACAAGCAAGGGAAGAATGTCTTGTTTATCTTGGTAGTCTGTTGGGAAGCTAATAACTTCAGCAGTGATTTTTGCTTGGAAAAGACACAATTTTGCTGCTTGTATATCTTCTTCAACACAAAAGAAATAAAAGCTTGAAGAAAGTAAACAGGGTATGTTTATTTTGCTCTGGATGGAGTTCCAGAGACCCCTTCAGAACCATTTCAACAAATGCTTTTCTGCATCTTTAATGTAAATGATGACCCTTTATACTGTAGTGTTTAGAGCTGTTTTACAGGTGCTGTAGGTGGAAGCCTTTACACCTGCATTCTTGTGAGCGTTTAAAAACTTGGCAAAAAAAGTTCATTGCCATCTTTCACTGCTGCTAGATAAGTCTAGATAAGCTCTTGGAGAATCATGATGGCTTAGAGGATTAATGGCATAAGCAGCTGGGGATAACAAGCTTTCAATAAATTTCGTGGCCAGTTGCAGCTCAGATACAGTTCAGATTCCCATAAAGTTCAGCATTACTGCACCATGTTTCATAACAGGCTCAAAGTTTCAAAGCATCAAAAGACACAGCAAGCTACCAGAGAACAGTCTCTGCTTGAAGGCAAGGTGAAGTGATGAAGTTATGTCATGACTTTTGACAACATGCTCAACAATAATTCATTGAACCTCCACAGGATTACATTGTTTGCGGGCTAACAGGAATATAAGTAGCTCCCAGTTGGTACTGGGTAAATTCTTGAGATTGTTAACACTGGATCACTTCTGAATTAAGTGTGAAGATTTGCTTATTTAGGTTTTTTATTTATTTTTACAACTGAGTCTACCGGAACAATATAAATTGAGACCTGGATGTTGTCAAGGAAAGTAAGACTTCTTCCTGAGACTCAGGAGGAAGGTTACTTCCAGCTTTAGTGGTTTAAATACATGCTAGTGCCATAATAAGGTAGAAGATATCAGGATTGGTAAAGCACTGTCTACAATAAGACATTTCATAATGACTGGACTGATGAGTCATTTTCAAATTCATCAGTGTCCTGGTTGCAACAGTAAGCCTGATTATCATAGAAACTGGCCCATAAGAACTGGTGCCAGAAAACCCTTTAAGGGCTGCTTTGGGTATCTTAAAATTCTTTCGATTAAATCTTCTTGAAACAAAGATGACCAGATAAATACCATTAAAATGCCAGGGTTGAAAAGGGGAACCACAGTCATGTGAATATGCGCAAATAAAAATACTACAAAAACTCTTAATCCACAAGGGCACAAGGACAAGGGCACCACAAGGGCACAAGGACATTACAGTAATTCACAAGGGCACATGGGCTCATCAGACTTTATACACTCCAACTACCATCAGCAAATTCAATCACATTAGCAGCAACAAGTGAGTGCACTGACAGAGCACAGTTAAAACAAATTAGAGACTCAGTTTATGTACTGTATTTCATACTATAGATCATTCATTCATTCATTCATCTTCTACTACTTATCCGAACTACCTCGGGTCACGGGGAGCCTGTGCCTATCTCAGGCGTCATCGGGCATCAAGGCAGGATACACCCTGGACGGAGTGCCAACCCATCGCAGGGCACACACACACACACTCATTCACTCACGCAATCACACACACTAGGGACAATTTTCCAGAGATGCCAATCAACCTACCATGCATGTCTTTGGACCGGGGGAGGAAACCGGAGTACCCGGAGGAAACCCCCGAGGCATGGGGAGAACATGCAAACTCCACACACACAAGGTGGAGGCGGGAATCGAACCCCGACCCTGGAGGTGTGAGGCGAACGTGCTAACCACTAAGCCACCGTGCCCCCCTTACTATAGATCAGTTAAAAAAAACCACAGGAAAAACAAACACTAGTGAGCACATGTGAAGGGAAAGAACAGATCAACAAATAAAAGGTGTGAGTTTGAGTCCAAACCAGTTCAAATGCATCCTGTTTACAAGATCAACAGCAGTCAACACAACCTGGAAAAAACACAATAGATATAATGTGCTGCTGATCTTTCTCTACTATTACAGCAAAGAACAGTAAACCACCATTTTTGTAAGCCAGCCAGTAGTGAAAAGATTTCACCTTGAACCAACAGGAGAGAACTCAAGTGGTGAGTACAAGCACATGCCCTGGAGGGCCACAATCCAGCACAGTGTGAACAACTGTAGTTGACAAATTGCCACAAGACAGAAGATTTGTTTGCATTGTAGTGGTGGATTTAAATTTTGGTCAATTTTTTAGTTGGAAAAGTTTGCAGTTATTTTGCTCATGTTAATAATAGAATAGTGGAAATTTATTTTGATCATACAAGCTGTGTCAGAAGAATTTATGTATGGGCATATGACATGCTGAAAAATTAAAGAATGGCTGTCTGGGTTTGTGAAAGTCCATTGAAGCAGTTCTATTGAGAGAAAAGGCCAAGCACTCATTGGTGCAAAGTATGTTGTATCCAACTACAAAAACAGATATGAACTTGCAATACATTTAAGCTACTGTATGTAAACTGTTTAATTAATTGTTAAATGTTTAATAATTAATGTGTACGCAGTAGGGGGACACGGTGGCTTAGTGGTTAGCACGTTCGCCTCACACCTGCAGGGTTGGGGGATCGATTCCTCCCCCGGTCCAAAGACATGCATGGTAGGTTGATTGGCATCTCTGGAAAATTGTCCGTAGTGTGTGATTGCGTGAGTGAATGAGAGTGTGTGTGTGTGCCCCACGATGGGTTGGCACTCCGTCCAGGGTGTATCCTGCCTTGATGCCCGATGACGCCTGAGATAGGCACAGGCTCCCCGTGACCCGAGAATAGTTCGGATAAGGGGTAGAGAATGAATGAATGTGTACGCAGTTATTGTGAGATGCAAGATCCTGGTATAAAGTGTAGTAAACTGTTAGAGTTAAAGAATATAAAGAGAGCCATAAAAAATACCAAAACCTAATTGCAGCTTGTGGGTTTTGTGTACTGTGTGACATCATACCCAACCAATCTACAGCTATTACAACGTTAACATATTAAGGATGCAAACTAAAAAAGTGAATGGAGATATTTTACAGTGTACATCATGCACATACCGCGGGTGTTAAATTGGTTGCATTTTTTAAAATTACCTTTAATGAGCTATTGAATGAAAGAATAAAGTTGGTGGCTATGAGGCACTGTGTAAGACAATAAGAACTTCAGCTCTAAAGTCTATAGTTAAAAGTTACAGAAGAGCAATAAAAGCAAGCGTCCCATTGTCTAACAATAATAGCACAGGGAAAGTTTTAGTGGAAGCTGGGAATGGATGGTTGTGTCATCAGAAAAAAAAACAAAATCAAAAAATATGCTGCAGTGTGCAATGTTATAGAGAGAATGTGGCACACAGTTAAAGATACTGAAGTATTGAATAAAGGGCATAGCAAGTTAATGGAAAAGCACATATAATTCAAAGCTTAAGGAAGTTGTTAATATAATCAGTATATGGTACCAGGGGTTCCTTAGAACTCTATGGCATGATGTAGGTCTATTTTATTAACTCAGTTCTGGCATCAGTCTGCTTCACATTGGCTGAAGAAATACCGGGAGCAAACGTCGGTCTTTGTCAGCAACCATTGAGTGATTTATATATGATGAATCAATGTTGGACTCCAGTTGGGAAAGAGAGGTTGTTTAGAGTGGATTAGCAAATTAGTATTAATTAGTAATAATACAAACAACCAGCACATTCTCAACAGAGCCAACATTCCAAATTTTTGCTTTATCTAGCTTTGCTTTAGCAAGGAACTGGCCAAGCAAACTGAGGAGACTATTTTACCAGGTTTATAGTGGATATGAAAATGGTAGTTAGAATAGTGTATCAATAAGCAGTTTGGCACTCAGAGAACACGAGGTACAGTAAGAGTACAGATCAGATTTTATTTAGGTTTGTGCCTTTGACACAGTATTCAGTTAATAACATAAAACTTTTATACAGACAATGTGGCAGCTTTCCAGCTTACTCACCTCTCACTACTTTGCTGTCTGTTGGCTTTACACATGCAGTCGGAACAATGTTCAGGGACAGAAGAAAAAACGATATAAATATGAATATCAATAGTACAATAAAGGGATTAGATGAGCAACTATAACACTTAAAAAGTCCCTCTGGCACAGTTTCTACCACTGGACAGGATCTCGCACAACCTTTTTAATGATCTGATATGCCCTGAATAGTTAAGTACAATTCTGTGATAATATCCAGCCAGTCCCAAGAACTGTAACATTTTTTGGTCTGGGGATCAAGAACTCACACTCACAGCAGTGGATGGAGCAGACCATGGCCCATGTGTAAACACAAGAAACATATTTTTACAATATCTCATTTATGCTGCCTATGTTACTATGATTTAGTTTTTATAGATCATTAGGTAATCTAAATAAGCAGTAGATTATTTACTAAGTCTTTAAACTTGCACATGATACAAATACGAACAGTTGAATATTTGATCATACAAATCTGCCACAATGCACTATAATATGGTTAAATTTACTATCCTCTGAATGTAATTTAACCAAGTTTGTTCAGAATTTGGGTTTCTATTGGTACTTCACTAGAGAGAGATTATTTTACAAATCATATTTACAGACAATGTTACAAACATAGTAGTTGTCTACTTTTTAATATAAGAAACATATGATTAATTGCAATCTACAATAATTGGTTTATAATAAATAATAACAATAGATAATAATTTATGACTGTTGCCTCAATCACTGCTTTTTACATCAATGCTTCAATCCAAAATCAATACAAACCTACACTAATATTTGCTATGGGCTGTACCACTCAGTCCATTAGCCTTTGAAATGTAGCCCAATAGGCTGCATTTACTAGCCATGAGAAATACAATATTCTGTGTAGAATGATATATCACTTAGAAACTTTAGAATACACAGTTGTTTATATTGTGTAGGCTCTCTTACGTTTAAGTTGCAAATATCACTGCAGAGATTTTCTTCGGAAATCTCATAGTTAACTCTAGTTGACAGAACTGATCATTATATACAGTAGTTTATAGATACAATTGACCAACAGTGTGAACAGCAGCAGCACATCAAGCTCACAGTTTTTCACCTTCTTAAAATAAGAATTGGCAAGTAGTTCTTGCTTTATAATTTTATGTACTGCTATTATCTACACCTCTGCTTTTTGCTCCAGCATCAATCTGTCAGCCTCATATTGATAAACCAAGGACATAGGTGGAATCTCCATGAAGTCACCTTGCTGTGATTGTGCAATGACTGCAGGGTCCTTGATCAGTGAAGCTCAAGCTAATTATTGGAATTCTAGGCAAAGCAACGCATTACTGCACCTCCTCATGAAGCGGGCAGCATTACCCATACTAATGCGATCACCCCATGGCCGCTGAGCAGTGATGGTGATGAGGTTGCAGCCTGAAGATTTTGCCTGATTATGCAAAGCTTTTGAGGTGATATGGATTAAAACTAGATGGCTTATTATCAAGTAGCCAAAATCAGAAGCATTAACAAGAAAAGTTGCAGATCTAATTTGACTGTGTGTCTGAAGGCAAGGCCATTGCAATATCCCGTCTGAACAAGGTCAAAGCAAGAACAGGGAAAATGATCTGATTGTTTTTTATACAAAGAATATAACAATATACAATGAATCAATATAACAATATACAATGATCTAATCACCATGCGATTTCACCACAGCGGATGTAATCCAAGCAAAAGCTTAATCTAAAGCATCATCTCTCTAAAAGAAACAGAAATATATGATGTGTGCTCAAAGTAAAGCGTAAGATAAATAATGATTTTTCTTCTTCCTTCATAATAATAATAATATATCATGGGAAGCACAGTGGCTTTTAGTGTTTTGTACACTGTGGTGAATCAACAACTGGCAGACGACCTGAACGAGTTCTATTACAGGTTTGAAAAAGCCCAATTCTCACCTCCTGTAACCCCCGACTCCGGCACACCTAAAATTCAGTTCAGTGAAGATGATGTGTGCCAGGTCTTCAGGAAGAACAAGAGAAGAAAGGCACCAGGCCCAGACAGCATTTCACCAGCCTGTCTGAAAACCTGTGCTGATCGGCTGGCCCCCATCTTCACACAGATCTTCAACAGATCACACGGAGCTGTGTGAAGTCCCCTCATGCTTCAAAAGCTCCACCATCATTCCCGTCCCAAAAAAATCCAAAATTTCCAGACTAAATGACTATAAACCTGTGGCTATAACTTCTGTGGTCATGAAATCATTTGCTCTCCATGCCCACCTCTGTCTGTCAGTGGATCACCAGTTTTCTGACAGACAGGCAGCAGCTAGTGCGACTGGGAAAACTAAAATCCAGCACCCGCACCATCAGCACTGGCGCTCCTCAGGGTTGTGTCCTCTTCCCACTGCTCTTCTCCCTGTAAACAAATGACTGCACCTTTAATGACCCCTCTGTCAAACTCCTGAAGTTTGCAGATGACACCACACTGATCTGCCTCATCCAATGACGAGTCTGCTTACAGACTGGAGGTTGACCAGCTGGCTGGCTGGTGCAGTCATAACAACCTGGAGCTGAACACGCTCAAGACAGTGGAGATGGTCGTGGACTTCAGGAGAAATCCCCCTGCTCTCCCCCCACTCACCATCATGGGCAGCATTGAGTCATTCAGATTCCTGGGAACCGTAGGCAGAAGACTACAGAGGGTAGTCCGGACTGCTGAGCGAACCATTGGCACAACTCTCCCCACTCTCCAAGACCTGTACTTCTCCAGAGTGAGCAAAAGGGCAAAGACAATCACTCTGGACCCCTCACATCCAGCACACTCACTCTTCAAACTGTTGCCATCTGGTCGACGCCACAGAGCCCTGAGCACCAGAATGACCAGAGACAGGAACAGTTTCTTCCCTCAGGCAATCCATCTGATGAACACTTGACATACACGAAACACACAACACTACTCTTACATTATTTACTTAAAACACATACTTATTTATATTTCAATTTGCACATTTATATTTCAATTTGCACGTTTTCCACTGTACATACATCTGTCTATATTATATGTGTTCTTGTCTTGTCAATGCCACTCTGTTTACACTGTGGAGCTTCTGTACTAGAACAAATTCCTCGTATGTGAAAACATACCTGGCAATAAAGAGCTTCTGATTCTGATTCTGGTTTCTGGAATTGAGGGTTTGATTCCTGCTTCCACCCAGAGTTTGCGTGTTCTCCCCGTGCTTCACGTGCTTTCAAGGGACACCCTAAGGCAGACTTCAGGCACCCTGCAAACCTGTGCAAGGTAACTGTACAAAAAATGTATGGATGTGTGTATGGACATAATCTATCCAAAATCACCGACACAAAATTTGTGCTTGCATTTGTGCTGGGTGGACTACAAGTTTTGAAGATTGCTTTAAGGAGGTGTATTTTTGTTGTCCTAGGTGTGGTGTTTCACTGTTGTTTTGACAACCATGAGAATCAGCTAAACTGTGCAAGCCCTGTGCAAGTCATCATTGATATCTTATTTACCAAAGATTTGCAGACTTTTACAAGTTCTTTTGTGTTGAAAGCTCTTTGGTTTTCACTGTGGTGATCAGTGACAATGTGATACAGCCAACTTTTCTTTCTATCTCAAGCTAAATATAACAATTCCAAAAGTTAAATCAGAAATCAGAGCACAGATGATGGTTTAAGAATGGGCAATAATTTTGTACATGTCCAGGTAATGGTCTAAATCTATTAATTATTGTAATTAGCTGCAAATGCTTAAGGCAAAGCTCACTGTAAATTTTGGTTTAATGAGGTAAGCACCAATCACAATTATCACAATTAACTACTAGCACCAAAGGTCCTACAGTCTGCATTTCAGCTTATGCAGTGACAAGCATCCATATAATCACACAGTACATCAGAGGCAATTTAATAATAATAATAATAATATTTATTTACTCACTCACTCACTCACTCACTCACTCACTCACTCACTTTCTACCGCTTATCCGAACTACCTCGGGTCACGGGGAGCCTGTGCCTATCTCAGGCGTCATCGGGCATCAAGGGAGGATACACCCTGGACGGAGTGCCAACCCATCGCAGGGCACACACACTCTCATTCACTCACGCAATCACACACTACGGACACTACGGAAAGATGCCAATCAACCTACCATGCATGTCCGGAGGAGGAAACTGGAGTACCCAGAGGAAACCCCCGAGGCATGGGAAGAACATGCAAACACCACACACACAAGGTGGAGGCGGGAATCGAACCCCCAACACTGGAGGTGTGAGGCGAACATGCTATTATTATTATTATTATTATTATTATTATTTAATTTTAAATAATTAATAAATAATCATTAATTTAAAGCCATATTTGTTAACTCAGCTGCAGCTACAGTATAGGTATAACAATTATATTGTTCATCTAGTGGTATCTAAGAACAATAAAGTTATCTGCTTCTGTAGCACACTTTGGAAACTAGTCTTTATTGGTCCTGTGAGTGATTTCTGCAGCAGCTGATGATTGTATGAGTGTGATTTCCCACTGTGTTGACCATCAGGTTTCACTTCACCAACAGCTTTTACAGCAGCTTTACGACCGGCTCTTTATCTGCCTCGTTTTTTGCTTGTTCATTTTTGTGTCTTTCATTCCCTTTCCCCTCCCCCATATCTTTTTTCTTTCTCTCCTTCCATCTTTTCAAGGTGGTGTGACAAGCTGCCAGGATGAAAGAGAAGTGGAATGGGAGGAGAAAAAGGGCAGAATTGAGCAGAGAGCGGAATCTCATTCACATCTCCCCAGACCCAATTGTTCATCCCAAGTTGGTGAATACCATCATCCTGCTGCAGGTTTGGGATTGATTTTGGCTATTGGACAGAAGTCTAGGAACATGAGCAAAACTCTGACAACAGGGAGAGAGCATTTCCGTGTTGTGTAATAAACTGAAATACAAAGCCATTAAAGTGGCAAAAAACTGTATTGCCTTCAGCACAACCTATCGATTACAGCCCCATGATGTAATTTTGGCTGAGATGCTTCAAAATGGAGACATCACAGTAAACTACACTGAGCCTATTGCACAAAGACTCCTAATGGGACTCTGTCACTGAAAAAACTTGGTTGCTTGTGGAGTTCTGAGGAGTTCTATGTCTTTACAACAGAAGATTTAGATCCTTATGGACTTATTACAGATACACATTTATTCTATGCCAAATCCCTATTCAAAAACGAAATTAAGCACTACCTGGCTGGGCTGTGAGCTGTAATAGAACAAAAATACGGACTGCCTGGAGATTTTCAAGGTGCCGGGTGGGAAACTCTGCCGCAAGGCACAACTAGGGGACAACAACAAGGCTTTTCTAAAAATTTTCTTTTGTGTTGTGTCAGAGAGAGTCCTGGGGGTGAATGTCCCAGCTGGGTACTCAGACAGTGGTAGCAGACAGTGTGTGTGTGTGTGTGTGTGTGTGTGTGTGTGTGTGTGTGTGTGTGTGTGTGTGTGTGTGTGTGTGTGTGTGTGTGTGTGTGTGTGTGTGTGTGTGTGTGTGTGTGTGTGTGTGTGTGAGAAAGAGAGAGAGACAGAGAGAGAGAGAGAGAGAGAGAGAGAGAAAAGAGGGAAAGTTGCCTGGTGTGCCTGATCTAATCCACCTGCCTGTGTTGGACTGCTCTCGCTCAGCTTATCTCAGGCTTAAAGGAGCTCTCAGTGCTGGTATAGCATGGAAACAGGAAACACCTTCTTTTATAGCATTTGTATGTACAAAATTCATTTTAAAAGGTTGATTATTCAAACGTCCATTTTAGCGCTTAGTTCATTGTGACCAGTTCCACTAAAGCTCTAAGGCATTATTGTTTATGCTGATAGACAAACCAGCTGGTGAAGCTGAAAATGCATGATTAGAAATGAAGGTCTGGGTTGGGGTCACATCATAGAAATGCTCTGCTTTTTTTCTCACTGTGTACTTGAAAAATAGTGGCAAAAGAACCGCTCTTACAGCTGATAGACACACATAAATCCCATTGTCTGTGTGTACACTCCTAATAATACCCCCACCCCACAATGGTCTTTGTGCATATGCATTAGTGTTTAGGAAGAATTCTTTGATTTCTTCCTCATGATTTTTCCAGTTTGTTTACCTATACATTTCTGTTGCGCCACTCAAGAACACAGAGAGATGCAAAAAATATAGAAATATTTATTTGTCTAATGATCTGGAAAGACAAAGTTTACTTCACTCATTAGTTGTTTGCAGCTACACTTGTCTTTTGCTTTATTCTGTTTTTGCAGAGCCTTGTAAAATGTGCAAAACTCTATGCACCTTTATTTGAATTTTATTTGTACCTTATGTGAAGATAAAATGTTCATTAACCTGCCCTGTTCACTCTTTATGCCCTCATTGAGAGCTCTTAGCCCGAATTGCACTGAAGTGCCTTTTCAACATCTTAATATTGAGATAGACCTACAAAGGGGAGAAGAACAAAGAGAGAGCAAGAGCTTCTTATGCATGCTTAATGACAAAGAGCCCACCACTTCAGACACCAATTACTCAAGCATACAGGACAAACACACATGGGGAGAATTGAAGGTGGGCAGTGGGTTGGTACTGACAGAGAGGAGGCTGTGAGATCATCTTTATATGGGATAAGGTACTGTATAATCATTGAGCATTAAGCTGAGCAATTATTGGCACCATGAAGCGAATATTTGTTGGAGAATCTAGATTTAATTTAGTCACTATATCAATCCCAAACAAACTTGCAGCCCTAGAGGTCTGACTTAGCCTGATAAGACTTGTGCTTCAAGCTAATCCTGATTACAGAACCCCCTCATGTACAAACGCATACGTGCACACACATACACACTCAGTCTTGCAACCTGGATTGGCAATGAAAGATGAATTCATAAATCATGGACAGACAAGAACAAAACTTGAAAAGTACATGGTTGTGTTTCTGTCTATGTACTGTTGTTCTACAGACTACCAGATAAAAGCCATCCTCTGTGTCAGTGGCTGACTAGACAATGTGTTTGTGTGTGTGTGTGTGTGTGTGTGTGTATGTGCGTCTGTTGTGCTGATGGCTAAGAGTGACAGGGAAGCATCAGGCATCCAGTGCTCATTATCAGAGATTTGTGTGTGTGTGTGTGTGTGTGTGAGTGCCTTAATGTATTCATCCAACCATTTAGATAAGTGTGAGTGTGTTCACCCTGCAACCAAACGCAGGGGTGTGTGTCTGTGTGCTTTGGGCTGCTGATGTATTCCGGCAGCCATGTGGAAGGCTGGGCCGCTTAGCATGCGCTACAGGTCCCTTTTGTCCCCAGAGACAGTGATGAACGAGCACTTCCTCACAAAAAGACCTGAGTGTCACACACACTTATACACACACTCACGATCCAGCCTCAAATTCAAAAGAGGCTCTAATTAAAATGGTTTTTACACATTCATAAGAAGTGCAAGCAGAGTGCTGGTCTACCTATAGAGATACTGTGTGTGTATATATGTGTGTGTGCTCGCTATTCTCTGACTATATAAAGATAAGCTTCGTATATGATCTTGCGCATACATCAGCAGCAGCTGTCAGAAAGTATAATTATGGGTAGCTTAGTTGTTTATGCAGGATGTACAGCATGGGAATGATGTTATACATCATTGCACTTGTGTGTTTCAAAGAGCAGGTCACAGTATGGATCATCCAAGTGCTGAGTCATTTCTCAATGCTTTTCAGAAGCCACAACAAGCACTCACACCATGTGATATTATAGCAATGTCTTAAATCTTAAACAAAGCCCAACAATTAAGTCTAGAACCAAGATTTAGAATCCAGTTCTCACAGAGAACTCTTTACAAAAGACTTTGTGTAAGTTATTAGAAGCAAGTGACAAAATTTCTTACAGTCAGCTATTTTATTCAGTCCTCTTTTTATTCCCATGCACCCTGGCTGGAGGTTTCTGCTGGATCAAGCTAACAGCAAAAAAAAAAATATATATATATATATATATATATATATATATATATATATATATATATATATATATATATATTTGTTTGTTTGTTTTTTCTTTTTTCTTTTTTGTAATTAGTATCTGTTGTGGATATTATTACCAGGCTCGGGGATGTTTTAATACCTGCAGTGAAACTAACACACTTAGCTCTGCTAATAAGCTTTCCTTTGGCACAGCATCTGGAATCATCACATTTATATTTATCTACAGCAGGAGTCTCATTCTCCCCTAACCGTTTGGATGTCTCTCTTCAGTGAAAGTCAGTGAGCATACAATAATCTATTGGTTGTTGTTGTTATTGTTTTCTGCTTTTGGGAAGTGCACTGATATCTTAGGATGGTTTAGCCTTTAATGACAATGCAAAACATTCCACCTGTAAATATAATTTGTATAGATTTTATACCAGCATGTGCACATGTGCAAAAAAAAATCTCCATCTGAGAACAAGAGCCTGGAGATGGTGACAGTGCAAAAAAGAAGTGCCACATGTCTAAAGTGCATCTTCACATGACTGGATAAAAGTGTTTTCATTGAAATAGATTACACAGGAATTTACTTTAACCAGTATCTATGCCTTGATGTCTTGTGTCACATGATAAACAAACCTTTTTATTATTTAATGCATAACAGTCAAGGTGACAGTCATTCTCTGTAATTTAGGCTCTCAAATAAATGATGGAAAAATGGTCAGGGTAATTGCTAGCTTCACCTAAGCCCTTATCAAATAGCTGTAGATTAAACAAAGATCATTTTTGTTCCTAAATTGTTTAAAACTAGCAATGAAGATCGTTATCATTAATCTCAAGACAAATTGCCTACCATGTCGTTTGCTGTACCAGAGACAATTAAATGATGTGCGGCGGCAGCCTATCCTCCTGATTTCTCTCTCCCCAGGATATCCTGCGCTCTCGTTCTCATGGAAGATTCCGGGTAATTATTCCAATTAGTGCCAGTGTGAAGTGATTAAACATATGCAGCTATCACTGAGGGAAGATTTCACCAGGTGTTCCTCTCACAGTATTTCTCCCTCTCTTTCACTTCCAATCCAATTGTCTTGAAAAAGAAACATGATTTGGAGTGTCCAAGCTGCCTGTCTCAGCCTCTCAGGGAAAGCAGATGCTCCTTCTATAATTATTCCCTGTTCGGAGGCTGAAGACTGACAGGGCTGATATGCATCAGTATAAATTGGTGTTGAGTGACCTCTGGCCATGGCAGTATGCTGAGGGCCAACAGTGAGGAGCAGAGGGAAAGTTCAGGTGTTAGTACACTAATAAGCAGGCAGCACAGTGCAGTACATGCAAAACTAATGCTACCATTATGACCAGAACAGGATTCATTCAGTTTTGTTGATTTTCCTCATCTTTCTTGGACTGGATGAAGAGCTTAGCCAGCATGCCTTGTGCAAGGCATCACTTTACATTCTCTCAGAATAACATGGTCATGTACCTAGTGTGTTTTTCTTTAAGACGAACACAGAAAATCATTTCCACCACCCAATCCAAGCTTGTTTTTTTCCCTTTACAGACATATATTACATGCACTTCTTATCTCAGTGTGAAATGAGAGAATAACCGACATATTTCAGATGACAGTTAAACAACTCAACAGTCACACAAGGACTCCTTGAAGCAGACAGTCTTCAATAGTTTCCTTTTTGTCCCATACTGACACTTCTTCCTTCAGTTTCCCCAGTTCTCTGTAGCACTCATCTGTCCTTGCTGGCTTATGCCTAGTGTGTGCTTTGGTGTTAGAAGTGTGGAGTGATCCATCAACACAGCAACAATTGAATTAACACCAAAATATTGAGAAAATGACCCTTCATTCCTCTCATTAAGGCGATTACTGAGATAGTAGTTTTGATCATATCTGATGTCAGGGATACGTTTATGATTTGTCCTCCTCAGATCTCGCCGTCATTAGTATTAATGACGGACGATGAGACGATACTCCTGAACCATGATGAGTTCGGCCATCCGAGGGCCAATTCATTATATAGCAGTTATTAACAAGCAATGACATGTCCTCTACTGCAGTGACACTTTAAATTGATTCTGAGTGGATCAAGCAGACATTTAATTTGGAGAAGCGCACTAATTCTGAGAATGTCCTCGTGACAAAATAATTCCCTGCATTCCCTGAGGGATAGTGCTTCTCTCCATCCACTAAAACACTTTAAGAGGCATTTGAATTAAGTAGTTCAAATGCCGTTTAATTAGTTTAAAGAAGTGGGTGATTGGTAGTTAATTAAGAGAGCATTAATGGTTGGTTATTTCTCATTAAGTGTAGGACATTTTTAACAAGCAAACACACATAAACTCAACTTACTATTAAAAAAGAGCTTCCTATATATATATATATATATATATATATATATATATATATATATATATATATATATATATATATATACATGAATCATTCATTATTAAAAACAAGTACCAAGAGATGAATATGTACTGTAGATGTTAGAAGGCGAAAGGCAAACAATTACTTTGAGATGAAAATAAGAATTGAAATTTAATAGAAAGTGAAGGTCAATCGTCTATAGATGGATTTGAAGGCATCTAGTTTACATACTACCAAGTTTAACTGTTTCCAAGGACTGACCTTGATTTCCTATTCTTGAGAAGCGGACAATTAATTCTGGCCTGCACCAGTCTAGCATGGTGATAACTGCAGGTCCAGTATGTAATATGGCCTGAACTGTTGGAGAATAGTCTCCCATTCTATTCCAGGCTATGAACTGATGGGCACTATCACATGTGAGCCAAAGCAATTGAGCTCTAGATTAGACCCATATGTCCTCACACAGCCGGGTCAACTCCACATACACACACGCTCTGTCACACTCTCCTCCTCTGACAGAGAGGAATAAATGAGCTTAATCCCAACAGAGATACAAAAAAGAGAGAAAGTAAGCTCCATCTTAAAATCTTCTTATATGTTGATATGCATCTAATGTGTATCGATTACAGTGTAGTTATACATGCAGCGAAAATGTGTTATAGCTAAAGCACACATAAATAGCAACATGAAATAATACCTTAGAGTCTACTTCTTCATATGGCATAAAAGCTCAAATATATTTATTACAATAATACAATATGCTGGAATGTAATGGAAGAGCTTTAGAAGTTGCCAGTTTTACTAACTTAAATGAAGCATTCATGATTGATGAAGTCGTTTTTTTCTGACAGCAGCAATGCTGCATTGATGTAATGTTGGTGAGCCGTAGGCCTATTTATTACTGAATAATTCAATGCAGTTGTATGCAGCCTTTCTAGATAGGCAGGTTGGTAAAGAAAGCCGATACACAGCACATTCTTAATCATACAACTGTATGCAAGAGTTGCAAGAGTAGAGACTTTTTTTTTGCTCTTTATAAAAGAAATTCAGATATTAATGGAAAAATGAAAAGAAATTATCTATTAAATGTATGGATGTGCAATTTGAAGTAAAAAATATTGTTCCTTTTTTTAAGTTAAATAGTTATGGGAGATGCCAACTACAACAACTCCTTAATCAGTACACAATTGTCCGACTGTATATTTATAATCACACCCTGCAGTGTCACCTAAATGAGGACGAGGTTTGCTTTTGAGTCTGGTTCCTCTCAAGGTTTCTTCTTCTACCATCTGAGTTTTTCTTTGCCAAAGTCGCCTCAGTCACCTCAGACTTGTTCATTGGGGATAAATACAATTACATTTATATATGAGTCCAACATTAATCTTGAACTTTTGTATTATATTAATCTTTGTTTAATATTAAAATTTTTTGTATTATGTTTTGCTTAGAGACAATGCCCATTGTTAAAAGTGCTATACAATTGAAAAGTTAATACATTTGTGCTTTTTAATTGGATTCTCCCTAGAAGCTTTAATTAAAAGCTTCAGCTTTCTTGAAATCATTGCAACACTACATCACAATGAAATCCCAGTTCTGGTCATAAGTCACGTGTTCTATGTGCTTTGTTCCACTATACATTAAAAAAACACAATTGTTCCAGATTGTAAATCCTGACTTTGCTTTTGTTTTGTTTGTTTTTTTAAACTATTTTAGCCAGTTAATCTTACCCTGTTGTCCACTCTGGCAGAATGATCAGACATTTCCTCACAACATGTGGTGTTAAGTAATCTTAAACATGCTCACATATGCCTTCTAACCATGTAAGACATCATGCGATCCATCAAAACGCAAACAAATACACTGCAATGTAGAAAAGCGCAGTGACAAAAAATGTGGATGGTTTATTTTCATTCAATTTAATTTGATTAAGAATGAAAGAATTTTTAACACAAGTAGTGCTTATATATAATGATTGACCATAACATTAAAACCACCTGCCTAATATTTATGAATACAATAAAAGTGCATTATATGGTCGTTAAAATATTGTTTTTTATGAGATGGCTGCAAGGACACAATTCATCAAACCTTTTATGCAGCACGCTGGTTATTACAACAAATATTTGTTCTACAACCAGCACTACATATCTACATATTCCACACTATCTAGCCAAACCTGGTGTGTGTATTAGATGACAATGAATTATTCTGTGTTCCTAAAAGTGACATTTTTTAAATTGTTTAAATTAACACACTGATAAATTGTCAATAATTGCATAAATAAATATGCATAGAAATGTTGTCAGAAAGAAATAATCAAATAAACTTTTTTATTTTTAAAAAATGTCTTGTTCAACCACCATTAAAAAAAAAATAGACAAAACGTAAAATCTGAAAATCGCAGAGGAAGCCCCGGAAAATAACGTCTGCATCTTGACGGTGAATTCTTTAGGATACATTTCCTTAAGAGAAAGGATCAAGTCAAATGCTAGCTCAGCATCTGGCACTATTGTCTGGCACTGAACTCAGTGCTTTCTTATAAGAAATGGCCTTGTAGGATGTGTTGCAGCTAAAATATTATTCATTGTTAAAAAAAAAAAAAAAAAAAAAAAAAAAAAAAAAAAGGCAAAGCAAAAGAGAATTTATTAAGCTCCAGTCCAGCTCCAGTGCACTTTGAGCACATTACAAACCATCTAAGCAGACTGCAAATTAACATTTACTAAAGACATAATGGAAATGTCCAGTGGAACATTTACAATATGTATTTGACCACCTCAGGGCCCTGACTTCAACTAAATCTGTCTTGCATGGGCAGAGCTGCCTTGTCCATTACGAAGCTTGTACGATCGCGCTACATCCTTTGTACTCTCTTAGAGACAAAAAATAAATACAAAAAAGAAAGGTACAAGTTATTATTTAAGGAAAAAATTAACTATTGCTATCTGAATAAATTGCTTTAAACATAATTTAGGTGGCAATATTTAGTACACAGTCAGACTTTACAACTTTTTTTACAGGTAATATAACAGGTACTTTACATGATGAATTAGATATTTATATGTTAAATGGAAGGAACCCGATAAACATAGCCACCCACACAAACTATTATATTTTGCCATCATTTATACTGCAAAGCAATGCAAAATAATCCCTACTAAGGTGAAAATGATTCCTAATCTCTATGCTAGAGAAGTCAATAGGATGTCTATAGGGAGGATCCGCTTGATTACAGTAAAAGTCACACTGTCCAAGAGAATACTGCCTGTAAGCACACACGCACATCACAGGTCCTCTATTCCCTATTCAACCTCTAACCTTTAGAAACTCAACATTTAGGATTAAAGGAATTTGTTCGCCTGAAGATTAAAGTGGCATATTCATGAATAGTTTGACTTTTCAGTCCATTGAATTATCAGTGGGTAAAAACCTGATGCAAATTCAGGCATTTAGTGAACGTGTTTTGAGCTAAATTTGTAGCTTTAGTTGAATGCTGCAAATATTTTAAATGAAAATGTGTGCTCTAGGTCCATCTAGTGGTCATAGCTTACCAGTTTAGGCCAACCAACAATTATATACAATACTTCTATATAAAAGTAACACTTGCATGGTGGAGTTTAGTGAAGTGTTTTTGAGGATACATTAGTATTAGAATTTCTAGCATGTTTAAGCTGTTATATGCTCATATATGCTCAACTGTATGTTTACTCTGCATGCCAAATTTGTTCTCCAGAAGCTTGTTCAAAGTTTTTTCATTCTCAAATGATATTCAGTGTCATTATGTAAAACAGGGGAAATGAGAAAATTGCCCTCATTTCCATATAAATGCTGGCAGGGCGTTTGAAGTAAAGCATGTGTGAAACTCAAGGAGAGACATATAAACTGTGTGCTTCAGTAAGCCTGTTAGCGTATTAGCTTGGCCTGTTTTAGATGGTTTTTAAAAAGTGGTATCCAACAGCAGAGAATGAGCGTCTAGCCTGTTTGTAGATCACAGTGATGGCATACACTGGCCAGTGAATCTGCTTCTGCTAAGACATAGTTGGTCTGAGCATCATTTAATCTAAATACTACCCCAGGGCACAACAAGGAATGCTCTGCAGACTCACCTTCATTTAAAGCTTCATGGTCAGTTATCCATTTTACAAAGTTTGGTGATTCCAGTTTAAACTACAAGGTCACTTCAGTGTCAACTGTCCAAGGTTATTACTAGCAAAAATTCAGAGATAACATTTCAGTTCAGCATCCATCATTGGCACATCAGGAAGAGTCCACAAGAAAGAATCCCCTGCTGGGCTCCTAGAAAATCACAGTAAATGGAGGCACAGAACCCTTTTCAGAAAATAATTATAATAATAATAGTAATAAGAATATTAGACCCCAGAGTGATGCCTTCCATGGACCTGTCATGCACAGAATAACCTTTAGAGTGTAGATGGGCAGATGCTTTCTAAAATCATACAAAAAATCCCATTTAACCGTCCTGGAAATAAAAGTAGATTTTTGGGAATCAGGTCATGCACTACATCCAGCAAATAAAATGCAGATCATTTTCAGAGCAGCTTTCACTAAAGCTGAGTGTTCAGGAGTGTTTTCTCATCTGTTAAGTCTAGTCCTTAGTTGTCGTTTCAGTCAAAGAGGCCTGATGTGGTTCTCCTTACAGAAACTATTCCCAGATCGGCTTAAGATTTGTGGGTACAGATGCCACTTGCTGAATGACTTGGACAGTCCACTGTGTGTCCACCTCACCTTTCTACAGCTGGCTATGGATATGGAGTCTGTGCAAAGTGGAGAGAGCAGCTCATCCTCGTACCACTATGATGATTGATATTGCTGACCGTCTCAACCTTGTCTGTACAAACCAACATATGGCAATGTTGCATGTCCAAAGAGAAGAACTTGATAGCCAGTGAACTGTCCTCATTTAAGACTGGTTAACATGTTTAGGTCTTATCACAGTGCTAAGAATTACACCCTCCCAAAGGCCTCATAGGCCCACAGATTTCATGCACAGGTATACAAAGAGACTATCCAAATCCCCTTTAAAGATATTAATAAAATACCAGTACTGTGAAAAAAGGGTGCACTCAGTATTGTGGGTTACACATCACCATTTAATACAGCTTGGGCTGCAGCCATCATTTGACTGGCTGCCAAGGCGAGTTTAGAGTCTTTCAATGGGAATTTGTTTTTGTTGTGCTTATCATTCTTCACTGGATGTGGAAATTTGTGACTAGCAAGCTGTTTGAGTTGCAGGTCATATTCTATAGCAAATCAGGGGGTAAAAGTGCCAGCTGAGTATGCCCTGTTGCCATTGCTGTGTTGGAGTCAGACACGGCATGGTTAAGATAGTCGATGCCAGCCAAGGCAGTAGGCACAGAACTGGTGCCCATCTTGGCTTCCAAGGGATTCAGACACATGCAGCATGGCACTTATTTGGATCTATGAAGGAAAACCAACCTTATATAAAAGAAACAACATGTTTTCACAGACCAATTTCACAGACTCAACAATAAACAGTCCATGGTCTGGTGAAGGAAAAATTCTCAGCCAGATTAAACTCATATAAGTTACAGGCCAGTTAGTCAGAGATGTTGAATATTCAAAGAAGAAAATGAGCCAGCAAAGTTATTGCTGCTTACTGAATGGAACAATAAAAATCCTTGCAAAGATAAACACAGTGAATGTGAGTTAATACAGGCTACTGAACAATAAACTGACACACAGCTGAAAAAAATGACAGTTGTGACTGAAATTTCAGCTATTTGTAGCAAGTCAGCCTTGCAGGGCAGATTAATATCAATGATAATGATAATATAATGTATGCTATCCATCTAAATGGATATGTAAGAGAATATATATGGCTGCAATACAGAATGTACAAAACAAACTGTAAATGTAAATATCAGCTGTGATCCAGAATGAATGCAAAAGTGTCGGGTGTGCTTCCAACAACTTTATTGAATCAGCACATAGTCCATGATCATCCATATAAAAGTTTCTCAAAAAATGACACAGGACAAAGTTCATAAAGATGTGAAAACCACAATCACAAAAAAGCACTTATAAACACATCTCGACTCGGGTCAACAGGGCTGTACTGCCAGTAAGTGGGAGTCATAATTTCAATGGAGTTTAGAGTTCTTGGTTTAACAGCATGAATTCTATAATAAACTGTTTATCTTCCAGGCATAATTTGTTTTAATGAATTAATAAAGAGTGTGTATATATATAAAAAAAAGAACAACACAGTATTTCACACAGAAATCACAAAATCTGCTACATTGCACTAGATATATTAATAGTTATATGCATTTATCAAGTTATCAACAGTTGTATTAATTAAGCATCTCATTGTCCAATATGAAAATACTACTGTGATGCCACCACCAGCAGCTGAATTGCATTAAAAATGACAATGAAAATGTTCACTGTTGCCTCAGTTTACAACACTATGTTTGGCACTATTATGGCTCGACTTTGTCAAATGTAATTTTGTCTACATGTCCTGCCTGGGGTCTACAGGTAGCACAACACAAATGTGTTCACCTCAGTAGATGAACTTTTGCTACCTCAAATGCATTATACTAGAAAAGGATAGCTCAGTTGCTCAACGCACTACTCCTTACGGTCAATGTGGAGAACAGTGGCTTGTTGCACACTTTCTACAATTTATTGCTGTTTTTTTTTGTGAGAACACGTTATCAGCCTACCAAAATAGACCATTACCAAAAGAAAATAAAAACAAATTGTGTGTATTCTGTCTGCTCAGTCAATAGTAATTATTCACAATTGTCTAAGATGGATTATAAGAGATATATTTAAAAATGTTTATAATTTCTAGATGTCCAATGTTTAAAGGGATTCTGGTAGCCTTACAGCATTTACTGCACACTGCATAAATCTATTACCGATGAGTAGGGACATGATACATAATTACTATATAGACAAGTCCTGTCAAAATTTGCCATGTTCAACAATTCATCAATGACATTACAGAGCTTCTAATTATCTTTACTAATTATCTATTTATCTTTACGTTCTATAAGTAGTGCACAGTCTTTGGTCACTAAATGGATAATTCAAGTACAACATATAGGCTGTCAACTTTTTCCAACCATCTATAATTGGCTTTGGGTTTGCGTGAGTGATTATTCAGTGAAAGTACCCCATGGCTTCTGCTGCCTTTGCTCGAACCAGAGGATCTGGATCCTGTAGCAGCATGACGAGAGCTAGGAGAGAAAAGCAAATGAAGTTGTTATGTGAAAAGCTTCAATAGTTCAATAATCAACAAACAAGCATAACGTATATTTATATGTTCTTTTCAGCACTAAGTCGGTGTATGCCAAATATCAACGTGTGTCTGTATGATGATACTACAAGAAACTTCTTATCTATTTAAGTACAACAGAAAAGTGAATAGTGCTATAGTGAAGAAAACTTGTGCATATAAAGAGTCAATATCTGTAGCACCACAGAGGTGATGTACTTTATTTTATGTACGCATTATTTACCCTTAGTCACTATCCCCAAGTTGATATGAGAGAAGTGCTCATCAGGCAAATTTCTCAGTAGAAATCCTAAAATAAAGAAAAACACCAACACACACACACAATTATAATAAATCTATTGTGAAAAAAAAACAAATATGTGCACAAACCATGACAAGCACGCACAAGAGCATGAGTCATTCTGTTACTATAATCATCATCAATCTGACATTAATACAGGGATTATCTTACCTATGAACATAGCGGCACTTGCTCTAATCTCTGCCCAGTTGCTCTTGAAGAACTGCATTACTGTGACATGGTAGAAATTCAGCATTCCTGGGAAGTCTTGAATCTTTGAGAAAATCATAGCATATTTTGAATAAAGTCTTGGTATAAATGAAGCACAGGAAAATGAGGCAAATGCAAGATGCTGATTAATTGGCTCTGACTGATTAAAGTAGGAGTATTCAGGGAAGTGTGTGTTGTCGTTAAGAATTTGCTTTCAAGGCATAACTCTTTCTGAGGTCCTGCTATGAAATGAAAATGCCACTCAAATTTAGATTTAAAACCAAAAGAAATGAAAAAGGTTGCAGTAGACTGTAACTTCTCTAAGCAGCTAATATGTACATAAGCATGTCTGACAGTGCAACTCACTAGGTATTTGACAAGGTCGTTGATGAATTCGCCATAGTGAAGGCTCTTCTCTTCGTGGAGATGGTTCTGAAACATGTTGGTGATCATTTCAGAACCCAAGACAGGAGCGCACACACGCATGGAATATTTACATGCCTGAAAAACACACACACACAGACATTATCACTATTTTTGCAATTATGTCCATTTTATTCAATAATGTTAAAAAAATGACGGCTGGTGATAAAGGCAGGTTCTCAAGCAGGAACTCACTGACCTTGACGACCTGTGTATTTGGGTCACTGAGGTGCAGGAGCAGACCGACCAACACGTTATGAATCTGGTCTTTAAAAACAGGTTCACCTGAGCCAAACTTCGATAGGTTCCCCAGCAGCATGATGGAAGCACAGCGGATCTCGTCGTTCTCCTGCATAATAGATCCAATTTAAACAATTTTATTCTAAAAGGTTTGTCTTAGGTACATTCTGTTCATTAGGTACAAACATTTCTATGAGTGAATGTAAAAACATTCTCTCATAGAAATTCATGAAGAAATAAGTAAAGGAATCTGTGCTCTAGGGCTGCTGCACATAGTCACGATTATGTAGTTTAAGGTGATTGTACAGTAGTTAAATGATTTAAATGATAAATGACATTGATTTGGCTGTTTGTAATAGCAAAATGAATATATGTGAAGAAGCCAAGCTATAAATAAGACCATAAAATAACCCAGAACACTAAGTCATGGTCAAAAAACGATCATAGATCCATGGAACCCAATTAGCTTTCAGGTTTACAAAATCCATTCATAAGCTAATTTTAAACCATTTAAAGAAATTGCCAATGGTTTCATTAATGTATAATTGATGTTTACTAGAATGTCTCTATTACATTAAAGGGACCCTTCTGCCTTAAACTGCTCAACAGGACAATGGTGCATTCTTGTTAAATAATTAACAAAAGCCCATTTAGTGTTATTCAAAAAGTATCAAAAAAAAAAAAAAAAAATCAAAAGTTTATTGGAACCTAATATTTATTTGTTCTTGTATAACCAGGTGAAAAGAAGCTAATAATATGTAGCATATGAAATCCCAGTTCTTGTTTTTCCACTCACATTCTCCAGGAAGGGTTTAATCTTCATGAAGATGTAAACGACCAACATGTGGACATTCCTCTCATCCAGGTAGAGCAACACTTTTGACATGCCAGACATAGCCTCAAGAGTGATGAGCTTCCCTGGGTCGTCCTTCTCCTCCATTCCCGAGCTCATGGCTGCCAACAGCTCCTTAGCATATTTATTCACCTAGACAGGGTGAAATGAGCACGTGTTGGATTCTCAGCAGATTTCAGTATAGCATATCCATTACTCTTGCATTACATTAATAAAAAATGCTGATACAAATAAAATCTTGACCTCTTAGCATAACTGGGGAAGTATGCAACTGACTGGCTACATGTTTACACAAACTGTACCCATGTCTCCTATGGGAGTTAGCTGTTACCAATTATACTGTCAGCAATTTCAACATGATGGATATTTGCAGGCTTTCTCAGCCTACACTGTAGATCAGATCTCTGTACCTTCTCTGGTGAGCCAGTGGCGATGTTCCCCAGGCCCCTGATGGCCAGCATACGGACAGTACAACATGGGTCTGAAATCCTCTCCATCATGTTGTTCATCAATACATCAATCATCATCAGCTCGGTCACAACATGGTGGTTTAGCAGCTTGAAAGAGAAAGCGAGAGAGAGTTTTGCGTCATATTGCTTTAAAACCAAATTTGGTTCTAAGAATGTTCCATACGGAGCAATTTTCATTTAGAGCTTTTTCAAACCCTTTAAAACTGGGGTCATCGATTAGATTTAACCTGAACTCAAGTTCACATGAAGCAAAGTGTCTAAAATAGTCCCAAATGGCTTCTAATTCCCCCCGCAATCACATTCCCTCTTAGCCTATGACTTTTCAGGGTAATAAATAATGATGCAGCAATTCAGTATAAGAAATTATTGTCTGTTCAGCCAGGTCAGGAATTATTGACACCCATTTTAAAGAAGTGTTTTAAAGGCTATGGAAAAATTTCTTTCCCGAATGGCACCATGGATTTGTATCCCAGTGAAAAAGGAAGTCACAGATGACTGCGAAATCATGTGAACTTAAATTAAAATATAATTTAAACATTTTCGTTAAATTTTGTTTAAAAAAAATTCAAGGGGTCCTTCCACATTGTGATGTGGTTTTGCTTTTATTAAAAATTGCAATCAAACAATGATGGAAAAGACTATGACAAGAAAAAACACTGTATTTATGCATCGGAGTCATGTATAACAAATCTGTTCCAAATCAACTATGGAATAGAACAGAATATAGAGAGACAGACGGGTTCATAAAAACTTATTGAATTTTGCATAATAAAATCATGACACTTATTTTTATTACAGTTGAATGTGATTACTTATTTCTACACTTTTTCCCTTACGGGTTATTATTAAGTATTAAGTATTATTATTATTATTATTATTAAGTATGAAAAATATTAGACAACAGAATGATTTTTTTAAAAAAATGGGCATTTTTAATTCATTTCTCACATGTGAAGCAATATAATATACTAAAGTAATATAATTTGCTATAATTCAAAGCATTTTCATTTCAATAAGACAGATTTTTTTAATCCATAGCATTTTATTACTTACATATTCTCAGAATGTTCAGACAAAAATCACTGAATAAATGGAGCCAATATTAAGCTAATATCTATCAACACCAAAGGTAACTTCAGAGCTCTTACCTCAGAGAAGAAAGCTGTGACTGTGATTCTCTGGCACTCATAGATGTTGCTGATCAGTGGACACATGCTCTCCACTATAGCAGGGATTCGTGGCCCTGCATGCTTCGCCATTGCTCTGAATGAAACAAAAATACATCGTACATGATATAAACTCACGACCCTTTAACTCAACTAGCCAAATATTCATTACTCATTATACAGATTTGGTCAATTCAAACAAATAAATGTATCAAAAGTTATTAATAAGGGCTTTAAGCAGCATACCTGGAGAGAAGAGTGACCCCTGTTGTATGTTGCTGAGGGTCCTTCATCTTGTCCCACACCGCGTCCTGGTCTAGTACATTCACTACAACATCCAGATGAGCTCGAGCCAGCAGGATGCGCAAAGCTTCAACTGCAGTCCTGCATGGGAAACAACGACGTCTCCTTCTTACGTTCCATACTGCATCATCGACATTATACTATAATATCACACAATAATAATATAATACTATAACACTATAATTAACAGATTAGACAAACATGCCTTTCTTCCCTCTCAGAGCTCATGTATACAGATGGCTGTGGTATCACCAGGATTCAAATTTGTGATCTCCAGATAATAAGACAAATGGCTATGGATTACATTTACATCTCTCCAGCTGTTGGTTGTCTAAAAATATGATATGCTTGTCAAGTGTTATTTATAGTCCTCATCATGCTCTATATTACTCGAGCAAGTCAGAGATGCATCTTTATAAATTAGTGAACTAATCTGAACAAGCTACAGAAACTAAAAGGTCTGAACCTTGTTTATCCAGTTACGCTTGTGTGACGCAGTTACGCAGTTACACTTCAACTAGCACTTCTTTCATTATCTTTTGCATTTAAAAAAAAAAAAAAAAAAAAAAAAAAAAAAAAAAAAACACACCTTTGACACTTTCATTGTAACTTTGAACAAATGTTTTAAACTCATGGTATCTTAAGTATGTAACTTAGTGATCCAGCATTAATGTATTCAATGTTAGAGATTTAAGCACTTATGTACGTCGCTCTGGATAAGGGCGTCTGCCAAATGCTGTAAATGTAAATGTGTGACTCACCCACAGACATCAAAGGTGCTTTTGCTGGGGCTTCTGCCTTCTGCTCTGATACTGTTGCTGTTAATGTCTCTGGGTAATTGAACCCCAACACTGGAGCCTATCCGGACCAGCAGTGCACTGAACAGCTGAGGGAAAAGATTAACCACAGCTTCCTCCGTGTGTCCATTCAGCATCATCTCACGCAGGGCGCATGTCATCTACACACATGATTAGACGTGTCATCTACTCAGACGAGTAATAACACAGATACCGTCATGCAGCCCCACACATTCACAAACACGTATGACAGGCTAAATCTAAGGCTAAAAAGATTATATCAAAATCAAAGTGCATTATTTGAAGAAAAACTCGATTTTGATCAAAACCAGATTTTTCATTAATTTTGACCAGGTTACAGAAATACGCCACAGGGACTATTTTTTTCCAGACTAGAATACATAAAGCCCACAACTGGAGTTTTATCTGTTTTTTTTTTTTTTTTGCTAACTGTTTACTAATTAGCAAAATCCCAGCATGTCTAAGTCACTCACCGCTAACGGTTGATTGGTGGCCACCTTAGTCATGCCTGGTTTCAGTATGGACTCCTTCTTATCCACGTAGGGTACAATGACGTTTAACTTCTCCATGATCATTTCCATGATCTGCCGGGCTACAGTGCTGTCTGCTCCCAGGGCGATCCACATCTCACTTATCCAACTGAAGGACAGCACAAACATTCAAGATCCAGTCTGAAAAGACGCTTCCACCCACCATAATAGGAAAACAGACTGAATATTCTGTACCTGTCGAAAGGAAGAGGATATGAAATGAGTGTGTTGATGACCGTCTGCAAGTGCTGTGTGGCCAGGATCAAAATAGACTGTGCGACTGCAACCTTCACCTGCTCCTCAGAGATGGCCTGCAGCCGACTGTGCAGCTCCTCCAACATCTCTGGCACCTGACATACAAAAATGCACAGAAACAAGCGATGAACTGCAAAGTAGTGAGAATATACAAAATATGCTTGCACTGCATATTAACATGACCGTTCAGAGGGAAACTATGTAAGACTAGCTATTTTTACACAACCAGCCATGAAGTGTACATATCATTACCAGGTCTTGCAGCATCGCCCCTCTGGTTTTGAGCAGTGTGTTCAGAATGACACTTGAGGCTCTGGCGCAATTGGATTGGGAGTCAACCAAACCTTCAAACAGCATGAAGATCAGTGTGTTCAGCTGCTGCTGAGGCAGACGTTTACTGATGATCTGCCACAAGACAGAAAGACAAAAAATGTAAACAAGCCATATGTTATGTAATCTTAACATGTTAGAAAAGTGATAATGATGGCCTAATTGGACACACATTATCATTGCTGCCCCAGTATGTTATTTTACTGTGTTATTTTACTCATTTTTACTACTAGCACTGTCTACCTGACAATACCAAAACTTTATGCAAGAAAAGTATGATATATACAGTATTAAATAAGGCAAGCGTACCTTTTTCAGAGCATTATTTCTTAACAAACGTGTTAACGTGTTGTAACTGCATCGTATACGGAATATTTTCATTACCTTAGTGAGTTCAGAGCAGGTTTTATAGAGGACTGATGGGTCAGGGTCATTAAGTTGCTCTCGCAGTGATGATAAACTTTCTACTGAGTCATCCTTGTAGTCCAGCGAAAAGCCTGAAGAGCACAGAATAGGCACAAACAAAGGAAAAAATGGTAGTTAGGGGTCAACTGCATTTTACTCACTTACAAAATCATGGTCAATGTCTTTGGCCTAACATGCTTTACTTAAACAAGAACTTAGAGCTTGAAGCTTGCAAAGTTTAATGGCAAAAAGAAACCATATCAGTTCAGAGAATTGCATTTAAATGAATACATTCATAGGATTAAGACCAAGTTTCATAAATAAAGTAACTGCTTATTTTAGTGTCTGTGCATTTATTACACTTAATATTTACATTTACTTTACATATAACAAACACTGAGATTTGAAAACACAAATAAGTTACCAATAGTTTGAAAGATTGTTGAGCTAATGATCAATAAGTACAGTAAGTCCATCAGTATGCAGCACAAATAATACAGGTAGTATTATTATAACATAGCGGTGTTACCTTCATAACGCAGCTGAATGTGTAAGAGTAAGTAAATGCAGTCTATGGCAGCTCTGCGCACCGCAGCATTGGGGTCTGTACAGCGTGGGGCCAGACGCCCCAACAAAGTCCCGAGGTTATGGAATGTCACTAAGGTCTGCACAAAAATTCAGAAATTGTCTTAGATGCTTGCCTAATAATCTCATACAATGTCACATAGCAGGATGCGATATATGAAGTCACGTATGATTGGGTGAAAGCTGGCTAACCAAAATGCTCAGTAGTATAAGTCACTAAATTACCAGCACCATCTACTACACCATCACTATACTGTTGGACACAAGATTATACGGAAATGCATAGTTTTCATAGCAATAAACATGTTTTAACACAGGCTTATGGGTGAAATTTGGGAAAAGTGACGTTAAAGTCCATGTATGAGTTTTTTTTTTTGTTTGTTTGTTTAACTTAAGTACTTTCAATGAAACGGTGTCTTCATCTGATGAACACATTTTTTATTTTCCAATTTCTGAGTAGAACTTTAGTTTTTAACTCAGGCAATTGTGAATTTAAAAAAGCCCCCTGCGAGATGCTCTCTCACGAAGACAAGTGTGCAAAGCTTCATCAGAAATACTGTTAAGAATTTAAAATAGAACTAATCTGTTTAACATTTCTCTTGGTCATTTCATAACGTGTGAGTTCACCTTCATTGTTATACAAACTTAGAAGATAATAGTAATATTGAAGATAAGCAAAACTGGACACCTTGACATTGAGACTGTCCAGGTAGAAATTCAGCATTTCAGCTACAGTCCTCACTGCTCTCTCACGCTCATGGTCCTGTTTAGAGCTCAACCAGCTCTCTATATGCTGGGGGAAAAAAACAAATGCACTTAAATATGAGGGCTTATTGTATGACTACATGAGATAATGTGTGTGGAATTCTGCTTACCTTGAACATAGTCTGAATACCGTCTGGAGTTAAATCTCGTGCCAGAATACTGCACAGCAGTTCATGAAGGGCGCTGAAGGTGGATGCATACAAGACCTGAAAAACAGAAGGGTTTTCTACATCTGGATTCTATCATATGTCCCATCTCTTATAGTAGGGATGTTTTTTAGAGGAAACCACTGTAACAAAATGCACAAAACTATTGTGGTACATTCGGTGTCAAGTGATACATAGCTGTACTATATAATTTGATTTGGGCTTAGATGATGGTTCTAGAGAACCAGATCCAGGTTAGCTATGATTATGATCTCCAGCTGGACGGTTTTCCATGCCAAATGGTCATTTCTGAACACATCTTAATCTTGTGTTGTCTTTGCAGTTTGACTTACAGTATTTACTTTGGAAAAGGCTAGAAATATTCTCGCAAGTGTAACCATTTTCCCCAAAACTCATATAAATCATCTAACAATGACTCTGCTTCAAAATGAATCTTTATGAATGAAATAAAAAAAAAAAAAAATCACTGGTTCATAAAAACCATCATCCATATTTTATAAATGTGAACTTTCCAAAATAATGTTCAAAGTTATGATCAACCAGAATATATGCAACTACCACTAACATCTTATTCTGACATCTACATATATACCATCTCATTATAAAAACAGTGGAGGAAAATCAATATTGTGCATGTCTGTCAGCCAGGTTTCATTCACACCTCTCGTTCCTGGGGGTCAAGAAGCTCTTCATCTTTGGTTTTTTCCACCATTTCTAATGAAGGAAGCCCAAATACCCCATTTATGCACACTTTCAGCATATCAAAAGTTTCATTTTCAGCCAGGGGTGGATCCAAAATACTGAAATATTAAGTGAAGTTTATTTTCCAATGTTTTTGTTGTATATTGCAATGTGTATATATATATATATATATAGCCAACATCAAAGACATCACAACCTTATAAGAATAAGCTTACAAAAAGGTTGAAAAATAGCAGCCTCAAAAAACTGCTAAATATTATTTAATCTCATTACTACAATTACTGTGAAGTGTAAGAAGAAAGTCCTATAACAACACTGGCTTTGCTGACTTAAAGGATACTTGAGGTTGGAACATGTGGTCATAACAAGGTGGCGCACTGGAGTACGCAAGGCATCGACTGGCTCTGCCTTGATGAAATCCTGTTGAGATGGAAAACACAAGATTTCTCTGGTAAGACTTGAACATTCTGAAGTTGAAGTTTCACATTTTTACAGTGACAGCATGTTATAAAAAAAAAAGATTTCTTATACAATGAAGTCATATATCATGTGATTACAACTGAGCGGTGGAACATATCGGTGTAAGTTCTAGTGTCCTTTAAACGTCTAGCTGCAACTTTGACTAAGAGCCATTTCCATTTCAAGAGCTTACCACAAATAGAACAAAATCTGAAAAGCTACCAGTGATAATATACAGCTTGTAAATCTGAGAAGTCAAAGGAAAATTCAGTAGCTTCAGAATCCCAGTGCTGGATTTCAATGCTCTCAGACATCTTGGAAATGAGAAGCAACTGTGCAACACAATTATTTCCAAATGGTACATTGCACAATGCATTCAACATCTACAATGCATTCATAGACAATTTTTTTTTTTCCACAAGAAAGAAAAAAAATGCCAAGAAAGAGTGTGCACTACATTGCAAAATATATAATACATAATAATCTGGCAAACAATACATCAATAACTTAAACTCTCCTGCATCTTAACCTGCTTCACTGATCAACCTAAGGGAAAACGTTCTTAATGGCAGATCTAAAAAACAAAGTCCTAGTTCCTTCATCAGACCACTAGAGCAAATCTAAAAGCATGAAGGGAAATAAATGGCTTCACGTTCAAGTGTTTCAATTGATGCCACAAAATTCACAAACCATCATTACTCCGACGAGCTCCTGTTTGCGGGTAAAGACGTATCCCTGTTTGTGAACGCAGTTATTAATGGCTTTTGCAATGAGGCCAATACTTTGAATTAGACTCAGCTTCATGGTCAGGTCCTGTGAAGATTTCAAACAGAAAAATGAGAAAGACATAAACAAAAACTTAATCAGAAGTTTGATCACTTTACACACCATTCTCAAAATAAGCCATACTCGTATTAGTATTTGAACCAAGACCACGGTCAGGATGGCATGCCACAAAATGAGTTTTTGTTTTTTATCAAATAAGTTCATTTCAGATTCATCTTAATTAAGGCACCCAAAGTTTAGCTGAAATGTCTGAAGTTGAAAAAGTCAAATACACCTCAGGAGCATTTCCACTACTGAGCAAAGCAATTTTAACTATTCAGATCATTCTGCATTTGGAATACTAATATAATCCACTATAAATAGAGGCAAAAAAGGCAAGTCCTAACCTTCAAGTTCAATATTGTTAGTGGAAAGACAGATTAAGTATGTTGCTGTAAGAAACGTTTAAAGAGCCAGTCCATAGAAGTCCACAGAACCATCAAGGTGAAAATGTAGTAACAGAAAGTGTTCAGCAGGTTAGTGAGAAGAGAATCATTCTTAAACCTTCTGAACTTCTCAAAGCCACAGAACTAAGTTTACTGAGGCACTAAGAGGAGATCTACAGATAACTCAGTACCTCATCACATCTAAATAAACATCTAAAAGGTCTTGGGGTTTCAATTTATCTTGTCTAAGAGACTAATTTTCAGAGAAACAATCAAAATGTTTATTTTATTTATTTTTTGCTTTTTTTTTTTTGAGAAGTTCAGAAGTTCATGTTCTTCAAATTTTCATTTAAGGCTCCAAGATTAAAAATAAAAAAGTTTTAGCTGATTCTGTACAGGTCAGAGTAAGAAAGAGGCTCTTTATTGTACCTTGGTCTCTACTTTAATTCCAAGAACCTGTGCAACATAAAAGTAATTTTGGAGTTTAATTTATAATACAGTATATCAGGATGACACAACACAGTTCTTTATGTGTAACACTATATACATAAATGTAATACTTTACAAAAAAAACAAACAAAACAGTATTAACTCTGAAAGACAGAAAGAAAGAAAGAAAGAAAGAAAGAAAGTCACTCAGTTACGAAAGAAGGAAAGAAAGAAGGAAGGAAAGAAAGGAAGGAAAGAAAGGAAGAAAGAAAGAACGAAAAAGAAAGAAAGAAAGAAAGAAAGAAAGAAAGAAACTCAGTTACGAAAGAAGGAAAGAAAGAAGGAAGGAAAGAAAGAAAGAAAGAAAGAAAGAAAGAAAGAAAGAAAGAAAGAAAGAAAGAAAGAAAGAAAAATAGAAACTCACACACACTCACACACACACACACACACTCACACTCACACACACACTCACACTCATACACACACACACTCAGTCACCCACATTCAGTCACACACACTCAGTCACACACACTCAGTCACACACACTCAAACATACACTAAAATAAACCCAAATGAATAATTCTAGCTTTCTTGTGTGTAATTTGTTCAGTGTGCTAATGTATGTGGCTGATGTAAATAAACAGCTATTAATTATCTGTTAATACTGACAAGTGTGCAGAAAAAAAATCATCCACACCTGGTCTAAAATGAACAAAAGAAAAAGTATTTCCCCTGGTCTTCATTAGTTGCATCAATAAAAATATTTCAATAAAGCAATTAACTTTAATGATCCGGATGTGCAAAGAGCTAATATTAATAACAAAATCTGGTCAACAGACCAGTCGCACATTCCAGCTACTGCACAACTCTCCGTCACTGTACAAAACAACCTGCGCCGTAACAAAGTGAACTTCACGGATAAGAAGTTTTGAAGGGATTGACTGATATCACTGCTATGAATCAAAGCAAATCAAAGAAATCATATCAGGAATGAAGCACACCGCTGCTATTTGTAACTTTTTAAAAGTTAAACCTCACACAATTGTGAGCGGGCCTTTCCGAGGACTCAGTCAGGATCTCATTGACATTAGGTCATTCAGGGTGAGTGCCAAGCTAAGCACGGCTGCTTCTCCAGCAGACACTGGTTTTCAACTACAATACGAAACCACAGAGGTTTTTTGTTCCATTTAGGAAAGAATTACGAAGTGAGGTATACAGTGGTCTGACTAACTTTTTTTAACCTTTCGTGTTTTTTTTTTTAAAACTGTGTCTAGTTACAAAATGGAAGTTTTAAATCAAAAAGGATGTCGAAATAAAAATATACAGCTAATCTTGTAATGTAATTTTACGCCTTGTTCGAGCCGTTCCCCTAACAGAATAACCCTTATATAAAGTATGTTTATAAATTATAAAATGAGTTCATTTATTATTCATTTATCTAAAGAAGTGTTGACCAGGGTGTGAATGAGTGAGGAAAGTGCCTGTGCAAATAATTTATAATAAAAAAGCAGCATTTTAACACACTGTGTTGCTCCTATTCATTCTACCTTGGTGTTAAAGAGCTTGCTGATGTTGCGGAGTATGTCATTGTCGAGGCGAATGAGAAGCTGTTCCACCGGAGCATTCAGGGCCACGTAGCCATAGCATAAAATCAAAGTGCTCTTCATCTTCTCTACATCCACATCATTCTTATCCTGCTTGACAAGACATCCACAAAATACAACATTAGCAGTAATGAGAACAGTAATAATAATAACCACACATGTCTGTGAGCCTTCTATTGACCAAAGAAGCCAACAGAACTTACTTTGAGCAAGCTGAATATCCCAGAGGCTTTCTTGAAGGTATCAGATTTCCCAAACTCGTCAAGCTTGGCCAGAGTGCCATCCAAATGACTGCTGGCACACAACCCCACAGCTATCGCTACTCCCTGTGAAACCAGTCACTTACAGTTATTCTGATTATTATATATTAGTAGGTTTTAAATGGTTGTTTAAGTATACAATTTCCAAGCAGTGGCTCAGTACAATCATCAGTATGTACCATTCCGCAATTAGGAGCCGTTGGGCTGCATTCTCTGATCAAATCTCTGTAATAAATCCATCCTGCTGACCAGCCTTGAGCCTAGACATGACCCCCCTCCTTTGCAAACTAACAGCGAGCTTCAAATACATTCTTGTCACAAGACCACAATTCTCTGTGCAGTCCTGATAGAATGAAACAAACAGTGAAGCCATGTGCCTTTAATTGGATGCTCAAACAGGAAACTGCACTAAAGGTCACGTCAAACAAGTGAGCAGACAAGCCTATGACTGAGATTACAGCATCTGGAGTGCTTAAGACGATGAATGAAAGGCTGGACAGATGCTGGCAGATAAAAGGCTTGAAGGCAAACAGAGCAGTGTATGTAATGTGTTTTCTTTGCTGTACCGCTCTCTCTGTGGCGTCGTTATGGCGGGTGCTGATCAGGATCTCCTGGAGCTGTTTTTTCACCAGCTCCTTACTACTGGACTGCTGCAGAGCCACACCGATACACTTATACAGGAAGCTCTAGAGAGGGTATCGAGCGTATTGAGGGCATTAGAGCCAAGTGAGTGTCGGAAACAACTTGTAAATATTTCTAACGGCTTGACTTTGTAAAATCATAAAACATAATGTGTAAAATTCAACAGAGGAGATTTACATTAGCAATACTGACCTTCTCCTCCAAAGAATGATTGTAGGTAGGAAGATATCGAATTGCTTCAACTACCAGCTGACAGCTCCACTGGCCATCATCTATGGCTACCAGAGTTTTAGACAGAAACTTTCCCAAGAGAGAAACATGATTATCGTAATATACAACAGACACTTCAACAAGAAGCAAATTAAAGCAAATTGATTCATTTAGAAACGCGCAGAGCTACGTCTGCTTACCCGAAGGAGTCCGTCTTCCCAGGACCTTTTGTCAAAGTCTTCTGGTGTGAATTCTGATCACAAAAAGACGAAAAAAAAAAAAAAAGAACAGTTTATTAGAAATGAAATAGCAAAAATAAAAATGATTATATCCAACTGTAAAAAGGAATGCTATTTAAACCATATAACGTTATGAGAATGTCAGGAAATTTTCCTCATTAAAATGACAAGCTCTCATGTTGACACGTCTGGCAGTCATATATCACGTAGGAATTCATTTGTTTTTGGAGAAATGAGGGCTTTTAGCTAAGGCTTCACTTTAACAGACATTTTGAGAATACCTTTTAAATTTACAAGTCCTCAGTGTGGAAAAACAAGTGTAGCAAAATAAAAGTGCATAAAGTGATGTTGGGTGTTTAACTGTGAAAAGGCTTAAATCGTATAGTGTGCCCCATAAATAAAATATATTACAGCGAGTAGATCATTTATCATATTGGATGAGACTTGTTAAATAATTATTTGCACTGTCTCCTACTGACACTTTCAGCCACAGATTAGGTGAAACCTGAACACTGACCTTCCAGATGGCTAAGCAGCTTTGGGATCTCACTTTCCCATAGTGCTTCTACTTTAGGGTTAATGCTGGGACCGATGGCATTCAGAAGACTCAGAGAGGGAGACCCATGCCCTCGATACAAGAATGGGAATGCAGCATTCACCTAGGACAATATTCATACAATCATTTTAATGGTCACCACCGGAACGGTTTTAATTTGTTCATATGAAATGCAATAAACAATGAGTATAAATAACCTTTTTTTAACAGTTAAGGCATATTGTCATTCCATACTGTAATTCATGTTTTATATACTGTACTTATAGATAGACAGAAGTCTAAAAGACACTGTATATAAATGTTTGCTGCCGTTATCTGACAAATTATTATTTAAAATGTAGATAAAGTCTAATTTTTCATAAAAAGGAACAGTCATCTGCAGCTTCAATTCGTCGGTTGGCACCCGTGTTCAAAGATGGGTAAAAGGTTATAAAAAAGATATCTTTGCTAAATAAGGGGAACTTCTTCCTGCAGTCCATTTAGATCCTTAACCAGGACAAAACTTTGAGCTTGACCTTGACCTACTCATTTTCCTACTCTCACTACCACAGCTGGATACACAGTATAGCATATATTGAACGTATTGCACTAAAACTGCACACATCTACACACATGCTCCTTCATATTCATACAGATTTGCCCCCTAACTGTATTCATTTATTAGATTTTTATATTTTCTTAATATATTTTTTACTTTCTATCTGTATGGTTAAATTCTATTTTTACTTGTAATTCTATTCTTAGTCTAGACAGTCAAAAAAGCATTTCACTATATGTCTCACTGTGTACGGTTGTGTATGTGGCAAATTGTAACTAGATTCAACTTAAATGTGAAAAGAAATCTTTAAAACTTTTTCATTCATTCATTCATTCATTCATTCATCTTCTACCGCTTATCCGAACTACCTCGGGTCACGGGGAGCCTGTGCCTATCTCAGGCGTCATTGGGCATCAAGGCAGGATACACCCTGGACGGAGTGCCAACCCATCGCATGGCACACACACACACACTCTCATTCACTCACACAATCACACACTACGGACAATTTTCCAGAAATGCCAATCAACCTACCATGCATGTCTTTGGACCGGGGGAGGAAACCGAGGTACCCGGAGGAAACCCCTGAGGCACGGGGAGAACATGCAAACTCCACACACACAAGGCGGAGGCGGGAATCGAACCCCCAACAGCGGAGGTACAGTATGAGGCGCCCCCCTTTTAAACCTTTAATAAAGTAAATTTATTCTGAGGAAATTCTATCAGGGGATTATAATGGCCAGGTGAAAATGGTTAATAGATTCACTTACCAAAAGCCTTATCATTAGCATATGCGGAGAGGGAATATTGGAACCTATGCAGACAAAATGGAAAAAAAAAAAAGAAAGAAAGAAATACCAAGAGAATTAGGAAAAGGGAAGACAAGGGTAACCTATGTACAGTCGCTCTATACAAAAGAATTACAATTAAAATTGAATGATCAGTCAGTTGCGAGTGCAGTTTAATCTTTGCTGCGGTGAAAAACAATTTTCCTGCCTTTCCAGAACACCAGACCTATATTCATCTGATAAATATGGCTTTTGGTTTGACTAATTAGAACCAGACAGTACTGGCCAGCCAAACAACTGTTAATAAAAACAAAATGTCTGTAAGCGAAATGTTGCTTCCAAAAAGAAGTGGAAAAAGGCAGGCAAAAAAAAAAAAAGGCACCTGGCCAGAGCTGTGAGCATCTGTGGAGCCAGAGTGTGAGTTTATGCAATGGCCTAGTTTAACCGGCACAGGATAACTTAGCCAGTGGAAAAGCCCTCTAAATTAAAAATGTCTGAAGCTTAAGCTACAGTCATCAGTGACATCACGAATGTGTTAACATCACGAATGAGTTAATGTACATGCATTTGATGACGTGTATGTGTGTGTGAGACAGTATGAATACTACATTCTTTGATGAACAGTACTCACCTGGTGCACTGAAGTTGATGGTGAAAGTTTGGTCTTGGGCTGATCGCTTCTTATTGGCCAGCAAGATAAGGCTTTTGCAGAGAGGGGTGGTGGCATTGAAGTACTGACTTGGGGTCAAGTAGCACAGCAGCATCGGCCACAGCACCTACAGCACATGAACTGACTTGTCAATGTGGCTTACACACAGCACAAGAGCTCTGGTAGATTTTTCTCTATAACATAATTGATAAAGTACAAATGTCAGATGATAGCATCTATCTATGTAGTCCTATATAAAGAACCTCAAAACAAAGTCACTAAAAATAGCTCTCTCTCTCTCTCCACACTTTATAAAGCTCTCACAGTGCCAGCGTGATGATAGAGCTCTGTCATCGGTCCTCTGTTAATGTTGGGAGCTATACAGAAAAAGAGCTGACCGCTTCCAGAACAAACACACACACACACAGACACTGCTATTATGGGTTAGTGCTGCTGATGCTGGCTAAATGTGCAATACTACGGTTAAATGTTCATAACGTTCCTTCCTTGTGGTGTCATACAGATAACAATTTATTTTACCAGGCTAAAATACTGCTATGTATCACATACAACAATGCTTCCTAATCCTGCTTTTATGCTAGTGTCGCATTATACAATATTGCAGTAATGGAGGCTGAACAGAGTTAAACAACCTTAGCTGTTATGTTCGAAGGCATCCTATGTACATCCTAATGAACAATATAATAAAAGCTTCCTCTCTTCCAGTCCATATTGAGTGTTACAGCTATTCCTATCCTTCTGTCCATATGCCAATGTGTGTATTTATTTCTGCAATTCTCACATCTGTCAGGTGGCCCACAGTCGTGGTGAAGAGATGAAGTGTGTTATCACACATGCTTCTCAGTGCCTCATTAGTCACCTCCTCTGGATCCAAGGGACGTTGTCCTCGCTGCAATGCAATCCAAGATCGTTAGCATTAGCTCCGAATAGCAATATTGATATCAGGCAGATTGGCACAGTCTGCTGTCTATTTAGAAAGTAGCCTCTCTAAATTATCCTCAGGTTATACAAATGAACAAAATACTAAAATAACAATCTCAAAACAGCTAAAAAACAAAAGACAAGGCCTTAAGCTAATTATAGTAAGATTCATACAAGACGTCACACTGTTCTGCTGAATCATTCATAGAATACCAAGAAGTAAATATCTTCATTATGCAGATTTTGTAATATTAATATTATACTTCAGGATAGATGGCTCTTATTATTGAAAATTGAAAAATACTTAATATGATATTAACGGTTTGAATAACTCAGTAATCAGTGGTTACTGAGTTGTCAAAAGACTTCCGCTATTAAATTTGTATCATTTACAACAAGTCTCATTCAGATGCCAGACTCAATGATTGTGAATAGAGCTTTAAAATAGCTACATACATGGTAAGTGTCTGGAAGTGCACAGTGTTGAATTATAAAGCGCACAAGAATGTCTCCTCCCTCCAGCTCCAGGTAGCCATGGTGAGCCATCGCACTGATGACCTGCACAACACTCTTCTTTACCTGCACAGATAAAGAGACAGGTCAACCCCTAAAAATGTTCTAGGCGCCATATCCAATGTGTGTATTTTTTTCCCTCAAAATGTTAAATATGGTAAAATAAATAAATAAATAAATATAAACTTCAGTATATGTGCATACAAAGATTTTTAAGTAATTTATACTCAACATACACAGCCCAATAATAATCTCACCTTATTGCTGTTGTCTGCTAACGGTTGTCTCATACTGGCAAGAATAAGAAGCTTCTTGTTTTCCATTATGGAAGCTACAAATAATAGGCCAATATATTATCTTGTGTGCATATTTAGCACGCATAGTTTCAATTTCATAGATTACTGAAATAATAATAAAATGTGTCTGAAAAGAACAACTTGAAAACATCTCCCACACATGATACATCAGATAACACTGACGTGTTGAATCAGCAGCCTCTTAAATCGCTCACTTAAGTGGAATATTCAATGACGACAAAGTCTCACTTGTTGAGTTGATGAGGTGTCTGAGTACAGCCAGGGAGCTTATTCTGTTTCTCTCATTATTGTTTTCCAGCCTCTGCAGGACAAACACCATCAGTCGGTCTGGGAACGTTTTAGCTGTATCAAAGACAGACAAAGCAGTAAGTATGACACTAGGACTAGGACTCACACTACTGCATTACAATACACAAAACAACAGTGTATACAGATATTTTCTTCTATTCACATGCTTTCTAACGAAATGGCACTCAAGTTAACGAATCCTCACTCAAACGCTTGCACTAGAGCTGCAAATCTATCAGTTAATTACAACAATATATGATTTTGAGTTATGTGGAGAAACATCCCAATGGGAAAAGCTTACTTGATTTTGGTTCACAGTCATCTTTCAAATATCACTTTCAAGACTAATGTATAACCTTAGTTAGATAGTTTAGTTAATGTATAACCTTAGTTAGAAATCGCAATTACTATTATCGAGAGAAATAATGGCGCAAAAATGTGCTGCTGGTGCATTTTACATTTATTTGGCTCACTTAGTATTCTTCAGATTCAAATAAACCACTAGGAATTACACAAGCAGAGAAAAATCTCTATAAAAGCCCTAGGAAAGCCTAGTCAATACGGCAAACATCTACTTGTGAAATGTAATTTCAGCAAGCGAAGGAGCCGAGGCGTCTGAAGATTAATTCAACTTGAACTTAATCCCCTTTTACCCCAGCCAGTGCATTACAGAGACAGTCACCTGACTGTGAACACATATTCTACTCTCACTGTGCAAAACCATTCACATTTTAGTCACCAAAGGACCGAACAATATTGTAAAAGAGTAAACTGTTCATAAAGGAATTAATGATCTATAAGTGAAAGTTAGAAATCCCTCTCTCACAGGGTTTATATGCTGTAGAAGTCACTTTTTCACTTAAATCCACTGAATTTTAAATGATTTAAAAATTGAAACAAATGATTTTTAATCTGAAATTACAAAGTTTAAAAAACCTACCAAGGACTGTGAAGCATCGCAGAATTTCATTGTGGTTTTTCACAGTTGGAGGATTATTATAGTCCACAGGTGAACACACCTGAAAGAACACATCATGGGAGAAAGATGGAAATATTTGTTGCTGAAGACAAAAAAAAAGATCTTTTTTTTTTAAACGTTGTAAAAAGTCATAAACAGTTCAGTGTGCTTGAACCTGAAATTATACAACCAACATACAATTATGGTAATTATATTTTTAGGTAGTTTCATTACTTAAAAATGTTTTACGTGCATGACACTGATCTTTTTTTTTTTTTTTGGCTTTGGCAGGTTTGCACATGTAATCTGCTATTTAAACAAACCGAGCCTGTTTAAAACCTGTTCTTTTGCAACAGCATACTACTAAGACACAGACCATTTATGTCTTGCACAAGAAAAAAAAAGAGAGAGAGAGAGAGAGAGAGAGAGAGAGAGAGAGAGAGAAAAAAGCACTTCCACAACCTGTTGGTACAGAGCAACTAGAAGGCTATCCATCTGAGTCTCGAGCACCCTGCTGCCTATGTTCACAGAGGCCTCCAGGATCTGACAAAGGCTCTATAACCCCCAAACACACAAACACACACAACACAGAACTGCTTGAACAAAATCACACATGCTCGACTGAGGTAATCGCTTTGATCATTATTCTCCACTGACGCAATAAAAGCAAAAGTATTTCTAAATGAAACTGGCAAAGACCGTAAATTAAGTGCTCCACTGGAGCTTCAGGGGTACGTGAATGGTAAAGATCAGAGTAAATACATGAAGAGCTGCACCTTGCTGATGATGTAGTGCTCAAGGTTTTTCTTGTACAAGCTAAGAATTGCAGGGAGGAGTTTAGGGAGCTGCTCTTCCAACTTGTCATGAGGCATCAAGTGACTCATCAACCCCAGAGCTTCTGCTACGGTCAGACGCAACTGCAAGGTAAGAGCATACACAAGCAAACACATTCTTACTATACATGTGAGGACCTTTCACTGACCAATTAATGCTATGCATACACGGTCTTTAATTATTTTCATTTCACGTTGTAGTGTTTGTTTTCCCTCAGGAGAACTACCCATATGTCCCTACACATTCAAATAATCAGATATTCCTGCTCTTGATAGAAAAACACCATGAATTCTAATAAATTCTATGAAATGAAAGATTGAAACACTGCAATGTTTAAGTTTAAATTAAGAAGAGCTGAATGTGCTTTCGTACTTAAGACAGTGTAATAATTAGTTACTGCTAGATATTCTTACGCTATGGCATTGGAAAGACTAAAGTAAAGGGAAAAAATTACCAAAATGAAATACTGAGAAAGAAATAAAAGATTCTTCAGATGGTTTTTGGCTGAATGTGTTGTGCGTTGTGATGACATCACATGACATCCTGGCCTGGAGAAAAACTTTTTTTTTTTTTTTAAATTACAAGCGCCTCCCAATAATCGCAGAATTTACCTGATTTTACATTCATTTCTGCTGTCGTGAAATTGTGAACTCCTTGAGGGACTGACTGAATAAATGGTCTGAAATGGCTACAGATTTATCCAGACAGAGGCATCACTGACTGATTAACTGAAAATGCAACAGCATATTTCTACCACGAAGGTCTTTAAATACCAAAACCACTTCAATGTATTTGAGAAACTTGAAGTTATTTGAGGAAGCAGAGTAAAGTTTGCACTGTGGATTTCTGGAAGTGGTCCAAATTTAAATATATAGTAGGTTAAATAGCCAAATTTAACTAAAAACAATAAAGATTCCCATCATAGACTTAGGTCACTAACGTCTTCTCAAACCGTCTCTGTGTAACTGGGTTATTAAGTTAACCCTAATTGGTTTCTTACTCTGTCTAATTTACTGTACCTTGGCATCTCTGCTTTGAAGCCAACTGTTAAAGAGGATGTCATAAGCAGCATATATTTCACTGGAGAACGTGTCCTTGCGTACTGTGGGGTCCGGCGCTTTGTCCAAGTTGGCCAGGTACTCCAGAATGCTCTCACTGAAGCGTGAAAGAGCTACGGGGAATAAGGACACTTAATGATGTGGGCATAACATGTTGATTCATTGTAATCATATTTATTCTAACACAGTCAATCAGTGAAGTTAAATTCATATATACTATGCCAAATATTATAATCATCAACTTAAAGGTAAAGCTAAAGTGAATAATATTAAACAACAACATAATCTAAAAATTAAACTATGTACATAAACATATATGTTGTCTCTGTGTGGCTTTCCTCAAGGTTATCCAGTCTTCTCCTATCTATCAGAATCATGCTGGTAGATGGACTGGCAACTCTGAATTACTCCTTTGTGTGAATATATGTGAGCCCTGCAATGAACTAGTTTCCCTGCCTTGGACCTTGTGTTTCCAGGAAATGCTTTGGGAGCACCATGATCCTGATCAGGATAAGAGCATTACAGAAGATGGATGAATAAATGATTGAATGAATGCTGTTAACAAAAAAATGGAGCTCTTACTCGTGTTTGCATCCATTTAAACTTAGACTTACCAGAGGAGAAGACCCACTTCATGTTGTCTTGCTTGGCCAGTCCTAACATAGGCAACATGGTACCCAAGATAGCACTGAGGAACGGAACCATGCCATAAACTGCAAGTAGAGGTAGAAGTCATTCAGAAAACAGTGTGACATTACTGGAGGAAAGTGACAATGAAGACCAAGTAAAATAGTCATTCCAATCTAACATACTATGGTATGATAAACATGAGGTTGAAAAAGGATCTGAAACAAAGCCATCAGCTGAAAGGAAAGATAAACACTATATTTAATGTTCAAGGACTCCTGGAAAGAATGTGCAAATCTGTCAAATAAAACAAATCATCACAGCAAATGTGTTTGAGTGCTTAATATGAAGTTTCAGTGAGAACAGACATGTAGTTTAAACAGGTGCAAACAACCTTGTTAGCCTTAATGTATTCAGGGCAAAATATGTACCATTGGAGTCTGAGAGACTGGCTAATGTTTGGACCACGAAGTAATGAGGTAGAACCCCTGGCTGGAACTTGCCAAGGATGTCCTCCATAATTTCATTGATGTACTTGTTCCCTATGGCGACCAATATGTTACTAGCCGTCTGCTGCCAGTCATTGACAACTTCCTGCAGAGAAGAAACATAGCTGAGATACTAATAAAGTGAAAGTAATAACAAGAAATTTTCCAAAATCAGAATCAGACAATACTGTGAGTCTAATCCTTGCTTTCCTTCTTGTTTTTTAAATGTTGAACTATTACCTTAGACCTGGTCATTTCATCTGAGGCCAGTGTAATGGTGGTCTTTATTTTAGGATAACTGATGTCCTCAATCTTGCTTTTTACCACCAGCTCTATGGTCTTCAGAACCACCACTCGGTGCCCTGCCACCAGCTAAGCAAACGACAGCAGTTCGTGTTAAGACTCTCGCAAACTGAATTAGAGAAATTAGATTAACAAAGGCTAAAAATAAACATAGAAATAGGATTTATGAAGAAAAAACATGGGAAGTTCAAAACCTAATAACAGACATCATGCAGCCCTAATTTTCTGAATACTGTCAGAATACTGGGTCAGAATCGACCAAAAACTTTCTTCCAAGAAACTCATGCACTTAAGCGTTCATCTGTATCACATTTAACTTCACCCCCCACCCACCCTCCAATATAAACAGCACTTGGAATATTGCAGACTGATGTGATACAGATAATCAGAGAGATCACATGCTGAGTTACATTAGTGTAGGAAGGAAATGACAAATTCATTGTAATGGCTAAGTGCAGGACTGTCATATTTTAGTAGAAAGATATTTTTAAAAAGTCCTCGAGGGCCTTTAATCAATGTCCATTTCTTATATTTCATTGTCCAAACATTTCTGAGTAAAAAAAACCTTTCAATCATAGATCAACTGGTTGGCTGGGATATGTGTAAATCTTGGGATGGCAGATGCTTATTTAAGACTCAAAACCACCGTGAGTCTCTTTTATAAAAGACGAAAAGCACATGTTACATAAAAATATACATGATTTGCTACCAAAATGATGTTTAATTTAAGGCAAACCGTCTTTTGTATGTGTACTTAACAAAAACTGCTAATGTCAAGTTTCAGGATCAAAAAAGTCAACATCAACATCATTGCCTGACCTTGGAGTGTTTAAGCAGGTAGTTCTGGCACATGGACAGCACTTTATCTGGCTGCTGGTTCCCCAGCGTAAGGATGGACTTCCGAACCTGCTCCTGTACACCCACATCCTTATCATTAGCTGCATCCAGCAGAGCCAGGGTCACCTCTGATTGTGTACACAAGCACACACACACGCCACATTATCAGAAAAAAAAACATCAATTATCAAACAATTATCAAAACACATTCCCTTGTACTGAACTGGAATGTCTACACACACACACACCCAATCTAGACAAGATTTAGTTTCCTTGTCTGAAAAATAGTGTTAGAAAAAAATCCAGAGTGTCACAAGCTGTCCTAGCTCTATCCTCAGAGGAAAACTATTGCTTTTTACTGCCTTAAACCACACTTTCAAAGGATAGTTCCTGTTCATGACAATAAGGCATGTGACCGTCAGCCAAACGGTATCACATTTTAGTATTGTGGCTATGATGCAAAAATCAGATAGTGCTTCTTTAACAGATCTGTGAACTAACACTTCTCAAAAAAACATTTCCTCCTACTCCCTCTACCAACAGACAGTGTTAAATAACATTGTTGTTCAATCACACTAGGTGGATTACAGTGATTAAAGTACAGGCCAGCAGTGTTACTGAGAGAACATTCTGTTTATAACAAAGTAAAGAATGTGGAGGCTTAAAATAGGGAATTTCTAAGTAAAAATGCACTGAATCTTTAAATGGTGCCCATATTTAACCCTGAGCTCATATATCTCAAAAGAACCTCAAGACAATGATACTTCTACGGTTTATTCAGACTATCCTCCTCTTGGTTGTGTACCTTAAAATTTTCATTTGAAAGGCTTTTTATCACTTGGTATTAGATGAAACTGATCATGTTGATTTAATACTATATTCACTTTTAAGGAGGGAAAAAGCCAATCATTTTGTTCCATAACCAAAGCAGAATTGAAAGATCTGTAAACTAATCAGTTGTATAGAGCCCAATGATTGTATGATGTCTATACAACGTTATGTACGTTCATGTATGTTAGGTATCATGAAAAAGGGAACAAGGAATAACACATTAAGCACTAGATTGATGTCAGAATGCTGTTTAATCCTTAACATGCCATTACCTCTGTACTATGCTGCTATATTGTGTTGGCATTCTTAGAAATAAAGAGGCAGATAGACGAGTGTACATTTCTGGTGAACTGAATTTGGGTGAAAGAAGCACTTTTCATAACAACACTGCAGCCAGCACCAGATCAGCACCAGGTTAGGTAACCGTTCATGGTTTTTCTAGCCCAGTTTGAGATAATGGTGCACTGGAAGGTCTGATCAAAAACAGACCTTCAAAATCAAAGACCAGCTCTTGATGAAACCTTTGATGATGGAGAAGAAATAAATGTAATAAAACGTGTGTACTTACGCTCCACATCACTCTCCTCGATGACACCCATGGCAGTTCACTGGGGTTCATTCACTGGGGATCACATAGCTATACATCTGTTATTGCTGTTGGCCTTTAAATACACAACACTAGTGCGCACACACTCACTCACACACACTCACTCACTCACACACACACACACACACACACATACACATGCACAGTCTTATTCTGCTTATAAGAACTCTCCATTGACATAAATATTCAATGAATGTATTATTATGATTATTATTATTATTATATGAATATAGGTTTAAAAATAAAAAAAAAATCATTTGCTTTATTTAAAAAGCCCAAACAATCCCACGAGCTCAAAACTGTCAGAAATTGTGAGGAAGAAAGATTTCTTCAGCAAAAAGCTATAAAAACCCATAAACACAAACATATAACGATGACAGCTTTACACCGACATCCTCCATCTATATCTGTGACTATTTCCCGTTTAGACTTTATTCTTTATGAATATTAAAGACATGTAAACAGACCTAGATGGACCTGCCTTGTCAGTTAGCCATGTAGCTAACTGTTCACTTCCTCCTCGGCCGTTGATCTGAACAAGGCTAGTTAGCAAGCGTGCTAATTCACGTTAGCCTCATGACAACCGGGGACTAAACAAATACCACTAAAAGCTTTAATACGGTAGTGTAAAGTCTACAATACCTTTCTGTTCGCTTGGTGAAAACACAGCCACATAGATCCCCAATCCGGTGTATGAAGCAGAGCTGAATCGTCAGACTGACGCAGATCCTGTGAGTCTGTGAGTCACTGATGTTTAATCAAACCGTCAAAAAGCCAGTAACAGTGATATGTTGTGCTGCATGTAAACACCGATGATCATGTGCTTCCTGGCTGCGTCCCACACTGCATACTAGCGTACTCATAAGTACGGATGGACCTCTGGTGGCCTGCTGCTGTACAGGACTGTGTACATCAGAAGCAGGATAAGAGGAGTTTACACATACAAGCAGTTTGTTTTAGTGCCATCGCTTTCTAATACGCAGAGACAAGAACAACACGCAGACAATACAAATAGATGAGAATAAAAATACACACGTAAATAAAAAATAGACAAAAAAAGGTGGGCGTGTCCGAGACCAGCCAATCACCTGTGAGGAAGAATGGAATGGAATTTTGTTTTATGCTTTATGTGTGTGTGTGTGTGTGTGTGTGTGTGTGTGTGGGTAGGTGTGTGTGGGTGTGTGTGTCGGGTGTAGGTGTATGTGGGTGTTGGTGTGTGGGTGGGTGTGTGTCGGGTGGGTGGGGGGGTGTAATGCGAAAATGTATGTTCAAATGAATGTTCATGATTGGCTAGAAACTTGTCTGCTGTTGGTGTTTCAACAAAGGACTTAAGTCAAAGATCCTGCTGATAGATCACGGCGATCCAAACTGAACTGATAAATAATCAGAGCCAGAAATTTGAAGATCATCAATGATCTTTCAGCTTTTGCTGGTTTGAGCAGTACATGTCTCAGCATGATATTCCATGATATTCCAATAGATGCTGATTTCAGATGTTATCACATATACTGTCACAGCTACATACAGTTGTTCCCACTCTTGAAGTTAACAGGACAGAAAACACTGCTTGTCATGTTACAGAGACACCAGAAAGGACAAGTCTTGTGGATGTTCCTTTGAAATGTTCCTATAAACACATTAAAAATGTTAATTGTTGTCAAGTTGTTGTGCTGTTTGAAGAATATTATTTTTGACAGAAAACTCAAAGTACTTAGTTTTAAGGTTTATTTATTCTATTTCTTTATTATCTCAGCATTTACAGCTAAATGAAAAGCCATCTGAGCATCCTCAGATCCACTACTTCATGCATCCTTGGCTCTTAGACCCCTAAGGCTGGTTAGTGTTGCTGTGATTGACAGGAGAGAGAATATGCCATCCCTTCTAAATTTGCTCCCTGTGCTCTGGGTAAAAGGTGGCTGTGTCCAGATTTAAACTGTCAATCACATGCTCCCCTGGCCATTGAGTAAATGCTGCTCGGGAGCAGTAAGGGCAAAATCTTATTATGAAGTAGATGATCAGCTTTTGCACTTGATTACAATTTATCCTGAAATGCTTTATTGAAACACAGCTGGAAACTTTTAGATCTTTATATAAAAGTAATACCCAAAACGTACTGTGTTAACTGAGGTCCACTGAATGCCAGATTGGCCAGGGGTTCAAACCTCTCTGGCAGTAAAATAAATGTCATGGATCTCGTCTGAACGTAATCCAACTATTCAAATATTAGGACTATTTATTAAAGCCAGAGAGCTTTCCATCATCAACGTTGACCTGATTTAGAGACCTATGTAAGTTTTTTAGTTCTTGGGGTTTAGTATGAACCTATTCAGGTCAAGTCAAATATGCTAATATCTATAAGAACTCAATAATACGTATGACTTTAATGATGGTGGCATGTGATTTCCACAAATGGAACAAAATACCAAAAAATCAAAGCCCTCTGAGGCTTTCCAGATACCACTTTAAGAATCACTGATCTATTTAAAATTCCATACAATACAAATTGTTTTTGCTGTTGTTGTTGTTGCTGTTGTTGTTATTTTCAAATTCAGGCACTTCATTTCATTTGTAGTTCTCCATAATCTTACGGACGACCTAGAAATGATGTTCCTCACAATGCAGTCAACAAAACGGCATCTACGTAGCTCCTAACAGTGAACAGTTTGCTCACCAGTTTGCCCAGCCCACCCCCACCCCCACCCCACCCTCACCTACCCCAATAAACAATCATGGAACAATTGGAGTCAATTACACTAGAGGGAGCTTGAATGGCTCAGGTTTCGTCTTCATGCAGAGTCGTTATAAATACGTTTTTCGTCGGTGTGGTAAATCCACTTCTTCATGCTTCTTATTTTTACAGCATGCAGCTTGAGACTACCCCACTGTCTAAAGTAGCTTTAGTGGCACTTAACAAGGCAGCAGAATGGTATATTCTTTATTTTAGGCAGGCATCACACAAACTGGAAGGCAGCAGAACTGGAAGGCAGCAGGACTGCAAGTTTTAAGGTTTATTTCCGGTGATCACATGAGCAAAGAGCTAAACTCTGGCACTTTTTATTACTTTTTTCTTTGCAACTAAACTTCTACCATGAAGGATTGATGTGCAGTGCTGTTTCACTTTCTGGAGATATTTTTCTTTTTTTTCTTGTTATTTCTGAATTCACATTAAAAAGTCATAGTGTTAAAATGGTTTATTAAATATGTAATTACACTTAAACAGATTTCATAAGAAATAGAAACAGTGATTTTCTGTTTCAGGAAGTTTTATGTATGTGACCTTGTAAGATCTTAGCCAGAACCTTTGTATAGTCTATATCAGGGGCCCCGTGAAGCGTAACTTGAGGGTCAGTGATTTTACAGTGATTTTTTTTTCACAATCCACCATTTGTTATATTTAGTATTGAGTTCTTATAGATTTTAGCCCGATGAATTCCAAGACAACAAGTAAATCTATAAATAATTTAAACTTGAAGCTAATTTGATTTGCTAGTGGAAAGTTCACTATTAAAAAGTTATATGGCTCCAATAAATAATCAAAATAGTGTACACATTTAAATAATATTCATGAAATAAATCTGTACTGAGTGCGTCTGTGGAATATATTTTACAGTTGCACGTCCTGGCTGTAAGAAATGTAAGAATCCCTGCTCTATATAGCTCACTTTTATGAACATAATGCACAATTTTAAATTGACATTTTAAAAGGTCTCACAGCGTAGTGAATAAACAAACAAGTAAAGCTTGAAGGCAAGTGATTTAAAATTTGTGCTTCACAGATGATTATTTGGAATGGAGATTTTGTGAGACTGCATGAAATAACTCCTTAATACCAAGGCAAAGTGAGACATAGGACTGTCTGTGTGTGTGTGTGTGTGTGTGTGTGTGTGTGTGTGTGTGTGTGTAGCATTATGTGGTGGAGTCAAAGCAGAAATACTGAGACAAATGAAAACAGGAAACTTTGCTTCAGGGCAGGTTTGTGTTATTCTTTTTTCTCTCACTCTGCCACTTACTCTGGACAATTTGCTTTCTATTCCTAGAACCAGGCATATTTTCAGAACATCACGTTAGTGCATAATTTTTTTATTTAAAGCTGCAGTAGGTAACGTTTTGTTTTAAATGTAAAAAGTAGCAGTTTTAGTGCACTCTATGTGATTCACTGAGGAAAGCTTAAAAATTGTCAGTGTGGTCACCACAACATGTGAAACTGTGTACCTGCTATAATCTATGATTTGGGGAGTTTTTATTATCACCACATAAACATTACAGCATAATTCTTTTCTTCACATATCCCAACTGAGGAGATTGGGGTCGGAGCACAGGGGCAGACATGATACAGCGCCCCTGGAGGAGGGAGGGTTAAGGGTTATGAGCTGCCTTGATGCCTGGTTGTTTATGTTCTCTCATGAGTCATAATGTTATAGAGCAGCACTTCAAATGTATGAAGCTACCTGTAACATGAATGGTTTGAGATGCATTTCAAAGACATGATGCTAACGAGTCACAGAACATCTGTCTGATAATAAAGCAAATGCCATCGTTACAGAAACAGTTTATTTGAAAACAATTGCAAATAACTTATTTATCTATAAATTGTGCACTGAGATTGTGGGTATCTACACCAGGGTGTCCCCTGCCTTGTCTCCTGGCGGAGTCTCCAGGCTCCCTGTGACTCTATATAGGATAAGCAGTAGAGAAAATGGATAGATGACTATTAAATGGATAAATTTGGGCCTCTTACAGTTTGGGCAATGTGACAATGTCCTCTAAATATTTTACAAGGCAACTGAAACAAGCTTCACCTTCCATGTTGCTTGTGTTTTACATTCTCCCAGAGCCATGACTTAAGCTTAACTGCAAGGAGTGAGACAAAAACATTCCAGTTTTATTAAACAAAGATTAACTCGCCAGCCTTGTGCAGCACCTCAAACCATTTAAATACAGAAATTCAACGTTACTAATACTATGTCCTGGCTTGTGCTTGCACATGTGTAAATGTGAAGGATTGGCAACCATAAAAGGCAGTCAGTTAGCAATGTTTTCAGGTCATATTTTCAACTGGAAAGTCCTTTTTAAAACAGACAAGTCAAACTGCAACTAAATAATTATGCCCAATAAAATGTAGTCACTCAGACAGTGAGTCAGTGGAAGCTTACACTCACTTGAATCGTTTTAATGGCATGACAAATCGTTTGCTCCAGCACAAACCTCAGCCACATTTAACAAAACATGTTTTGAGTTGGAGTAATAAAAACCTAGCGCTGAGATGATGAGAATAAGGAAAACATACAACATAGTCCAGCTCTATATGTGGATCAATTTTGTCCATCATAACAAAAACTAATGCACACAGAGGAAGTATCTGACCCAGATCAGTGTCGAACCTGCACATACAGGCTCGTGTCTGTTTGTACAGCTGAATGAGCTGAGACATTCTTCACATAGACACTTGTCCCTGTTGACCTGCACACGACTGTCTGAGGTACAGCTGATATCTAAGGGGAACTGTTCCGTTTGTTTTTGTTACATGCCTTGGATGGGATCACTGAAAGTATCGGGTCACAAAGTTGATTATATACCTAATGTTTGAAAACAAAGCATGGGAGGCAGGTATTGATCACAGGAGACAGAGGATTATTTACTACTGTCTCTGTTGGAAACCAGAGTATTCTGAGTGTTTGAATGTTCACCCTCTCAGTGAGATTAAAATATCAAGGTTTGGTTTCTGGCTGAGTTAAACTAAGCCATGAAAAAAAAGGTTCTGTCTGGAGAGTGTGTGTGTGTGTACAAGTGGGTATGGCTTAGAACGCAAACAAAGGAAATTGAAATAATAAATTATAACGGCAGTTTTTGCTATTTCATTATTTTGTCACACAGCTGCAATTTTATGGTCCTAAAACTTAAAACTTACAACAAGATCTCTGTCCAAGAAATGATAAGCCATAATGCCAAAGTGAAAATATGACCATAGAGCTGCCTGTAATGTCCCATTGTGTATTTCTCTAGACTCGTAAGAAAAAAAAATGAGATCAGAAGGTGAAGTCATACTGAGGAGCATGTGAGCCCCCATTATACTTACTCTCTCGCTAATGATAGTTACTTTAGCTAGTCTAAAAATAATTCTAACATCTATATTTAATGTTTAGTACATCAACACATGAAGACATAGCATTAAATTATGTGTCTAGTGCATACAGCTAAATACCACCAATATAAATATACACATATTTATAATACAAAATATTAAACATTGTCTGTTATTTTTGTTCCTGCTTTTAGCACTATTTAAAAAGATTTTCAATAAATCAGTAAATTCTATGGTTTAAAATTGACATTATAACCATGTTTACATCCACAATCACCATTATAATTTAGAATGAATTATACATGATGGGAAGATAAATAATCAACAATTAATGTTCTATTCTTCTTCACATTGTTAATCATATTTATTTTACTGAAGAATCAAGCAATTTATTCACGAATAATTACAATTTCAATTACCTTTGTGAAACTGCCACAAAACCACGTAGATCTTTCTCTAGCTTGTGTTGTTTTATAACAGCAGTATAACTGAGTTTCAATCAAGTCTATTCAAGAAGCTTTTATTGTCATTTCAACCATATATATCTGTTGCAGTACACAGTGAAATGAGACAACGTTTCTACAGGATCATTGTGCTACATAAAACAAAGACACAGCTAAGGACTTAGTTAGTCCTAGCCACATAAAGTGCAGCTGTGCAATCTGGTGCAAACAGTGCAGGACAAAAGACAAGAGGACAGTGCAGGACAAATGACAGTGATAAGCTTTCCTCACAAGTTTTCTTTGTAATGTGACAGATAAACTGTAAAGCTTGAAGATTTGAATACATTACAGTTTTATCTCTGATGCTAATGCAGGAGAGTATGATAAAAACTATTATTTTTTAAATGTTCCAGAGTCCCTGCTTTGGATCCTGCACTCAGGTTTACTGTCTCTCTGGAGTTTCTTTTCTCCTTGTACACAAAGGGTTCCCTTCAAGCTCTCTGGTTTCCTCCCACCTTTCAAAAACGTAAGTTGGTGGATTGGCTATGCAAGGTTTGTATGTGTGTGCATGGTGTATTTATATTAAATATGATATAAAAATATTAAGTAAAACAAACACACACATGCACACACACAACTTTTTGGTATAAAACATTTAAGATATACATCTATTATTTACATGCTACTAAATATAACATTAACTGATTAAAGACAGATAGAAACTTGTAAGTTTAAAGTATAATGTTCTGGTTTATACTGAAACTAAATTCAGACATTCAGAAATCTCACCAGATGTCATAAAGGTCCAAAGTTTACTTCTACATCCATGTGGAAGTACATTTGACTGGGTACCCTGATTGATTATGTGGCAATGGGAAACATGGTTAGAGCTCAAATAAACATTTGTGGGGTTTTTCACCACATTCCCCTAAACAAACCCATTGCGCAGTCATTTTTCCTCTTTAGTTTGACAGGAATCACTTCAAATGTAAAGGTATATGCTGGACAAATCACATGATATACAATATGCTACTGTTGTACAATGGAATATATAATCATGGATGGATTACAGCTGCTATGGGAAGCCCTGTGGGCTTTCTGGGCCTGACTGCATTTAGAGCTATGGTTCCCACATAGCAACATAATATATATATATATATATATATATATATATATATATATATATATATATATATATATATATATATATATATATATATAGGGACTATATAGCAAAATAATACCTGTACCTGTATCTTTATCTGTATCCATTTAGTGCTCCAAGCATCCACATGGCTAAACTAGAAGAGGTGTTAGTTTTAGATATTAAATTTAAACCCTAGCACTATGCCTCTAAACAAATACCCAGCACTGTTAGTATGGTCTGTGAGTTCTGATCCTGACAATACATCAACCTCATCTACTTCACCTGAGTTCATAATTGGGCTCAACTAGAGATGTCCATGAGATGTTTTTCAATTCCGATTACACACTTTGTATATTTACTTGTACCTGGACATGATTTTTGTAACAAATTCATTTGTTCTATTTACCAAAATAATGTGGAATCCTCTTTTCTAATGTAAACATCTGTGAACCAGTCCAGGCAGATACTAATGCATCACATAATTCATGTAAAGATTGTAGTCATATTTCTTACCTCTTTACTTAATGTTGCCTACCACCTACTTACATATTTATAGACACAACACTAGACATCTCAGAGGAAACTTGTGCTAAAACAGGGAGGGGGAAATCGTACGAAACTCCACACAAACAGTAACCCAAGCTCAGTAATCGAACCATGAATCCTATATCTATGAGGCAGCAACACATCGCAATGCATTACAATGCTACCCTACATGAATGACCATTTTTCTTCAGTATGTGTGTCTTGATCTTTGCAGGTAATTGTTCACTACTGTTTAAAATCCTGTTAAAATTATTATAGTGAAAGGATTTTGGATTTTCAACATTGATCTGCACACAGCAAGATTTTTTTCTTTGTTTTTCATCATTAGACACTGATATAATAAAACAAAATATGACCATTGTGTTCCTATTCTTATTAACCACACTGAAATGGTTTTGTATTTGAACAGCTGTTCCCTACTACTATTAGACCTCTCTCGAGGACACTTAGCACTTGCAAAATATGAGCCCACCCCTTCTTTCTCAGCTTCCAGCCAAATTTCTCAGTTAGTAAATTTCAGATATATGCAATTGTTAAAATTCTAGTCCATGAGCAATCATCTACCACTTGGACTGCACACCATTATGAGATTATTTGTGTTTTTTCAGGTATTTGGTTACCCGATTCATATGTATTAGTTCTACATATCACATTCTTTCTTTATTGTACTCCTAGTTACATAGCTGTACATAAATATCATCATTTACCCACTGCTATAAATTATTTAATAGTAGCATCGTTTATACAATTCTCACTTTCCCATGTAGTAATGAATATGGGAATTATAACCCAAGTGGACTGTACGGAATGTGTGGCTTTGCTTCATTGTTTTCTGTAAGATATATGTATCCCTCCTGGATTCACAATAATGTGTGTACATTACAGGAAACATGGGAGTGGGGGTGACTTTTCTCTATCTATTTCTCTATGAAATGATATTTACAGATATGTCATTCACAGGATGAGGTAAAAGATAGTGTACATGAGAGAAAGTGCGTTAGCATAAATCTCATCACTTCTTCCCAAAAAACTGCTCGCTGTATTGCGCAATAGTCATAAAATTTCTGGGTTTACTACAGAGCGCTGAGCAAACCAAGAAGGAAATTGGGAAGACTTTTCACATGGTCTCTTATCACATGGATCAGATCACAGAAAAGGGGAATTGTTTAATGGTCCACACTATGAAAAGCAGATAGGATCCTCCATCAAGTGTATAAGTGTTTAACTGCTTTTGTGAGTGCATTATTGGTTTATAAAACTGCCATAATTTACAGTGACACGGAGTTTATGAGAATAAAAAGTCAACAAATGAGAGGAGTTTATGGAAACACAGCATACCATTAGATTCAGAATCCTTCTTTGATGACTATGCACACCATATGATCCATATGACAGCTTGCCTTTGGAGCACTTCATCTTGCTCATAACTTTACTCCAGAGTCTAATGCATTGCTAACAATAACTTGGAGCAGAAATGAAACCTCAGGGTTTGTGTTTTGAGGTAATGAACACATTTTTGCTGTTTATTGCTTTATAAATGAACCTGAAATCCATGCCACGTATTCAAAAACCAACATTTACCTAGAGACTCAATATTGCAATTTTTTGTCCAATTTGGACTGGACAAAAACGAATAATTTTCTTTGTAACCCCATCCATCTGAAGCCAAGCCATTAAATTCTTGCTATAACCAGTGTGCATGTGAATATAGGGAAGATAATTCTGCAATGTTAAATTGTGAAATGTCTTCAGGTTGCTTAGTTGTTCCACAGGGGGATGTCACATTGCATCCTAATACCGGAATAAACACAATAAAATACTACAGCCATAAAACTACCGTATAAACAGCTGACCTGAACAAATGCAAATTCATACACTTGTTATATCAGCAAATCATATGCGGCAACACAACACATACAATCACAGATACGGGTCAAGAGTTTCATTTAATTTTTACATCAAACATCAGAATGGGAAAAATGTGCTTTGTCTGTTGCATGGTTGTTGGTTACACCTGGTCTGTTAGTTACACCAAATGTTCAGTGTCAGTGAGTCTTTACAAACTGTAGCTTTAGATTCAGAGTCCTGACTGAGATAAGTGGAACTGGATGTGGTTGTTTGATGTTGTAGCCTCCACAGCATGAAGTCTGGCATAATCTGCTTTTCTGCTCACCATGGTTTTAAAGAGCTGTAATTTTAATAAGCTTAAATTCCCTAGTTTGAATCAATATAGCCATTGTCTTCTAACCTCTCTCATCAATAACTGCTGTTCACTGACCGTTTTTTTTTTTCTAACACCATTTTGGGTAAACTCTAGGAACTGTTCTGAATGAAAACCCTGGAGATCAGCAACAACTAAGCCACATTCACTGAGATCAAATTTTTACTTTTGTTTCCCACTTTTTTATATATTATGATGCTATCATTTTGAACTCTATCAGCAGTAATTGTATTTGGTGTTACCAAACAGCTGACCCAAAACTATATGGAAATAAATCAAAGGATAAATGTGAAAGAACGAAAGCACAGCAAGTAAATATATATATATATATATATATATATATATATATATATATATATATATATATATATATATATATATATATATATATATATAAGTAAATGTTAAAGCTATAGCTTTAGTTCATAATCAGCTTGCAGTTTCCATACTGTACATTAAATAAGGAGGTTAACTGCTTGGATTGTTTAATGCACTTAAACATGTAATTACTGCCAATGTAAATGATACATATAGAGTAAAGCAGTGTGTCAAGCCATAAAGTGAATTAAATATCATTTTTTAAATCACTGTGATTATATGTGATGTCATTTAAATATTTTATGAGATGACACTGCATACCAAATTATCTCAGTTCATGTGAGCAGGACTCACAAATTCTATGATTTTATTATATTGGCCTTTTTAACTTTGTTCATACATGAGCTACTAAAGTGGTTCTCATATTCCATTGACTACTTTGGCAGGAAGGACAGACAGTATTTTATTTCATAGTTATTGGGCTCTAGTAAACAATAAAGGTCATGGATGAGTTGTACAATAGTCCTTTGGAAACCATTTTAAATATTTTAAGCATAGTACTCCATCTGTGGCCTAAAAACCCTCAAGTGATAGTTATGTTTTATCTGGAAAAAAATACTTTTTATGCTTTGAATGCAAATTCAGAAACTCATCAACAAAAGACAGTAAAGTTTTTAAACCAGAGGACATATGCTATTATAGTTAGGTGAACTGTGGCCTGTAAGTCTGTGATGTAAAAGGAAATTACACATTTCTTTGTCAAGTATAAACTTTAAACAAGAAAAAAAGGTAAACTGAAATATAACCTAATACATGCATTGAAATATGCAATATACACAAATAAACACTTTACCTAAAATTATATATTACAGTTATTATATATTACAGTTATATTACATCCTTTTTAGGCCTGCTATCCTATTTTAGTCTATTGTACTACAAACCTACATTAATAATGATTTCATATAATTTGCTTAAATGGACTGCGAGTGTTCAGGTTTAATACTGTGGCTGTCAGATCATTCTTTTGTACTCACTGCACAATTGTTCTAAATAGGTTTGAGTCCATTATGTCAACAAGCTCTGCAGAAGGTCTTGTTGCCAAGCTCTGCTGGTAGCAAGCGGTGTACATCAAGGATCTGTGCTTGGCATTCTTGTCTTCTTATTGCATACCAATTTATTAAGAGCATCAATTTCTCCTACCATACCTCATAAATGTCTCAATTGGAAGAAAACTTCAAAATGTAATGAGATTTTAATCAAAAATTACCAACAAGCCCAGCATGCCATTATTATTACCATCAATGGTAACGTCATAATGCTGGATATTTTCACCGGATAATATCATGAAGATCTAATCATTCATATCTGATGGCACATAAGGCACATCTTCTTATCTAGGCACATTTCATTTCAAAACTAGACTACAGTAGCTTTCATCTAGTTATAATATAAGTATGCACCATTACACTCACCAAGCACATTATGAAAAACACCTGTACATTTACACATTCATGCAGATCCCGTATAGCAGCTTTGGGTAATGATCACATCAGAACCCTAAACCTATAATAATGAAGTGGAAGGAAAAGCTTAACGTGATGCTAGAAGCACCATGCTTCATTGTGGGGATGGTGTTCTCAGAGTGAGGAGAGCGTTGGATGTCAGCTAGATACTGCTTTTTGGGCGTTCGCCTCACACCTCCAGGGTTGTGGGTTCGATTCCCGCCTCTGCCTTGTGTGTGTGTGTGTGGAGTTTGCATGTTCTCCCCGTGCCTCGGGGGTTTCCTCCGGGTACTCCAGTTTCCTCCCCCGGTCCAAAGACATGCATGGTAGGTTGATTGGCATCTCTGGAAAATTGTCCCTAGTGTGTGATTGCGTGAGTGAATGAGAGTGTGTGTGTGTGCGCTGCCCATCGCAGTCCGTCCAGGGTGTATCCTGCCTTGATGCCCAATGACACCTGAGATAGGCACAGGCTCCCCGTGACCCGAGGTAGTTTGAATAAGTGGTAGAAAATGAGTGAGTGAGTGAGTGAGTAAGTGAGTGAGAGAGTGGCCTTTTGTCCTGTGGCCAAAGAGGATTTTAAAAGTCCAAAGAGAATTTTATATGACTCGGCATTCTTCCACCAGTTTCCTTCTCTGAATAATGCCATCCTTAATTGATCACTGATTTTCTTTTATGAATTGCCTATTCTTTGAAGAGTCACTGTTGTGCCATATACAACTGTTTGTTTTTTTTATTATTATTGATTTAATAATCAAACCATGATTTCAAAATTGACTCCAGAATATCCAGGATTTTTTTTGATAATTCCTCTGTCTTCATGAAGCTGTTTGTTTAGATATGTTCTCTGGAGTCTTTCAGGAATGTCTATTTATGTTGTGATCACATGACACTTTAATTTCACAATGGTGGACTCTATTCAACTAATAATACGACTTCTAAAGGCAACTGGTGGCACCAGAACTAATTTAGGGATGTCAGTGAACCATATACAATCAATCATAATTATTAAGTAGTTTTTCCCGTTCCACATCAGTATTATCATCTATTTAACATAAAGTCATAATATAAAGTCCCAATTCACTCCATTTCAGTTCCAGGTTGTAATATTACAAAATGTGGAAACATTCAAGGGGGTAAATACTTATGCAAGCCAAATATAGGTTTTGTAACCGGTAAGTAAATAGGATCGTTATTGATGATGCTAAAATGCATTTTGCCAGACAAGCATCATATCAAGTGGGTAGAAAAAGACCATATCGAGTTTTGAGACAGGGGAAAAGGTTAAACAAATTTCCAAAACCCCAAAGCATTATCATATGCCATAATACATTGTTGACACAACCCATGTAGAACTTAGTAAATGATGGATTTGCCATGAACAGAAGAATGGCTTCCAGACTCACTCTTGGTTTTCTGTCTACTTATGTTTCCATTGGCAAGACTCTCTATGAACATCTTACTTTTCACAAGGAGCCTCATTGTCCATGCATGTGTGGTTGGACTTTATGAGCACTGTAGACAAAGGAGGCAGTAGTACATTGCATGTGCTGGAGTGGCCCCCATCTCCTCCTACTTCATGGTGTACAAAACTAGGCATCTCACATACCAGATGCTCTGAGGTCTCCAACCACTTAGTTCATGACTCCTTAGTGAAGTTGATTGTAGGAAATGAACACCAATCTCTCAATCGTTGTGTTGCTCTTTTCACTTGAATGTGAATGAATTATTCTCTCTCTACAGTGGTTTAATAACTAAGTGGTTCAGTGGCTAAAGTTCTGGTGCTCTGTTTTCTGCAGCACAACTGCACAACAACAAACCTGAACATGACCTTAAAGGAAAAGAAAATTTGATAACCAAAAATGGTTGAAATATATTGTACAGAAGTAATAGCTCATAAGTACAGAATAAGCTGTTTAGCCATCTCTGCAATCTGCCATAACTGGAATATTGCATTGTAGTACAAGTTACCCAACAAAGAAAGTAACAACAATATATGGAACATTCCTTTTTCTGCCAAGTGATCTTTCCTTTGGGTAAAATTTTGAAGTTTGGATCCATGTGAATATATCAGTACAAATACAGATGGGAGGAAAATCATAGTATCATGCCTCTTAGAGCTTTTGAACTACATATCTATAGGCTATGTGATTTCTTTTTTATTGTACAGTTTCATATGGTTCATATGGTCATTGTACGTTAGCCTTAAAGCTGTATCCCACTCCACTTAGAACTTGACAGCCACATAGCACTACAATATAAATCTCAAGTCTCACCTCTGGAAAGAATAAAAATATTTCTCAAGTTCCAGTGAAGGAAAAAAATCCAGTTTTTTTTTGGAGAGTAATTTATTGCATTTCATCAAGCGTGCAAAGGATTCGAGCTGTAAACTGTTCGTTCTGTGTGTTTATTTTCAGTTTTACAGCCATTACAAGCAGAATTGTATGATTTGTAGTGTCTGCAAGTTAACGTGAGGACATTTCATCCAGGATCATTCTCAATCCACTTGGAAGACAGAATGAGAGTGAAGGTCAAAACAACATGATGTCACTGTATGTCATTTTGTATCAAGAAATTCATTACTGACAAAGTCAAAACTTCACCGCAGCAATTCAGATAAGATAGGTCAAACGTGAAAAACAGAGATTTAGTGTACCCACAATGCACAAGGTTTTTCCGGGTTGCAACTGGAAGACAACACAGTGAGGCAATGCTTGTGAATCTGGAATCTGTTTAGCAAATAAAGATAACCAAATGACAAGCATGAGAACAGGAAATCACATTATGTGCAAATAAATTGGGGACTTCAGGTGAATATACTTTACCTATATCAATAACTGATTCAGCTAATGATTTATATTGGCTCTGTTTGTTGGATTTCCTCAGCACTCAGTCATGAACTCTACATTTAATGACCATCATATGTACCCAATCTGCTACCTCATTGCTATCCCACCACACCCACCCACACACCCAAATATATATATATATACTGAACACACACATCACCACACAGACACCTACTCACCCACACACATGCAAGCTCTCTCTCTCTCTCTCTCTCTCTCTCACACGCACTCACACACACACACACACACACACACACACACACACACACACACACACACACACACACACACACACACACAAACAGTATTTGTATGTTTGTTTGTTTTTGCATCAGTGATTCTGATTTTTAACAGTTTGAGAATTTACTATTAGAAATTGATTGTAATTCCAAAATTCAAATTTACTTCAAACTGTTTTGAAAACCATTTGAACACTTTATAGCTTGCATTAATGATTTTCAATTATTTCTAGGCATGGCAACCTGGCAATAAACTGTTTGCCAAAAACCATAAAGAAAATCAACTATGAAGCCAAAGCTTGAGCTGGATAGTCACAACTGCACATTGTATGATTGAATGGTGGAAAGTGGCAGCAAATATTTGTCCTAAAACTACATCCCCACACACAAAATGGATGACTGATTTCTGGGTCCTAATCTCTAGCTAACAGCCTCACAGCCAAAAACATGAGCTCATAGGTCTTGCTGTAGGGATGATATAAGCCACCAGTTAGCTACTGCTTACATTACAAATGACCACAAGCAGCAAACAGCAGAGCTTTAGTAGATAAATCAGTGCTGTGAAAAGGGAGGGACACACATCATTATTTATATCTACTTACATTCTTCTGTGATTTGAAAGCTAATGCAATTTTTGTGTTTGACATGTTATAATGCCTGACCTACAGCTATTATTAGTGTTCTTTACTTAAGATAAAGTGCACTGTGTTCTTTGTGCAGGGTTTCTCTAAAGGATTAGTATTAAACTTCTGATAAAGCTTTAAAAGGCCTGCATATAAAAGACCTACATATACCCAAGCAGTTTTATTAAACTCACTCATGGCCATGTGCCTCCCAGAGCATTGAATTAATCACAGTGCATCACTCATCACAAAGCAGGATTTTACTACACACAGTTAATATATTCCAAACCATGCGGCTGAATGTAATAAGGAACACGTATGTGACCCCCTGCCCTCTACCTCTCAGAGTAAAATGGAAACCGGGCAAGCCTGCTAATATCCATTAATAATAACAATCACTACAAATTTGAAATTTCCTGTCACCTAGCAATACCACTGACAAGGAAATCTGACCCTAAATATGCCATACATATAATTTATTCTGGAAGTTTATTAAGTTTAGTGCCACTGTTTCTTTATACAAAAATCCCCACAATGACCACAATCAAACCTAAAGGAGTTGCTAACTAAAGTATGTTACCAGCATTGATTGATCTGTGTAAATGACAAAAAATGTCAATGTGATATAAAGATATGAAACCAGGTGGATGCTGATTTAAGTTTGATTTGCGTTACATTTTCAAACCAAAAAATGTATATGTAATTTATCTGAAAAATAGACCTAGAAATCTTGGTGTGGGGGGTAGATTAGGTTTAAGTAATTAAAGTTTAAGTAACGTTAAAAACACTATTTAATTTTAGTGGCTCTACCACCTGTAGTGTAGGAGAACTTTGACTTGATCTGGTGTTATGGAGTATAGCACCTGGTGCAGAAATACATAAGGAAGTTCTCACAAGCGAGAATGGATAGAGAAAAGAATGCTTTGAATTTAAAGATCTGTTAAATTAGCAGAGAGGCATTGTTAGCAGAGCAGCAGGCTGGTCCCAAAGCTCTGCTTAAGAAGGCTTGAAATGGACTTTACAAGGCCAGGCTGAAAGGCCCCGTTGGTTTTGCCCTCACCAGCTGCCTCCTTTACAAGGCACACTTCAAAGATGAGGTCCTGACTCAGACCACACCTAGCATGGGTTATGGAGTTTCAGAAACGCAGCAAGGTTATTGGGTCAGTATGATGACTTCTTTTGTATGGCATGAGGACCCTTATCATTTGTGTAAGAAAATGGAGGTTCAGTAGTTTATAGTATTCAGACTTTTCAAAATAAAATTATTTAGTGCTTATGTTTAGAAACTCTGATAACAGTGGATAGTCTTAAGGATCCCTAACTAAATTTAATTTAAAATCAATTCAATTTTATTAATGAGAAGAATCTCTTCTTTAAAACTTATGCTTCAAAGTCTAAAAATCTTCATTAATTCATCTTAAAGTCTGTTATTTTTCAAAGGATATGATCTTTGCTGGGCTCATTCTATAGACATATTATCGTTGTTATGTTCCTGAAAAGGTTATAGATCAGAGCTAGGACATTTTTTTGACAGAAAAACACACTGCTGTATGGCCCTGGGAGTTGAACGGTTCCAATAGAAGGACACATGAAGAAACCTGACAGGATCTGGATTTGACTTTTTGTGTACTGTGAAAATAATCATAAAGTTAAGTAGCTAAGGAGTAAGGCGTTTAAAATCTGGACCTGGCAAATGGCCCTGAGAGTTTAAAGGGCTAACAATTTCTATTAACACATTTGCTGTCATTAGGTAACATATTTGTAATCTGAAAGTTCCATAAAGCTGAGAACCTGTAGAAGTAAAATACTGAGATCCTGAATATGTTAAAATGTGATCCATCTGGTTGTCTTTTCTTTTTTATATAATATAGACGGTATCAAAATCAAAGCATTTGTTTAAACTAAAGAGTAATATAAATCTATGAGGACTGTCAGAGTGACTTTGATGGGTACTGGATTCCACAAGGTTCTGAGCAGTTCACTTTTTCCATCTTTCAGGCCCACTGACCTGCTTACTGTCTGAATTCTTTGGCTTCTGAGTAACGGGACAATTACAGCATGGAATTTCAGGGAGGACTGACTTCATTTGTGCTCCTGAAATAGAGAGACCGGTAGTCAAAAAAAGCAGGGCCACAGATAGGCAATTACCAGAAGGCATCAAAGCAGTGAGTTTTGTGTTGCCAAATTATTCCTACTTACAAAGTTGACTTTATAAGTGCTTATTTCCGCTCCACTGCTCTATTCAAACTGCTTTGGTCTATTCATATATCTAATGAGATATAACATTTCACAACTATTTATGCCATTTTTGTGACATGTAAAATATTCTTCCTCTCAGTCCCACTTCTCTGGTTTTAAATGGGCCAGATGCAGAGACTGTGTCCCATTAGGGTCGGGTACTTGTGAGCTTGGCATCTCCCCAACACGGGCTAGACAATCGTGTCCCTCAGCATTCTGGCCGTCCACCCGTCCATTCGGCCGACTCCGTAATGAGCCAGTCGGTCTGTCTGCGGTGCTGTGCGAAGGATTAGTTCCGAGTTTTGACAGCTCTCTAACCTGTGCCAAAAGCCAGAAGGAGGGGGGTTCTCTGTGAATAGTTTTTAGATTTTAACAGTGGAAGGAAGGGAGGAAGTTGGAGAGGCAGAGGGAGTAATAGCAATCAGATGCTGACAGCATAGCTCTGCTACTGAACTCATTCAGAGATATTAAATATCACTTGTGACACTGAGAAATGGATAATGAAGAAAATCAGGTTTAGAGTGACAAAATTCTGTGGGCAGGTGATGTCGGTTACGAAGTAAAGTAACGCTGAATATCTAAAAAGTTAGCCAAATAAAGAGCTATATACAAAACGCTGAAGAGAACTCTAAACCAAATCCAACACTTCATCTCCATCATTATTTGTGATTTTAGATGCTGCTAAGGCATTGTCATTGTCTTGAAGTCATTCACTGTCTTTCCGTTCGCTGACCAACAGTGAGTTATCAATGCCTTCAGTGATCTTCTCATCATGTTGCCTATTTCTGAAACTTGTTTAAACTCAGATTAGTTTAATCTCATTATCCTCTACTCTCTGTCACCTTTCAGGGCCTGCCTGAAGAACTCACTCCCTTTCTGTAAACACCTACAATTTACAGTACCTGGTGAGATTGGTTCTAGTGATAACTCTTCATGAGGCAGGACTGCACTGTGGATGGGATGAAAGTCCAGTCCACACACTTTCACACATTTATCTTACAAAATCCACCTACTCGGATCCACCTAAACCGATCACATTTTATAAAGGAGGAAGGAAACCGGAAGACCTGGAGGAAACCCACATAGTCAGAGAGACAGCATGCACAGAAACACCACACAGACAGTAACTTGAGTACAGGACTGAACCAGAGACCCTGGAGCTATGAGGCAGCAAAACTAGCTACTGCACCACTGTGTCACGCTTTCCTAAAGCACTTCCTTTTTAATCAGCGCTCTGCACAAAGTCTCCAGTGTGCACATTTAGCTAAGGTTATGAATATATAATAAGAATAATATAAAATTGCCTGTAGCCTTCACATTCAGCAGGCATATGTTTGTTTTAACCCTTAAACGCTCAGTATGCTTTGCCTCACAAATCATATTACTTAGTTATTACTATGAATTGTTCACTGACTACATTGAGACTAACAGGAATATAATGGATCTTTGTTTAACATCATTGACAGCTTGTGGGTTTCAGGGGTTCAGAAAGAAACTGTAATAATTTCTGTTTATTATAACTGTATATCCTTTAGGTTAGCATGTTAGCAGTGTTCACTATTTGTGGGTTGAAGAGTGGGATTTGTTTGTGTTCATTGTGTTTAGATCTTAAGTGGTGATACAGAACACAGTTTGTAGAAGACCATCAGGTTTCAATTTCTCACCAAGTCAGTGAAGGAGACATGTTTAAATCAATAAATGTGTTTGAGCTCCATCGCATTTTCACCCTGTATTTTGCATTTACAGTGAAAGAGGGGGAGCAGTCCCCAGCCACTCCCCCACCACTACTATACTCTCTCTCACACACACGCACACCCACACCCTATAAAGCCAAGGCATAAGGAAACACTCAGCCATAATAACATGTGGAACTGTTGAGGGATGAACGCTAGTGCAACACACTATATACTTTTCCACTTATTCACCCACTCAGGCTAGTGCTTGACACACTGGTTCTTTAAAGAGCAATCTGCAGAAGGAATATGAACTCATAATGATTAAATCATCATGAAGCGGCTGAGTCTATCATCACAGGATTGGTGTAAGACAACGCTGGATTTCCGCAGAGTGTTGCTGTTCACTAAGTGAAGGACAACAGTTTGTTTTGTGTTGGTGAATAGAATTGAGGAGCAACAAGTCGTGTAAAGGTCTGTCCCTGTTTCCGTGTGAGGAAGAGGAAGACCACAGCCCCTCTTGCTGGAAGGCTGCGAATGTAAGACAGAGCAGGTGACGATGTCCTTCGCCATGATTCACCCGTCTCCTGCCCGTTTCCTTTACTCTGAGATTAGCACTCTCTCAGAGGATGATGAGAACGGCAGCGAAAGCTCAGGATCTGAAGACAAATCCTTTCATCTTTCCACTCCTGGGTACAACGCTATCAAAGCAGACTCTCGCAAACGGAAGTACGGCTGCAGGCCATCAGTCGAAGTCACAGATCTTCACTTGCCAATCCCAGAGACCCGCCAGCGTAATGCTGCCAATGCTCGAGAACGGGACCGCACAAACAGCGTGAACATGGCTTTTACAGCTCTGAGGACACTCATACCCACTGAACCGGCTGACAGGAAGCTGTCCAAGATCGAGACGTTACGGCTGGCCTCCAGCTACATCTCTCACCTAGAAAATGTACTATTGGTGGGAGAAGCATGTGGAGATGGGCAACCCTGCCATAAAAGCACAGGGGCTCTACACAACCATCTCCATAAGACTATAGATGTGAGTCCAGACTCAGAGAACTCCCAGCCCAGACAGATCTGCACTTTCTGCCTCAGTAACCAGAGAAGACTGGTGAGTATCAGAAAGTAAAAATAGAGAAATTTGCTGATATTATATGAAGTAATTTAAATTAAACCACCTTCCCTTTGTTTATTTATCTAGAAGTTCTCATCCTTAACTTATTTAATACATTTATTCTTTATATTTGATTAAAAAAAATATTTAATTGCAAAGTCTCTTTGTTCCCTAATTGACCCTAATTAACTTGTGATTTTTGGAGATTTAGTGGATTTATGCTGCATAATGGTATATATGTTTTTGTATTTATTTTTATGTAATAAAAATGTGTTCATTTTTATTTTTTTATTTATAATAATAACTAGAAATTGATGAAAGGTTTTTAGAGTCGCACTACATGCTCAATCACTCAACCAACACTTCATATTTATTTCAAGGTAACTGTCCGGACTGCATCACACACTCCCAGTTCAGTGTCATAGACAGTGCATCTATTATTTTACAGCACATGTATACAGATAATACTTTTGCATTACATTTTCACCATAATCAATCTACAAAACTTGACTAATATAGCTTCTGAAACATCAGAGTTTGTGTGAAGCAATTCATGTATAACATGTAAACAGCCAATAAAATTCAGGAATATGGTAGTGAGTATGTGAAATGACATCAGCACACACAGAAGGCTATAGACAAATGACTGTGCATCCCACATGGCTGTGTGCAAATCTGGACACATCTGGCTCAAAAAATTACTACAATTCCAGTTAGATCACTGGTCTAAGATCTATGAATGTCCCTAACATCCTAATTAGTGCCAGCTTCCCTGCAGAAGCTCTTAAATCATCACTTTATCACAAACAACCATATGACCAAAGTCTAGTACCTTTTTTAACAACTTTAAAAGAAAGTCATGCAAAGGAAGTAGCTCAATAAATACAACATAAAGGAAATTATCTGACATATTTGAATGCTGAATTAATGCTTAAAATTAAACACAAAATATAATTATGTGCTTTGGGTAATTCAATAACACTGTTTTTTAATGTGTCCAGGCACTAACAGATGCAGGTACACACACACACACACACACACAAACACACACACACTAAACATTCTGGTCCTTTTCTGTTCATCTTTAAGAAATTTGTAATTCAATCAGTTTCAGCTGGAGCACATGGCTCATGGCTGCAGTGATGTAGTATTACTGTCACATACTGTAACTGTTACTCATTTTTAACCTTTAAGAGTTAATTTGACTACAGTAATCCACAGTTATATATTGTTACACATCATGCAATACACATCAGAATTCAGATACAGACGCATGGTTTGAGTGGAGCGATGGCACTAAACTCAGGTTACTAACAGTGTGAACAAGACTAATTAATGCCAGCTGGCTCTGACAGCACATAAGTGTAATTGGAAAAAGTGAGGCATGCTGCCCCCTCAGCTGACGTTATGGCCAGACACGCTGTACCTCAAGGAGATCAGGTTCCCTAAAAGCACTCAATTTCAGATAAACCCCTAATTACTTCTCACGGCACTGAAGAAAGGCTGGCGGCTTTTTATGGTCACTTATGCCATTTAAGATTAAAGCTAGTTTAGTGTCTGTATTTTATGTGTTCATATCAAGATCTATTATAATAAATTCAAGTGATTAATATCTTGAAATTGCTATGCAGTTGACTTATTGTTATTTCTTTGGTATTTCAGAACAAAGACAGAGAAAGAAAAACAGCTATAAGAAGTTAATGATGAAGAAGAACATACTGTGCATTCACCTGAACTCTAGCTTTATGTTTTTCCTTATCTATTGTAAGTATGCTACTGCAGTATCATACATGAACTTTTATTTATCCTGTAATTGTACATTTATTAATGGACTGCATCACTGTGGACTAAACCGATCACTGTGCAGCAGTTGCTTCATGTGACAGAGCTTTGAGGACTTTATTTTCCAGCATTAGCACACGATGTTTGTGCTGAACAGGGCACATTAAGACTCTATATAAATCTGAGCTTTGAGAAGACAGAGGACTGCATAAAATATTCACGATATCAAACGAAGAAATCAGCACTGATTTGGTAAATGCCATATTATCATGGAGATGAATTAGTTCACCTTTGACCTGCTCCAGCTTTATCGGCAAGAGTGGAATAAAGTACTTTCAGATTTATAAACATCGGCCCTTACCTGTGTCTGATTTGCTTACAATGTGAAATATGCAGATGCCATACCATTATAATGTGAAGTAAACAATCTTATTTATGTTGTAGGTTTGTGTCACTTATTAATATTACTTTTGTCAGATTTTGGTATCAAAATACCTTTCTATGTACGAAACACTAGTGCTTCACTAGTTGCTATTAAATCAATGCGTTAATTACTAGGGGGAAAAAGAAAGACAGAGAAGTAAAGGGATGTGTGTGTGAGACCATTGGAGGTTTGTTTTCACAGGAGATGAGATCTGCAGGTTGAGTTCTGGCAAACTATCAGTCACAACCTGTCCTCTACTTTACCTGTAGATTCTGTTACACATCTACCCCTGCCCCTGGCCACACACACACACACACACACACACACACAGTCATTTACTTCGATCACTCTCCATGCTCTTCTTTTCTATCATTCCTGCTCAGCATTTTATTGCCTTTAATATTTATGATCAAAATCCATGTTCAAATCTCAGCATAGCACAATAATCATATAGTCTATAAATTCAGCATTTTGGTTAGGCATTAAAAAGGAATGATCCATGCATTATATGTTTTTTGTGCATGTCCTTTGTATTGTGACAACAAGATAAAAATAAATATGTAAGGTTTGTATGTTATGTTTATTCTTGTTGAAAACTGGTTTATTCTTATCAGACAGACTTCTGGGAAAGTTTTCATCCTGTGTTAAGCATTGGGCTGATTGTAATTTGATAACAGAGACCCTGTTCTAAAATAGAGGTAGTACAACTGTACAGAATTGCCACCTTGCATCTCCAGGATCTCCAGTTCAATCCTGAGCTCAACGCTAAACTCTCTGTGCTGAGTTTTGCATGCTCTCCCTGTATCCATGTGGATTTTCTTTGTTTTCTTCCATAAAACATACTGGTAGGTAGATTGGTGATCTTAAATGTGTGAATGAGTCTGGGCTCATGTGTATACATGATGATGGACAGGCAGCTCGTTCAGGTTTGCCTTGTCCTGCAGGGATAAACTCTGGATCCACTGTTACACTATCCACAATAAAGCACTTGAGATGCTTGAAGATGAATAAATAAATGAATAAAAGACTTAATGAATAAAACTTTCAAAATTGAAAACAAATATTAAACAAATACCTTACTGCCATTTTCTTCAAAGGGTCACCACAGAGCTCCACATAATTCTTCAGCCAGCTTCAGGTTAGAGCTGACTGAGCCAGTAAACACATTGTGAACTCTGAACTTTGTCATCTGGATAAATTGTTCAGATCATTTACTCCACTTGATCCCACTTCCTCTTTCTGATTCCATTATCTAACAGCAACACGATCCTATTTTCAGAACTGAAGGGCCATCCTAACTTCCTGTTACTATAGAGACCATGCTACTGAATGCTGGGATTAAAACATTTGTTTTTTGCAGCATTCGTTTCGTTCAGAATGTATATTTGTCTGTATTAAACATTTGTTTCTCTGTTAATGGGACTGTCATCTGTGTTTTTGCAAGTAGACACTTAGATATTGCTGCAACAAATATAACAGCTTATCAGTAAGGCTTATGAACGAATTCCCTGGTGATCCAGCGACAGGATCCCATAATCTCACTGCTGTGGTCAGGGAACCAATAAAATCACTGAGCCATTAATTATCAGTGCCAGTCCCATGCCTGGATAAAATGAGAGGGTTGAGTCAGGAAGGGCAACCGGAGTAAAACCTGTGCCAAACCGGTGACCCCAAAAGTGGAGCAGTTGAAAGACAATAACAACAGCATTGGGGCAGTGAAATGTAACTTGCATGTAGAACAAAAAGACAATAAAAAGACAACAAAAAGAAATGACACAATAAAAAGGTAAATAAGTGGTTGGTCAAATTTAAGACAGTGTTACATATATTTTACTGTATATAAAAATATTAAATTCCTTTAGTTCCCCTAGAGGAATCTTGTAAATACACTCACTGAGCACTTTATTAGGAACACATACTTACACTGAGTAGGTCTCCACTGACCTCAATCACCAAGGTGTTTCTGTCAGCAGATCTTCTGCTTAATTAATTTTTCTTTCTTTATTTCACCATTCTGTATTATCTCTAGAGAAGGTTGTATGTGTCCCAGTAAAATTCAGGTGGATCAATTGTAGAAATACTCAAACCAGCTTGTCTGGCACCAACAATCGTGCCATGGTTAAAATCGCTACGATTACATTTTTATGCTGAAGTTTGTGTGAACATTACCTGAAGCTGCTTGTATGTGTCCGCATGCTTTTATACACTGAACTGCTGCTATTTAATTGGCTGATTAGATAATGAATAAAGGGTGTTCCCAATAAAGTTCTAAGTGAATGTAGAGGAATAATAAATGAACTACAGATGGTAAATCCACATTCACCACAGCTCCTTCTCTCTCTTGCTCACATATTCAACTCTCTGCAGTTGTACGATCCTTGTCTGGACTTTGAGTTCCTGCCAACTAATCCTGTCATCATCCAGCAGTCAGAAAACAACACTTCTCCATCTTTACTGGCTTGTGGACTATTGAACTAATTGTTTCCTGCTGGTATAACTGCAATGAATAATCTGTTGTTTTTCCACAGCGAATTCAACCGATAAATATTTGCAATATATTGCAACTATATATTATACAATACCTCACCTGATTAGTCGATATCTGTCATTTTAATTTTGTGTGCAAATGTAAACCTCCATTTGGCTTTAGCATTGCAGTTATGTACATTTTATGTGGAAAGAAATTGAACAAAGGAGATGACACATGTCTTGGTAGGAATTATAGTCCTTTTAAAGTAAGAATCAGAAGTTAAATGTCCCTTTGGAGTAGTCCCACTTAGTCATCTTTTTGATGCTGTTCCAGATATCAGTCCCTATCACTGCTTTTATAGGTTTTACCTCTCATTGTGCACAGGTCTTTCATTTTTTTTAATGAACCATGGTTTTAATATTGTCACATTTCTGGAATATTTTGTATGGCAGTGCAGATGGACTTACAGAAACTGGTCCCAGTCTGGTGACTTCACACAGTCTCAAGAGTTCTTATAGTTAACAATGCATATGGCATATAGTTATCAACGCATAAATAGCTCATATACATTATTATTAAATAAATTATTGGGTCATGTGGATTTTATAGTTGACTAATTGGATGCGGATCAGACATATGGGCTGTTTTTGTTCCTCCAGTTACACTGAGCCTTCAGACCTTTCACCCTCTGTCTTTTGAATTCAGAGGCAGAATTAACATTTTCTGATTGTAAAAGAACTCAGATACAGACATATACATAAGGAGAGAGAGAGAGCGAGAGAGAGAGAGAGAGTACTGAAAAGACAGGACCAGCAGCTGAGAGCAAGATCCCACTGCACTCTATTCCATCCAATTGGGTCTAGGTTTTAATACTGGAAAAATCTTCCTTAGCTGTCAATCACGTGCTTTAATAAAAACATAATATAACATTGCGGTCTCACTCACTCTCCCTCTGACTCTTGGAGAGGCCAAATACAAGGGGTATCTGCAAGACTCCAGGCTTTTATTAGCCACAGCTTGCACTGGAAAATTGGGATTGTGGCAGCGCTCATCTGGTGGACATTAACTAAGCACCTGGAGCTTTAGTCAATCATGAAATTAAACTTGGGTATTAAAGACAAATGAAAAAGCTCCACTCCCAGACAAATGTGGTCGCCATCTCTTTGACGCATTTAATCAAATTTCCTACAGGCGGCACAGACTTAACACACAGGGTGTCAACCAACACCTCCCTGACAGGATGTGTTTGTTTTCTTTTGTGATAGGGCACATGAGTGATGGTTTATTCATTTTACTCCCTGCCTTTATTTTCAGAACAGAAGGAGCTTTGAAAGAAGCTGAAGCAACAGCTGAGTGCTGATCAAAAACACACTGCTGCACGCACTTGGCTGCTAACATCAACCAGCCAGAACATATACACCTGAGAAATAACCTTTATAACATATCTATATGACTGGGACACGTCCTGTCTGTGCTATTTAATATCATTACATATACCATTCTGATTAACACTCTGTTCTGATTGGTCACGGTGATCAGATATAAATTCTGGATGGCTCAGACATAAATTCTGGATGAATTGTTAATTGTAAAAGAGAGAAAAATGAGAGGCTGGTGAAAGAATGTATGTTTATAACTGTTGCATGCAAGTGATAGCAGGACCTTACTTGTTTCATTGCTCAACTCTAAAGGTAATTATAAACAGTGAAATCTATTACATATCATTATTTAATAAATAAAAATATTGCTAGCATTAGCAATGTTCAGCTGTAAATAATTAACCTGTTCATGGCATGACAGGCATTTTTTATCCCTTACATAAGCTTTGGCAACTATTAAGCTTGAAAGCAATCAGTAACAAGGCAAACTGTAAACCTGAGGGCCCATAAAATCAAACAGTTCTAAGCAGTGACTATAGTTAATAGGAAATATTTCATCCTTAGCCATGAGTGACAAAATGCAGCTGCCTTTGCATCACGGCATAGAAAACACTGGCAAGAAAAAAATCATTTTGGGAAGAACAACAAAATTATCAGGCTATATATTCGAAAAATATCAGCCAAATATCAGCCAAATATCAAGACTGGAACAGAAAGATTCTGGCTTAAGGTCTCAACACATTAGCGCTGTCTGCTTGCTGTCAAGAAGACTGAGCAGTGACTAATCTCACATCACTCTGTTACTGGGCCTCACTGAAACACAGGCACCTTGTTAGTGCCAAGACAAAGTTGGTCACTATTCAAACTCACAAAATTGGCCTGTGATTCATTACATTTATAAATTAATCATACACACATCTATGCACTCACCAGCTCCTGATTTTAGGAGTGAAATTGACGTATGTGATGGCACATTGACGCAGGCCTCCATCAATGAAAGCACGCACATGCACAAATAACTTGTTCCTCCTGAATGAAGTTCTTATGAGAGGGTGGAGGCCTGTTTGTGTTGAGGAAGCTGGTCCTCGACGGAAGCCAAAGCCACATCGCTCCTCCTTCCCTCCATTTGATTTAACCCTCACACATGGAAAAGCTATCAGGGAGGTAATCCTCTTCCACAATGACTCGACATGGACACAGAGTGGCCACACGTGTATAATACCAGTAGACAGAGCTTATAATCAAACATAGGAAGACATGCAAGCTGGTTTAGAGCACTGACTGTTCTTCTCTGCATCACTGCGGCTTTCTCATAGTGAAGTCAAGGCAAAAACAAAAAACTACATACTGAGAATTATAGCAATCTCTTTAGTGGATACATCTACAGTATGGACTGCAGGACTGACGTTTAAAAAGGTGCAGTCATGGTGAGTCAGGGTTCAGTGGGATCACACAATTCAGTTCATTTTTTAAAATCTTAAAATATGGATTTGCTTTTTGATGTTGATTTTATTTAACAGTGATCACATCTCTTATTACTTCAGTGCTCTTTGGTCAGCTGAACGAAGCTAAACCGTACAGGGCATTGGGGAGCTCAGTACAGGGGAAAAAACGTAATACTTCTTGATACTTGATACCTCAAGTGTCAATATGTGATACTTGATATTTCTCCTTTTAGATTCAGGGGTTATGGGTTAGGGTGTGTCGGTGTCAATCAAGCTGTATGAAAATACTTATACAAGAGAATGAGGGAGAAAAGAAAAGTGACATGCTTAGAATCTTTCAGTAGAAGTTGGAGTTTATTTAGATCTGGTAGACTATGAAATTGCTCCAGATATTCCCAAGCTTTGAGGAAAAATGAAGTGTGTCTGATGCTAGTCATGTTGCAGTGAAGCAGAAAAGCAATATTTTTATACACATTGTGAGGCTCCAATGTTATATCAGTTTACATAAGATGATTTCTTAAGGACGATTTCTGACTGTAGAACTTGAAAAGTTATAAATATGTGCTTATATATCTTATTGATAAAACTGTTCTTGGTAATATCACAATTAAACATAAATTACTAACTTCAACAATGTCAGATGTTTATTGAATCACCGCAGTCACTGTCCATAGGCAGTGTCTTTCATTTCCAAAGAGTATATATTTGGTTTATTTACATACTAGTTAGGTGTGAGAACTAAACATAAAACAACACCCACACAAGTTGATCAGAGCTCCCCAAATGAGTACAAGTCATTGATTCCTATTTCCGTCTCCTCTTCAACAGATAAATGTATTTTATTGGGATTTTATGAGATAGACCGAAAGAAAGTGGCACATAATTATGAAGTGGAATGAAAATTATAAATGGTGTCCAAATTTTTTTTTTACAAATAAATATCTGAAAAGTGTGGTGTGCATCTGTATTCTGCCCCTTTACTCTGATACCCCTAACTAAAATCCAGTGAAACCAACTGCCCTCAGAAGTCACCTAATTAGTAAATAGTGTGCACCTGTGTGTCATTTAATCTCAGTATAAATACAGCTGTTCTGTGAAGCCTTCAGAAGTGTGTTAGAGAACATTAGTGAACAAACAGCACCAAAGAATGAAGACCAAAGAACACACCAGACAGGTCAGGGATAAAGTTGTGGAGAAGTGTAAAGCAGGGTTACGTTATAAATTAATAGCCCAAAACTTGAACATCTCACGGAGCACTGTACAATCCATCATCCGGAAATGGCACAACTGCAAGCCTACCAAGACATGGCCGTCCACCTAAACTGACAGGCAGTGCAAGGAGAGCATTAATCATAGAAACAGGCAAGAGGCCCATGGTAACTCTGGAGGAGCTGCAGAGATCCACAGCTTAGGTGGGAGAATCTTTCCACAGGACAACTATTAGTCGTGCACTCCACAAATCTGGTCTTTATGGAAGAGTGGCAAGAAGAAAGCCATTGTTGAAAGAAAGCCATAAGAAATCCTGTTTGCATTTTGCGACAAGCCATGTGGGGACACAGCAAGCATGTGGAAGAAGGTGCTCTGGTCAGATGAGACCAAAATTCAAAACGTTATGTGTGGCGGAAACCTAACACTGCACATCACCATGAACACACCATCCCCACCGTGAAACATGGTGGTGGCAGCATCATGTTGTGGGGATGCTTTTCTTCAGCAGGAACAGGGAAGCTGGTCTGAGTTAATGGGAAGATGGATGGAGCCAAATACAGGGCAATCTTAGATGAAAACCTGTTAGAGTCTGCAAAAGACTTGAGACTGGTGCGGAGGTTCACCTTCCAGCAAGACAATGACCCTAAACATACAGCCAGAGCTACAATGGAGTGGTTTAGATCAAAGCATATACATGTGTTAGAATGGCCCAGTCAAAGTCCAGACCTAAATCCATTTGAGAATCTGTGGCGAGACTTGAAAATCGCTGTTCACAGACGTTCGCCATCCAATCTGACGGAGCTTGAGCTATTTTGCAAAGAAGAATGGGCAAAAATTTCACTCTCTAGATGTGCAAAGCTGGTAGAGACATACCCCAAAAGACTTGCAGCTGTAATTGCAGCGAAAGATGGTTTTACAAAGTATTGACTCAGTGGGGCTGAAGACAAATACACACCACACTTTTCAGATATTTATTTGTAAAAAGAATTTTTACACCATTTATCATTTTCCCTCCACTTCACAATTATGTGCCATTTTGTGATGGTCTATCACATAAAATCCTAATAAAATACATTTTTTGTTTGTGGTTGTAATGTGGTATGAATACTTTTGCAAGGCACTGTAAAAGCATTTTTATTTGTGCTTTAAAAAAATAAAAGTTAGCCATAAAAAATGTCTGTTGATTTAAATTCAGCTATAGTGATATCCATTTTTTTTGCAAGTGGCAACACAATATTTAGCAAAGATCACCCATTTATTTATCTTTCGTTTAACAAAAATAGACATTTTCACATTCTAAAATCAGATCAATCTTTAATCAGATATTTGCGATACCAACAAAGACTTCATAATTCTTGCATTGCTCATGTTTCTGAAGTATTTTAAGCATGTCTTTAACTTGTAAGATCAAACACTTCAGCAATACAGTAACAAACAACTAATACTAGTGGCCTTCTGAATTGGTCCAATTCCATAAAACAGCATTCTTGCAGAGTATGTATGTGTGTATGTATGTGTGTATGTATGTATGTATGTATGTATGTATGTGTGTATGTGTGTATGTATGTATGTATGTGTGTATGTATGTATGTATGTATGTATGTATGAGTGTATGTATGTATGTATGTATGTATGTGTGTATGTATGTATGTATGTATGTATGTATGAGTGTATGTATGTATGTGTGTATATTTGTATGTGTGTGTATGTATGTATGTATGTATGTATGTATGTGTGTATATTTGTATGTGTGTGTATGTATGTATGTATGTATGTATGTATGTATGTATGTATGTATGTATGTATGTATGTATGTATGAGTGTATGTATGTATGTACTGTATGTATGTATGTATGTATGTATGTATGTATGTACTGTATGTATGTATGTATGTATGTATGTACAGTGGTGTGAAAAAGTGTTTGCCCCTTCCTGATTTTTTATTTCTTTTCACGTTTGTCACACTTTAATGTTTCAGATCATCAAACAAATTTAAGTATTAGTCAAAGATAACACAAGTAAACACAACATGCAGTTTTAAATGAAGGTTTTCATTATTAAGGGAAAACAAAACCCAAACCCACATGGCCCTGTGTGAAAAAGTGCTTGCCCCTATACCCAGTAACTGGTTGGGCCACCCTTAGCAGCAAGAACTGCAATCAAGCATTTGTAATAACTTGCAATTGGTCTGTTACAGCGCTGTGGAGGAATTTTGGTCCAGTCATCTTTGCAGAATTGTTTTAATTCAGCCACATTGGAGGGTTTCGAGCATGAACAGCCTTTTTAAGGTCATGTCACAGCATCTCAATAGGATTCATTGCAGGACTTTGACTAGGCCACTCCAAAGTCTTCATTTTGTTTTTCTTCTGCCATTCAGAGGTGGACTTGCTAGTGTGTTTTGGATCATTGTCCTGCTGAAGAACCCAAGTTCGCTTCGGCTTGAGGTCACGAACAGATGGCCACACATTGTCCTGCAGGATTATGTGGTGGTAGACAACAGAATTCATGGTTTTATTTATCACAGCAAGTCAGCAAAACAGCCCCAGACCATCACACTACCACCACCATATTTTACTGTTGGTATGATGTTCTTTTTTGATGAAATTACTTTTTTAGTGTTACTTTTACACCAGATGTAATGGGATTCACACCTTCCAAAAAGTTCAACTTTTGTCATCGTCAGTCCACACAGTTTTTCCCCAAAAGTCTTGGGGATCATCAAGATGTTTTCTGCCAAATCTGAGAGGAGCCCTTGTGTTATTTTTGCTCAGCAGTGGTTTTTATCTTGGAGCTCTGCCATGCAGGCCATTTTTGGCCGAGTCTCTTTCTTATCTTGAAATCATGAACACTGACTTTAACTGAGGCAAGTGAGGCCTGCAGTTCTTTGGATGTTGTTGTGGGGTCTTTTGTGACATCTTGGATGAGTCGTTCCTGCATTCTTGGGGTAATTGAGGGGAGGGGTTGTATGGTTGGGGGCTGTTTGCTGGGGATTGTATTTACTTGTGTTATCTTTGACTAATATTTACATTTGTTTGATGATCTGAAACAATAAAGTATGACAAAAACATACACACCACTGTATGTATGTGTGTGTATGTATGTATGTATGTATTTAGAATTATAATAGTGTTTAATAATCATTTTTAATAGTGTAATTTATATTTATAGTTATTTAATAGCATGTATGCATCTATGTTTGTAGGTATAATTTTAATAGTGTTTAATAATCATTTTTAATAGCGAATAGTATTTTTTTCTCCAGTGTTTTATTTTGATTACATCATATAGTCCAGTCTCTCTACATGAGTTTCCTTTTTTACACTGTAGCATCAGTGAGATTGGAATGATAACCATGCAGCACAGCTGCAACTAGAGAGCACATTTCACAATCTTCACGAGTGAGAATCTGCTGTAAATCTTCTCTAACACGCTGACATCTCTGTCATGATTACGAGATGGCGAAAGACTCTCTGAGGTCCATTAGAGCACATGAATCCTGCTGCAGACGTGACGAGCTACATAATTTATGGCCCCAAGCAGACATGGACGAGCCAGCTGTACCTGGAAGGTCTGTGTGATACAGCTTTGCTGCTGGATGACCCAAAGTTTACATCTGATGATCAAAAAGTGGCAGCCATCATGAGGGCTGTCTGACTAAGGAGGTAGCAGGGGTTTGGTATTCAGAGAGATGTCTCAGGGACAAATGAAAGTGAATAAGACATGAAGCAAAAATAGGAAGGTTTTGGACAATTTTTAACAGTTATAGGATCACAACAACAAGCAAAAATAACAAGCAAAAATAACAAGAGTTCTAAACTGAAAATGCTCACAGGGTTTGAGCTGGAATACTCTCATTGCTGTTCTCTTGGTCTAGAAGCTCACTGTTAACTCTTTCTGCACTATCTGTGTCCAGCTGCTCTCTCTGAGTTCTTGGTGTCCTCAGTCTCTTTCTACCAGCACACAATTTCCTTGGCCCATCATAATTTGTGACTCCCTCTTTACTCTGTGGCTGTACACCTGCACCACCTACGCTAGTGTTTTCTCCTTCTGGATATCCCATCATCCAGCTGGACACCTCCACACACTCCTGACTCTGATCAATAATATTCTGGCTATCACTCAGGGATTCTTTAGAGATATAGACTTTTCTGCTTCTCTCTTTAGCCTGGAGTTTTTCAGGTATGTAAATGTCAACAAAATTGGCCTCAGTCTCAGACAACTTTTGAGACAACTGTTCCTCTCTTCCTCTCTCAGTGTCCATTCTCCTCTTCCTCTTCTTGTCTGTCACAGAATCCAAAGTTCCATACGTCTCCTGGCTGCTCCTATTCTCTGTGATAGGACCATACAATAAAAAAAACATGTAATGGTTTCATATACACATGTAATGATGTAAATATATTAGGACGTAAGTAAAGTGCTGATTAAATCATTTTAATGTCCCTGTTTGTAGTTGTCTAACACAAAAGGCAATCTGTAGTCTTTGTGTTACGCTGAAATTAATAGAGCCATAATACAAGAGCCCTGAAAACTGCCACATCATTTAAAATATACTGTGTGTGTTTTGCTGGGTTTCTTCTCAGTCCTTGTCTTAACATATTTGTCCACATATGTCCTTTCTGCATTTTCACTGTCTAAAGCAAGAGGGAGCCACAAATGTCTTTTAATTACCATGTGCATGTTTGTTTATTTCATATAATATAATATATTTTGTGACATAAAGCAAATAACCAAGACAGGTTAATGCTAATCACTCTTCAAATATGAATTATGCAGAAAAGTTTTTTCACTGAGGTTTCACTGGTTTATTCTGAAAAAATATGGCAGTTTGTTTCTTTTCTTTAAACTCTGGGATCATAATCCTCTGAATCAAATGTGTGTGTAATATTGTGTGGTGTAGCTCAATTCTGTAACAGACTAACAGCCTTTTTAATATATAAGTGTGTGATTGTAGGCTATATGGTGGTAAATGGTGTGTTAGAAGACGATATAACATCTGATCAGCTCACATTCAGATGTCCGAATTTCATGAATGTAACAAAAGCTCATGTATCTATCTATTAATGTGTCTTACTACACAGTAACAGTCAATAATACTATGTCAATTTAATTTACCTGTTTGATCAGCAGATTTGCTGTTCTCTTTAGATTTTTCATCAGCAATGTCTGAAAGAACAGAGACAGGGGAAGTGTATTTAATTCCATGTTTAGCATAATATCTTAATTACTATGAATTATCATCTATCCCCTGTGACTGACCTGGATATTCCACCGAATCAGACGCTGGAACCACATTAAATAATAATAATGAGGAAATTGGAAAATTATTATGTCACTGGGAACTCAACTAAAAAAACATATTTAGTCTGGACATAATGATTCAAACCCACCTGTAGGGTTATCCATTGGTGAGGAAGTAGAGCACACTGTAGAAAATGAGAGCATTAAACAGCTGAACATGTTGCACAGTATTCATTTAAACATCAAAACTAATCAAATGGAACATTTCTCAGTTTGGCCTGTAAATTTTATTTTTCTGCATGGTTTTAATCCACTCTACTGCCTTGACATGCACCTGCTATTGGCTCTGCAACACCGGCAGCATTTGATGGACCTGAGACTAAACAAAAGAAAGAGAACAACTCAGTGTCAAACCTTATGAAATACATGAGTTGTAAACATTTCAGACTTATACCATATGTCAATAAGCATCAAAACGACTGATTGTCTAAACCAGAGGTGTCAAATCTTCACCTTGTGGGTCTGGATCAGTACTGGTTAAAATCAGGCTGACCAAATGAATTTAGAATCCTTGTTCTGATTTAAAATAATTTTGTGGACTGTAATTGAACTAGAAGTCTGTTATTCCTGTAAGGGGTAAAATAAACTCAGGGCCATAATTTTAACTGACAAAATTTTTTTTTATTTAAGCATATGCACACTATATGCATGTATACATACATATATATAATGTGTGTGTGTGTGTGTGTGTGTGTGTGTATGTGTGTGTGTGTGTGTGTGGCCAGCCAATACAGGTGTTACATGTTAACAATAAAATTAACGTGAACATTTGCCCAGATCACACTGCCTCTACCGACTATCCTCCCACCCATAGTGCATCTTTGTTCCACATCTGTTCCCCAGGTGAGTGATAAACATGCAACTGTCTGTCCACATGATGTAAAAAATAATGTGATTCATCAGACCAGGCCACCTCCTTCCATTGCTTCATGGCCCAGTTCTGATGCTCACTTGCCATTGCAGTTGATTTTAACAGAGTACAGGAGTTAGCATGGTCACTAACTGGTCTGTGGCAATGCAGCCTCATATACACACATGCTGACTTTATGTGTATGTGCATGTGGATACATTACATAATTTAAGAGATGTTAATGTGTTAATGGTGCAAACACTAGAACAGGAAACAGGATTTGTATGGTCTAGCTCGTTTTATATAGCATGTATAAAGTACACACTCAGTTTTGATCCGGAAAACTTCTGATTTATTTTACATACCAGTTATGACTGCTGGCTCAGGGCTGTTCTGATTAAAGGCTTCTGGAAAGAGATGAGAGTATATATTTGAAGTTTTTTTTTAATTTAATTAAAAATAAATCTGTAATAATTTTTCAATTAGAGAGAGAGAAAAAGAGAGAACCTACCATTTAAAAAATTTAGGAAGCCTTCATTCTCTCCTGGATGTAGCAAAAAAGAAATAAATAAATTTTATATTTACATTTATAGCATTTGGCAGATGCCCTTATTCAGAGCGACTTACATTATCTCATTTTTTTTGTACAATTGAGCAATTGAGGGTTAAGGGCCTTGCACAGGGGCCCAAGAGTGGCAGCTTAGTGGACCTGGGATCCAACTCACAACCTTCCGATTGGTAGCCCAAGACCTTAACCACTAGGCTACCACATGCGTGTGTGTGTGTGTATATATATATATATATATATATATATATATATATATATATATATATATATATATATATGTATACACTGTATATAATATATATATATATATATATATATATATATATATATATATATATATATATATATATATATATATATACAGTATATATTAGCATGAGTAAAAGCAGGCAAAATATAGGATTAAACAAGCTCTTGGTTATTGATCTATATCTATTGATCGATAATTGCATGATGTAATGCATGAAGTAAATAGAACACAAGTGAAGAATTTTAGACTGAGACACAATAACGATTACCTTTCAGAGGTGCTGAATACACAACTGCTATAAACAGCAGCATCAACAGAACAGAGCTGACACAAGATCTAAACCAGAGAGAGAGAAAATGAGAAATTATGGAATATAGTAACTCAAATAAACTTAACAATGCTAAGTGATATAAGCAGAAAAGCAGAAAAAATAAAAATGTGGTCTGATTACTCACAGTCTCATTTTGAGCAGAATGGTCCAAAAAGTGGTAAACATCAGAACTCATCCTCTTCCTGACTGCTTTTATACCTGCACAGATCACTTCACAGCTCACTGAGCTATAACAGCAATGAATGGGACAACAGAGCCCATGCTCTGCAGTGGGGCATTCATTGAATGGCAATTTACTATTTTTCTTTAGGACAAGAAAAGAAGTTCAATCAAGGAGCTAGTGTTAGCCACACAAAGGAAGGGGCCCCACACATGGGGCAACGGTCTATAGGTTTTACACTAGTCACTATTGTGTTCAAACTTGAAAAATGTAGTAGTGTGTGGTTATTTAAATAGCTTGTACTGAATATTATACTATTTGAATAACAGCTAGTATTATAGGCAACTCTTCAGTAGTTATTACTTCTTTAAGACAAATATACTTTTTAACCTGTATATCATTATTGTCATTGTTAGCATTACATATGCACTGTTTTTTGTACCCAGTTACATTGCTGGATGGGATTCTTAATTCTCCGCACAAATGTTGACGACACTGTGTAGGCAGACAGGAAGCCAACCCATACAGTTGGAATTATTACATTTAATTTCAATGCATTTGTTTTTTTTTTTCACCACCTGGTGTAATAAAACACCAAAGGAAAGGTTGGGATCTTTTGATCTCTGGCCAGATTCAACCACCAGAACAGGAGATCCCCAGGGACAAAAGCCTGCATTCACCCTAGTTTTAATGGTATTGTATTGGCTGCAGGGCCTGATGCATGGGAACATTCAGCCTCTAGCACTTCCTGCCTGGGTGGAAAATTTTATGCCATTTTGTTGCAGGAACCAGAAACAATGAGAGCACACAACAAATAGGCACCAAGTAGCTGTGTGGATTAGTGCATGAATATGCCCATTGAATATGCATCTAAAAATGTTACAAGCATATTAAAAACAAGGGTGTAACAAAAGTGATGGTTTTATTACACGTTTTCTCGTGATCCGCATGTCTTTTTCTTCTCTATTTTTGGTGCAAAGTGCCTCTTGGATGCATCGCTCAACCGGATGATGTTTCTTGTCTTCAGTCTCAAAAAGATTACTAATGTATAGATATAAACTTGATGTTGGAGTCTATCTGATTTACATATACAGCATTTGGCCTTATCGAGTGCAACTTACATTCATCTCATTTATACAACTGAACAAAAATGAGGGTTAGGAGCCTTGCTTGGTGAACCTGGGATTCAAACCAACACCTTAACCATTGAGTTACCACTCGATAAAATCTGCACGAACAACTACAAATAAAGTTGCTGTCTACTCACTGTATTAATGCTTTATACATTTTTGTACCCGTTGGTCATGTTTCTGTACATTATAAACACCTGTGCTGTCAAGTCTTCTTAGTCCACGTCAATGCTACTGCTATGGAAATAAACAGAAACAGTCAGTAGCTCTCTTTATTTCACATCAAATAAATAATTGCTCTTACATATACAGAGATTGGCTTCAATTATGCAATCTAGAAATATTCTATGCAACATAGCTAATATTAACACACCCATGAATATAGTTGCATGAGTCCATTTATCCAAAAGGTGGCAGTAAAGACAATGAAAAAAAGAGTCTTTGTGGGTTTTGCCTTATAAAGGAAAATATTTTGATGTGTATAGTATTAGCTATAAGGAGGCAATAATTGCCTCTTCACATCAATGAATTTATGTGGCCATAAATACTCACAAGTAATAATTGCTTATAATAAACAGGATAACAGAATTTGCATGTGGTCATTTTAAACAATTGCCAGAAACAAGAGCGAAATAGATTTTTCTAACAGTTTGCAGGTAGACTCTAATTGAACTTCTTTTAAATGATCCCAAATTTCCTATTTGCTGTAACATAATGAAGTTAGATCTAATGAGCAGGAACCTCACTGATTAGATCAAATAAACATGTAGCTGGCATCTGCAAAACCAACAACATATGACGGCTCACCTGATCAACAGAAACTGAGCCATGATAGTAACAACATGCCCTGGTGAACTCAGAGAAACCTTTTAATAACCAAAATACAAAACAATTATCATGACCATAGTATTAAAAGTTCTCTCTTATTCATAAATTCTATACAGAAACTAATAATGATAAAGTCATGACACTCTTTGTAGTCAAGAATCAAGACCAAATTTTTCATGATCTTGCTTAAATCTTTTGTTTACCCTGGAGTTCATTTTCACCTCACCTAACCACCAGGGTTGGCCTGTGCGCACACATGCTCAGACCTTCCAACAAAGCAATATTTTTAATAAATACTACCATCATAATGCCATTTTTATATTGTTCTTTTTGCTTTCTTAGACCACATGTATGCTACATACTGTTCTAAAACTATTCTAAAACTACAAAGCATGTCAGTTTCACATGAGCAAGACACTAGGACCCATATGATAAACTTACAACAAGCATAGTTAATATCTGTGGATCAGAGTATTTCCTATTTCCCATCAACCATGACTCCACTCCAGAACACACATTGAAGATTGTCTTCCACGGACAGGATTTACTATTATAAAATCAACTCTTTGGCCTCTCCCTAGTACTATGGTTGTTTTCGAGCTGTAAGCAGATAGATACTGCTGAATTTGAATAACAAATACACAAAAGCAACCAATCAGATTCAGTCAGGCTGCTGTTTGTAGTAACCGCTTCTGCTGTTGATACAAGGATTGCTAAAAGCAGCCATAGCTGTAGTTTCTTTGGGACTGTTGAAATTAAGAAATGGATGACTGTAGAAAGAAGTCACAGGCTCTACATTAATAGCAGCATAAAACCATCATAAAAAAGGAGGTCTGCACTGGCAGCAGTGTCCCATTAGAGACTATGGCACCTCAATCACTGGCTGGTGGGAAGTGTGGCCCTGAGAACATATCAAAAAGCTATAATTGAGGGCATTTCGTATGGCCCTAAAATTATTTTTTTACCAGTTCTGAAATGTCATGTCTGCATCTAGTCTGCTTAGATGACAATTGTGACAGTCAAATATGTGAATAATCATGTGTCTCTTTTTGCAAGTGGGCCCACCCATGGTTAGATGCATAACACACCTATCAGCAGTGTGCTAAGGTATACCCCTGGGAGTGGAATCTTACCCCAGATATGGTATCTTAAATCTGGGCCAAGTTTGGCAAAGTACATGTGGAACATTTCCTTGCAGCCAATGCCCTTGCAGGTTGTGGACAGTGAAGTAGGACAGCCCACTTGACCTGGATGCATTGGCCTTCAAATGACTCCACCATGTTCTAAATTTCTTCCCTCACAACATTCAGCTACTAGGCCTTCTTTCACTTCTGGGCAGAAGACCTTGGCAGGTTCATGCCCGAAGTGAGTCTGCTATCACATAAGGGCAGAGCCAGATTTAGCACCTACAGCTAATTCAGCCATACCAGTGCTCCTGGCACCTCAAGATGAAACACGGACTGAGGCCTGTGACGTTACTGTCCAGGTAAGACTGAACACAAAAGCCCATAATACCCAAACCTCAAGCATCTTTTAGTCTATCAGTGCATGTCACTGTGGTCAAAAACTTGTTACTACTTTTCTGTAAAGTGGCAGGGTATCTAGTGGATATCACAAGAGCCTATAATGGGTTAAGTCCCTGAAGATCATTCCTTATAAGCTTATGCAAGATGCTGAACAGAAATAGCTTTTAAAACGTGCCTTTTTGATACTAATCAGATTGATCATGCAGCTGAACCTGCAGACTGGCCAGTGTGTATCCTGTGGTAATAGTAGGTCAGCCACTACGGAGCCATGAACCTACTATTTGTCGTGGAGGAAAGACACAAGGAACTCTCTTGCACTCAGACCTAACACACAGAAAAGTTCCAAGGAAATCTGGTTATATGACAGCAGTATTTGTAAAAGATGTGAAGTATGTCACTTTGTTGAATGGTCTTGTTATGCAAGAAGGTATCCAGGTAGGTGACTCCCACATCCTATTTGGTTCACAGAATTAAATGTAGCTATGCACCGTTTATTATAGGGCTACTGTGGCCTTAGTGCATTAATGTAAAATGGTGCACAACCCAAAGTAAGTTCAGGAAATGTACATCATATGTATTCCTATTGCATTACACAAAAAAAAAAAAAAAAAAAATCAACAAACTTCATAATCGGTAGCATACAGGGCAAAACGTTTCAATGGCACAAATTTGGAAAACAAATCACATTTTTTAAACAGATTTAATAAGGCATTTATGAATCGCTGTTTATCCTGCACTTTTCATTTATCTCATCTCATGACATGACATGCCTGGGCATGTGCAGCACACGGTCATGGGATGTAGCTGAAAACAAGCCTTTATTCTCAGCTGGTACATCCAAACTATCCAAAAATCTAATGTACGTACACAAGCATAATGTGAAAATGGCTGGGTTTGTCACCTGATGCATTTTAAGGAATATTTCCATGAATGTAAAACAGACTTAAACTCTAGCATGCAACTACAAATCAGAGTATTATCAGAGTACTTGCTAACATAATCACAAATGTTAATCCCCTCTGTGCTTTATGGCAGTGTGCCAGCTATACTGTTGTTTTTATTACAAGCATACACAGCACAATAAATCAGATCTATTATATTTTGTAACATTAATAGCTACAAACCACAGAAAAACTGGGTGCACATCTCTAGTGTAGCTTCAGCATAGTTAACCTTAGAACTGGTACCACTGAAGTCTATTATGAACAAGTTAAAAATTTCAACAGCCTATACTTCATATTCATGTGCTTTGCCATTGTAATTTTTATTTAAAAAAATTCATATTTATCATAATAAAAGTCATGCTTATCATAATAAGGGCTTGGTAAAAATCCCTTTTACCCAATCTGCACCAGTTTCTTTTTTGAACAATATATCTTAAGATAAATGAGCTTAAAAATAGCACAAAATGTGAGGATTTAATTTACCATACACAATGCTATTTTAATAGATTTGAACAATCCACATTTAATACAGACAGTGGATGTTTTCAGTCTCTTCACACCTTTAACATAACAAGCACTTCACTAAGAAACAAGATCTGTCTGTCTAAGCAAACATTTGGGGGAAAAGAGAAATATAACGATTTGTCCTTTTCAGACTCTTCCGTCAGCCATATTAAAGTAAAAACAACATGCATTGCTAAAGAGATCTTTAGCCTCTTTTAATTGTTTTAATCATGGAGTTGAGACATTTCACTGGTTAATCAATCAAGAAGGAGCAAATAAAAAAAATTAAAAAAAAAAAAACTTACAAAATTCTTCCTGGTATTAAACAAATTTGTCAGAAGCTTCATTTAAAATAAAAACAAAAACAAAAAGACAACTTCAGTTTTGTGAGTAACACACATTGGCATACTAGTGAATCTGTGGTACTCAGCATTGGCCACTTTTTACCAAGTATCTATCAAGTCCACAGCCAAATCCAATCAACCTGCTACCAAATAATCAATAACGTAACATGTAACAATAGCATCTACATACTGATCAGTAAAATCTGTACACACTGACTGAATACGCAACGCCAGTCATGTTTGTTTTAGCAGTTTTGATTGAATTTGTCTCCCGGTCCACATGAATGTACAATGTAAAAGAATGTAAAAATCCACATGAACAGCACAACTGAAGCTCCAGCATGGTACAGCAGAACGGGTGCAACCATGAACCCAGCGAACACTGAAAACAAGTCTGCATTCCGCTCAAGTTTGTAATGAAGTTTCACAGTGTAGTAACACCCAAAGGTGAAAAAATAAAATGCTGTGTTGTCCCAAACCCCACAAACACAAAACCAAATGGGAACATGGTCAGAAGAACTAGTATTCAAAAACAAGAATACTTGAGGGACATATAAAATAAATTTTATTTTCCTTCTTCAGTTCTACATATGTATTTGTCAAGACAGCCACGGTGAGAAGAGAGAAAATGCACCTGCATGCCTATCTTAGCTTTCACTGGCAGGCGCTAAAACAATGTGAGTCCATATCCCTACAGAACAGAACTGAAGAGGAGAGGAAAAAGGGTAACTGTATTAGTTCTGTTACTTTTTAACATAATAACAACAAAAAGTCAATGGCTGTCACTGTCCACACTGCCAATAGAACAAATAGAGGATAGAAGGGAGGGAGAAGGAGGGAGAGAGAGAGAGAGAGAGAGAGAGAGAGAAAGAGAGAGAGAGAGATATAGCTTTAAGGTTGGGCTCCCGTGGCGGCAGGTACTTGTGTAGCCAGCGTGTTGGGAGCAGAGATGACAGGAGAGCCAGCTGCAATGCTGCCTATGGGCTGTGTGCTGGCTGGCATTGAGGTGATGCCTGCAATAAAATGACAGAGCGGTCACATGCATTGATGCTAACGTCTCTCATTGGACTTGAAGCATTTCTATAGTGCACTGAAGCTGATGTTTAATTTATTTTGTTGCTATAAAAGTATAAAGCATATCGTCGCTGTCGGGCGGAAACCTCGTATGTCCAAATTTGGTCAATTTCATATTTTTTCACATATCGATGCTATTGGTCAGTCCCCACGTGGGTCTGTTATTTTTACAAGTTATTAACCAAACTAAAGTCTTGAAAATAGCTTGAGCGCAAATCTCATGGACACTTCAACTGTCCACCTCTTCCTCACTCTGCGGGAGAGCTTCGCGGCATATTTCTCCTTAATAAGAGTCGCAACGAATCAACACGTCTTCTGAGGTAAATGTCTTCAAAACACTGGGCTCAAAGAAAAAAAAATCTTGACCCCCGCTAGTTCTGGTGCTTGTCTGAGGACAGGAATTTAGCGCAAGACAATCCACTGCAACGCGGACTAAACCCTGTGCACTGCAGATAAGGTACAGCGTTTTTTTTCATTTCCTGAAAAATAACGGTTTTGGAGATATGAGATTTCCGCCCGACAGCGACGATATACGGGACATCTTGAAATATCCTATAAAGATTCTTTCCTAATAAAGCATTCTAATCAGCACCTCCTGAAACCTTGAAAGCTAATTATTTTACCTGCCATCATGCTAGAGGAGCTGACTGGAGTGGAGCTAGCAGCCATTCCAGTAGCCGTAGCTCCTCTACCCTGGTCCTTCACAATGGGGTCTGAAAAAACACAAGCATGCATGAACTGATTAAAATTCCCAAATGACCAATTACTCAAAATAATGCAATTTAAGTAAAATCTTACTGTCTAAGTTTTACAAAAGATGTTTGCTGAACTGCAAGCTTGCCACAGTAAGGGCAAAAATTTGAAATGTTTCAAATCCCTTTACTATTATTTTATTGCTTTCATGAGTACAGTTAAATGCTAAATGACCAGCAGCAAAAAACGCATGCGAGTTAGAACCTTACAACGCCTGGTGTATACTGGGACTGACTCATTCATCATTAATAACCACTCCATCCTTGTTCACTTATGTTTTTGGAAATACAAAGTCTGTAAAAAAAGTCAGATGTCCCCCATCCCCCAATCATTTATTTCAAAATGCATGAAACTTACACACCCACCATCAGCCATTTCAAAAGTTGAACTTTTGACAAAGTGTACCGTTATATAACTGTGCATCAGGCAACAGTAGGCTTCAGTCATGCATGTCAATTTTGAGCAAGATGTGGGAGAAGCAGCTCATACCCAGAACTGTTCAGTGCAACAATAAAAGCATACAAGTCTAGTCTTGGCACCGTCACTATGTGCAATGAACACATGAACGAACTTCACCTGAAGGAAGCCTATGATCCTGTCTTGACAACAAGCCAACAGATAGTAATGATACATGACTGAATTTTGTTCCACAATTTTCTTGCTAAAATTTGCAGTAGTATTTTGTGTTGGTAAAAAGATAACCCAGACTGAACTGCAGTAATTCTACAACATTCAAACACCAATGGTTCTGAACAATTTGCTTTTAAATAAGACTCAAAGAACAAAAGAGGGGTCACTAAAAGCACACATTAGTTGAATAATTTGGAATAAGTCTAGCACTAAAACAAAACAAGCATGCCAGCTAGCTGTATTTATACAATGAATTTGAAGAAGTCTGAAATAATTCTTACAGAAGTAGGGGTGATCCATGGCCTCACGCGCAGTCAGGCGAGCCTGGTGGTCATAACGCAGCAGCTTGTCCAGGAAGTCCAGAGCCTCAGTGCTCACAAGGTGCTGGTTCTCACTATGCACAAAACGCTCCCATCGTTTACGCGAATGCCTGTTCAAACACACAGCACTCATTAACAGACTACACAAATAGTAAAAAACCATTACACTTATTTTTAGGGTCTTGAAAAAAAATGATTTTTTTTTTTTTTACATATGAGCTCACAGTTACCTTCCCAAAATGTCATTAAAGCGTGGGTCCAGTTCAATGTTGTATTTGTCGATGTAATCATACAGGTCTTCTGTGCCTAGGACTTTTGCAATCCGTACAAGCTGTTTAGAGAAAAGAATTAAAATTTTGCATTAGTAGTGCATAAACAATGAAGCATTCACTGCCCGTGATATTCCACGTCTTAAATAAGCAAAAGTCAAATGGCACTGCCTTCAGTTTAATGATCTAATAGTTTTAAAACCTAACTAGCTTTAAAAAAAATTATTTGCTAATTAGCATACTTAAACTATTGCCAAAAAAAGTCACTGACCACTGATATGGTCACCTTTCTGTGCATTATAGATAGTTAGCAGCTGTGTTTATTTTTAACTACAATCCTAAACATGTAAAAGATTATATCCGACACATGCAGAAATGAATCCTACTAATAAAATTGAGTCCATCATGAGGCAGACTGTATGGCACAGACATTGGCAGCATTGGTTACAGCATCACACCTGTATTTTAATGTTTAAACAAACTTCTTTGTCCAAGCAATGCCTTACCAGCAGCCAACTAAACTAAGAATATTTACATATTTCCACAAAAACAAAAGAAAACTGCAATAAACCCAATTTTTCTTCCATGTTTTATTTATTTATTTACTTCAGTTTAAAAATAGAAGAACTACCTGGTCATAGTTGTCATGTCCATGGAAAAATGGTTCTTTTCTGAAGATCATACTGGCCAGCATGCAGCCCAAACTCCACATGTCCAAACTGTAGTCATACATCTAAAAATGATTTCAAATATATATACACACACCATTTGCTTAATAAGCTTAATGATAGTCAGTGAATAAAACCATGTAGTGTGAGGCATTTAAATGATGACATTTAACATGGGTACAAAACTGTCTTTACCTGATAGTCAACAAGTAGCTCAGGACCCTTGAAGTACCTGGAAGCAACTCGCACATTGTACTCCTGGTTTGGATGGTAAAATTCAGCCAAGCCCCAGTCAATCAGACGAAGCTTTATAAGGCAAAGAACAGCTTTTATTATTATAGTATTAAGGACGGTTTAAATATTGTACTTATTACAACTCAGTAATCATTGCTTAAGGGCCCTTGTTCATTAAAAATGTGAAGGAATTTATTAGATATTTTACAATATTGTAAATATATTTGAGCCTAACTGAAAAATGGTATCGGCTTACCTTTCTGTGCTCGTGGTCAATCATGACATTGTGTGGTTTGACATCCCTGTGCATAATTCCCATGCTGTGACAGTAGTCTAGAGCCTAGCAAAAAATAAAAGAGACCCAGACAAAGCAGGTGGCTTCAGTTAAAACACAGGACAGCCATTAAAGCAGGTCCATTTTCTTAAAATTTCACTTTGGAGTCAGAAAACTTAATAAAAATTTAGCTATTAAGAAGATGAATGAATGAATGAATGAATGAATGAAAAGAAACATCTTACCTTTAGAATTTCATACATGTAAAAGCGAATGTCATAATCCGATAATGTTTGATACAATTGCTGTATGAGACAGAAACAAGCTTCACGTTAGTCAAGGACTGATTATAGAGTGACGTTTAACTGCTTCATATAAGAACGTACATTTAAAGTTTTTTGCCAAAGACAAAATCAACCAAAAGCCAAGAGAGCTGTGAAATTAACTTAGATGTCAAATGATATTCAGGACTATATTCAGACTATTTCTTATGTTAGGACGTAAGAAAAACAACATAACACTTCAGGAGTAACTGTTACAACCTACACCCTGATGAAATACTTCCACCAACGCACATCTTATTCTACCTCCAGCTACTATTATCTTACCTTGAAATCTGTGTTGTTTACATGCTCAAAAACCAGGGCTGGTGTCCGAGACTGTAGGGAAACAGGATTGGACAGATGTTATTGCTGTGCGCACACACAAAACGCACACGCTGTACTATTCAAACTCAGGTGTCAGACTTCGCTCGAGCCAAGCCGAATTTAACCAGCATGAATCTGACTGTAAATACATACATAACCATCATGTACACTCATTAAATTAAACACTGGTTATTTTGGAACTACCAGCAGTTTCAAAACATGATAAATCATCACAGAAACACTTACCACGGGATCCTTGACAATGTCTAAAAGATTTATGATATTGGGGCCTCCTCTCAGGTTCTCCAGGATTTTTATTTCTCGCTTGATTTTCTTCTTTTTCACAGGCTGTTTTAAGACAACACAATTACAACGTGAGAAGCTGCTTTCAGGTAATACTTAACACAGTTTGCAGTTGAAAATACTAAAGTAAAATCAGCATGCAAAAAACAGGTAAAGTACCTTCAGTATTTTCACCACGACTTTCTCATTGTTTGTGATGTTTATGGCTTCAAATACTTCACTGTACTTTCCTCGACCCAGCTTTCGCACAAGCTGGTAATCATCCTGATTTCTAAAGAACAAACACACCCCGCAAAATTCAATTTGCCATTACTTCAATTCAACCAGAATACAAGGATTTGTGAATCTCTGTCTATTCAAGTCTTAACAATGTGAACATTGTGTGGTATAGGTGTGTGAATATCACTGAACAATAATAATGAGTTGCATGCTAAACAAAGTAGCAAGAAAGCATGCCATCAGCAAGGAGATGTGTAGTTACCTACATGTTATGCACATTTTTAAACATTACATGCTCACAGGGGACAAGCTACATTTTTGTTTGTTTTTTTTTTTTTTGCTTGCAGTTTTCTTCTCAATTTAAGACAAAGGGCACAAGACCACCCTCACAAGCATTAAGGGCCTTTCTGTCTCACTTCAAACACGTCATGTGGTATTTTAAGAACTTTTTTCCACTAGTGCTGCTGAAACAGCAATGTTTCTTGCACCATCTTATATTATGTTGTCTGTGGACAAGATATTTATTTAAAAAAAAAAAAAAAGAAAAAAAAAGGCAAACGTGAATCATCTGAGTTTGATTTCATTTGAATTATAGCTGAACAGCATAAAAGTCCAAAGAAGTACCGCTCGCTCGCTCTATGTGAAAACAGTGGTTTAGCCAGGAGGACGCAACTGCGTGCTGCCATCAAACCGTGTGGCACTACCCTAAGAAGTCGGTTAATTTTGCTAGATAAACATGTCAGAATCTAACTCATCACCTTGCAGGAATGTTGTAAAATAGGCAACATTGATTTCTCTTCACTTTGTTATAGGCCGGTTTAATATTTTAGCTCAAAATGATCATGCGATTTTAAATATTTTTAAAAACAGATTTAACTGATTTTAGCAACATCATTTCTACGAGTAGCCTGAAGAAATTCTGAAAGATGTTATTTAACATTAATACCTTAACTCATGGGGTAAGCTCACATTCTGTCAAGGTAAATAGAAAATGTTTTAGACAAAATCACATAAGATGGGGAGAAAGAGGCACCTTGATAAATTCAAATAGTAATTTTGTCTGAAATGTGCATCCCTGATACTTGGTGTTTTTGCTAGATTAACAAAACACTACAAAAAAGTTATCTATTAGCACTGACAAATAACTTCAGAGTGAAGTATAATTCATTATATTTAGAACACCACAGGTACAAAGGTACATTTTAATAACTCAATATCAAAAGACATTTAAATATTAAATATTTATTTCAATACTACTTCTGTGGAGACTTGTACTCACCCCCACTCTACCACATGGGACTCATAATCCCAGTACTCTCTGGGTCTCTGTGTGTTTACATCAGGGTAAACTCGAGAGCGGCTTGAGACAGGACCAGACATATTCTTCTCTGGATATTCCCAAAACCACCTGGGAAACAGGAAAAGACGCAGATACAGGACAACTGCTGTACAATTTCAACCAAAACACTAACGACAACATTGGAGGTTGAATTAAATGACTTGGCAAAGAGAAATTCATGACAATATGAAATTTTAGAGGATCAAATTTAATTAAGGCAACGACAAATCTACAACAATCAGAAAAAAAATCATAAAATAACCAGATGAGTTTTAAAATAGTGAATTTTACAAAAAAAAATAAATAAATAAAATCTAATGACTTAGGGTATGCTTTATGAGAAACACAATACGAGACTGCTTATTTGAATTTTGCTCGTCCCTCCAGAAGATTAACTTCCTAAACACTACTGGAAGCACAATCATACTTCACAAAAGCTTCCACTACACTTATTTTTGTTGAAATATTACCTTGGAGGTTTCCTCCAAGCAATAGATGAGAGGTGGGGCTGATGAAAGCAGATGTGGTTGCTTTATGGAGGAGCATAAGCTGCAAAAAAGAAATAAATAAATAAAAATAAAAACAAGCAATGATTAAAAACAATCAAACAATAATATTAATATATGAACAGTTGTTCTGTGACAAATCATTTTAAAAGGTTTTCCCTTTAAAACAAAGATTTTAAAAGACAAAATCAGACAATCTACAATCTACACCCTGGGCTGATTAAATATACTACAACCGGATTTATCGGACATTGATAAATATGTAGCTAAATTACTGTATTTCAAGTGTTAGTGTAAAAATCCCATGATGTCCAAAAAAAAAAAACGGACATGCTGTTTCTTTAACGTTATGAAAAAGCATGCAATGAGAGCAACAAATTTTTACATTTAATATACATTAAACAGAACTTTATCAAGATTTTAGTCATTTCCAACTCTATTTCCATATAGCTATATTAATTATTAAGGCTCTAAATTTCCCTCTAAATTTCTACTACTTCTAGTGAGGTATAATTCAGGTGTGGAATGAAAAGCTCATTACAGGTGGCTTTGACTCACCTGGTTGGAACTGCTATAAGAGGACATCCAGCATTTTATTCAGGAGGCACAGCACTCCAAAATGTCATTCCTCGACGCTTTCTGAATACTGAAATGACCTGTACAACACAATCAAATCATATTAAGCAATGCAGTGATATATTAATGAACAAGGCAGAGATTTTACTCAATGGATCCTTTCGCACTGCGTCTCACTCACTAGTAACGACTGACAGAACACATCCGACTAGCCCTGGTTAGTTTTCACTAACACTTCAGTCACTTAAACGGTCTTTAATTTACAGTTAGAGCTTCTAGTTCATTCATATCTCAGTATTATTTCGTCTTGTTCTTAAAACAAACGAAATAACCCGAACTGATGAACGTCTCCCTTCTCACACACAGGCCTAGCTGTTTAAATCTGCTAGCCAGACAAGCTAGCAGAGCTAAATATTGCTGTCGAATTGTATTTAATATTATTATTACCTTGCTACTTAACAAAATAAGGTTTGCTTTATAAACCTAACGACCTACATGACGATAGCCGGTCGTCTAAACACATAAATAGTGTAGAGTTGATGGTCCAAAAGATAGACAGGGGACGGTGTCTATAGCTAGCGTGCTAACACAGCACTATGCTTTGCCACGCCTAAAATATATATAGCCTGGTAGCTACCGTTTAATTCCAGTGCTTTAGCTTTTAGTCTATGGGTTATTTAAACGTTTACCCTAAACATACCTTCACATTTTAATTAGGTCTCAAATAAGGCGCTATCAATCAAAGCTGTAGCTAAGCGATAAAACAGCTAGCGTTAGGTTCGTTCTGTCGCTAATCTGTCGCTAGCTAGCGAGGCACGCCACATCAAAGCCGGGTGGGTGATGGAGGAGAGTTAGCAAGCAAGCGGCAAAATATCGCATCAAAAGACCACATTTGGTTTATAAAACTCATATAATAAAAACCCAAGTATAATTAATCATCAGTGCAGTTAGATAAACACGGACGAAGAAACAATACCGCTCAAACTAACCCGTTAGAAAAACAGCGATAAACACTAAGGCTAGTAAAAAAAAAAAAAAAAAAGGTGAGCTAGTAAGCTAGGCTAAATAATTTAGCCTCTGATCATTAGCAACATTTTAAGCTCTTAGGATTAAAACGCGACACGTTACGGTTGTGGATATTTTAAAATGGGAATACGATGCAATTCACGCACGTTAAAAACGTGTTATGTTACCTCTCGGGGTCTCCTAGTGGAAAATATGGCGGATCGAGCAAAGCTAGAAACCGACGCTAGTAGTAGCAGCTCTTACGCTAGCTATAGCTAGACACAGAGAGAAGCGCCTTAGGGGGGGACACTTCCGGTGGGAAGCCCAGCGTCGGTTACAGTCCGGGATCCCACACCACCAATCACACTCACTGTTTGTTCCAAGATCAACAACTTCACATCAAACCTACTAAATGTGCATGTAAAGTTTCCCTCATCCCATCCCACTTGTATGTGTGTTAAAATTATCTCTATTTGTTAAAGGGTGCTGTAATCAGAGTTGTAATAGTCTGTCAGTATATATGGACATCCTAGATTATTATTATTACTTTTTATTATTATGACATGTCCCTTCCATTTTAGTAAGCTAAATATTATATTATTTGGCATATTTCTTTGTCTTTGCTGACAGCAAAACATCACAGTTGAAGAAATGGCACGAAAGATTTCAGAAACTTCCTGTTTTTATGTTTCTTTGAGACATTTCCCATTGTTAAAAGCACCATAGAAATACATTTGAATTGAATTTAATATATGTATGGATGTATAAATAAACATTCTTTATAAAATATTAATGTTAAGCAGAAAAGAACACCCAACACATCCAGCCAAGAACAAGAATATGAGCCTACATTGGACCCAGATGAAACGTCTGGTTTCTTTCTCTAATCTTTAACTGTCTGTTTTGAATGAGTCTGTGTTCACGATAGACTCAGATTCCTGTTCTTGATTGAACCTAATGTGGTATCTTGCTGCTGTAGCTTATCCACCGTAAGCTGTTTTTTTTTTTACATGCTGAAATGTTATTCTGCTCACTTCAGTTATAAAGCATTTTTTTTTAACTCTAGAGACTGCGTTTAAGTCCCAGGAGTTCAGCAATTTCTGAAATACTGAAACCAGTCCATCTGGTACCAACCTTTATGCTATGATCAAAGTCAGAGATTGCACTTTTCCCTATTCTGAAATGTGATGTAAACATTAAAGCCTGTATCGGCATAATTCTTTCTCACTGTGGTGCTGCCATATGACTGGCTGATTAAATAACTGCATGATTGAACATGAAAGATATCTTATTAAAGTGATCCTCCAAGGCTTTGTCATAGTACCAAATGTGTCTGTTTCCAGCATGTAAACAGTATTTCCTCCTTTCTAAATATGTATATTATGTAATTTGCATGTCTGCATGAATTCCTTTTAACAGTTCCCGACATAGCTCAAGACCAAAACTTTAAAAAGCAGAATAAATCAGATTTTTAAAAAAATTACTTTATTACTTCAATTTCATAGACCGTGAACAAAATTGGATGTGCTTGTGGTTTAGAAGACAGAAAAATGTATTCATTTTTTTTAATCTTATGTTCAGAACCGGAAGTATCTCAGTACCTGGATCATTCAGCCCTAAAGTTTTTTTTCTTCTTATTTCTGGATTTATTTGCTTCCTATGTCCATGGCAGCAGAATTAATAGAGCAGTATGTTGAAGACACTTCTTGTAAATTACTTTTAAATAAAAAAAACAAACACCCAAAAAAAAAAAAAACACGGTAAGCCAGAAGCAGGGTTGAACTGGAGGTCTTAAACGTTTGACAAACAAGCTTGTTATAAATCTCTTCTGGCCTAATTTTAACAAAGGTGTTCTAATGTAAACAACCCAAAAAGTGTGCTTCTTATTATCTATCCAACTCACTCTCATACACAGTCCTAATGGTGCAGTGTTCTAATCCCAGAGAAGTTCACATCATAATGTAAAATATAGCTCTATTAAAAAAAAAAAAAAAGCCACCACCCACCACAAAGAAAGCAGTCTCTGCCAAATCCATTTGTGATGTTCAGAAAAGTGGGACTAGAAAGCCAAGCCTTGAAATAAAATTACATAAATGAGATAGAAATAGGAAAACTGTACATGATTAATAACATATAAACAAGCGATTTTGTTCAAAAAGTTAGTAATATGTTTTCCTGCCAAAAGGAGCAGTAGATTATCTTTGGAGTGTGTGCTGCCGATCTTGCTGGTTGTTTATATACTGCATGTATTGTGTGTGCATGTGAGTGTCTGTGTGTGTGTGTGTGTGTGTGTGTGTGAGTCTGTGTAAATATATATGTACTGTAACACCATTTGTGAGACACTTAGGATCAAGACATATAGCAAGAGGCTTGTCTTTCTCAGCCCTGAGTTCACGAAACCCTTACACTTAGGGGTCTCACACAGATTAAGGATGGGTCAAGTCCTCCCATATAATAAAAGCTAAATCCAAATGCATTGGGTTTGTGGCATTAGTCCTGTTTAACCTGTTAATTAATTCCTTCAGTGGCAGATGAGCAGAGACTCGCTCACATGAGGCAGCACTTGTTCTTGTGGTTGTGTGGATCTTTAAAGCGCAGTCTCTGCTTAGGCCTGTACTTCTCTAGATAGGTCAGCTGCTTGCTGTTTATGGCACCCCGACGTTTTCTATTAAAAATATAAATCAATCAATCAAAAAAAAATTTTTATAATTCTGTACTTGGATTTTATACAGACATATATATGCCTTATAAAATGTTTTTTCTTTACAAATTACAAATGTGTCATGCAATGCCTAATGCATACTCACTGTCTGATGAATTGAATGGCATCTTCATACTTCATTCCACTTTCTATCAGTGCCAAGGCCACCAGAACTGGAGCTCTGTAACAGAGAAATTCATCACAAAAAGCATGATGTACTGCTAATGAGCCACAAAACAATTTATGGAAAAAGAATCTCTTTTGTTCACTTATTTTTTAGAGGACAGATATCACCTGGTGAATATCAAAAGTAGGTTCTTCAGTCTGACAGCATTGTCATTGATCAAGCAAATGGACAGAATTTATCATGCAAACAACACATTCAGTTTCAAAATTAAGCTAAACCTGGCAGTAAACAAAAGCAAGATTTTAGTGACAAAAATGCTTTAAATATTTTGGACAGGAAAGAAGTCCTTTAACTTTGATAATTTTGTTTGCCACTATGATAAAAAATAAAGTATTAAAAAATATATCTGAGAAAAAATTTAATCATTCTAGTCTCAGAAGTCTTTTACCACTTGGCTCAAACCTCTTATGATCCAGTGTATCCAGTGAACACCAACCAAAACAGGCCTCCTACAGATCAACAGCATAACAAACTTGCCCGTGTAAAGCAAATATTGGCTCTCTGTCAAGATGTGCAGAGGGCTCCCATAGGGCCATCAAACTACGTCAGAAAGCCTGGTGCCTCAAAGAGTCAGAGAGTCAGAGAGAGCGAGAGAAATAGAAAGAGAGAGAGAGAGAGAGAAAGGGGGGATGCACAGGTTCCATGAGCTTTGATTGACTTTGAATAACAACAGTCGACAGTCACTTATTCACACTTAGTATTGTATGTTATTGTTTTTATCACCATCTGAAAAAAAAACTTCCAGCAATTAAAAGAGGTGCTTAACAACTTCTTGCTTCATGATTAGATGTCAAGCCCAGTGCCTCTAATAATAAACTTATCAGATGAGTGAATCTTAGCAAGCAGTTGCAAAGTGTATTATGAGAACAAGTCCTAGTATACCACTCTGGTTCCCTCGATCCCCACACACCAGGCTTTCTGCTAATAGAACTCCAGATCAAATGGCTTTTAGCTTTGACTTATTTTAGAATGAGAGATTTAAAGCTTAAAAATCCAGCTAGATAAAATTCTACATAGAATGTTAGTTATTTATTTAAAATACAATTACATCCCCATCTATACTATGATAATATAAATTATTTCTTATCCATGATCCTGCCATCTTAAATCTCAAAATGCTCAGGTAAACATTCAGGTTTGTTTGGACAGTGAAGTCTGCTATGTTAAAAAAAAAAGCTATGTTAACCAGAATCTACTAACCGACCAAGTCCAGCTACGCAGTGCACAGCCACACAGCTGCCAGGGTCCTCACAAAACTTATGCTTTAGCAGTGAAAGCCAGTCATCCACAATCTTTGTGGGAGGAGGAGCTCCATCATCAAATGGCCAGTCCTGGAGAAAAAAATGGCATTGTCAAACAATCATTGCTTAGAATAAACAACTGACAATCTATAGCTTTGCTTTATGTGAATGTAATGTACATACAATATTTCTGCAGGGAACAGAACGGCTGAATTTGGGTCAGAGAAAGTAACAGGCAGTATAGAAAAGAACATGACAGCTATTATAACAATCTATACTGTGGGAATATTATCTGTAGAAGGAGGCCTATATCAGGCCTTTGACTGAACAGACTCTCTACTGTATCTAAATCACACCAATCAGTGAAAAGACTTTGATGACTCCAGTGCGATTCTCACAAGCTGTGCCATGGCAAACATGGCATGTACTGTACCACACATGCATGCTGCTGTCTCTCCCACTTCAGGCAGCACCAGCAGGAACAAGGACACCACAGGGTTTAGCAGCAAATCTGAGAACTGAATCAGATATGGCAGGATAATGCCATGCAAGCATGCTAAACAGAAAAATCCTACTCAAGAATATCTATGATACAAGATTATAAAACCTGCATAAACTAATACAATGAGCATAGATACATTACAAACGCATTGTTTAGAAAACTTTTTTTAAAACAAACAAAAAAAATGTACAGTTAGTGAAGAAGAGAACAAATATTAATCTGATTTTCCTGAGTTGTTATGAGTCACATTGACAACCATGTAACAGTAAATCAGACAGTGCTGTGTCATAGGTATCAGCTCAAAGGTGGCAGGAAAGCTGTATACATACTACATGCGTACATACTACAGTTTAGATATGTCAAAAGTCTCAATACCCCAACTCCAGGAAACAAATATCTGCATTTCAAATTCAGATATTCTAGGCAAGGCTGAGTAATTCAAGCTACCTGCTTACCTGATCTGTGTCTTTTTAACCTGCTAACACTATCTGGTTTATGCCAAATGTCTTTGACAGGCTGGAGAACAAAATATACAGATGTCATTTGCAAGCACAGCAACCAACCAATGATGCAGTTGGAAGACACTTGTAGTGTTATAAAAATACAACACTACAACAATTACAACATGGTACATGCTGCACTTTTAAACTCGTGGGAGAAAACCTCTTAATGTAATAAATGTAAACATTTACGAGTAACTACGACTCTTGAGTTAAAAATAAAAACTAAATCCTGTAAGCAGTTAATAGCTCCCTGCACTTGTCTGGTTTGTCCACAGTAAGCTATTAATTCCATAAGGCCATGTTGTGCTTGCTATATGCTCTGGGAAAGCAGGTCAGTCTCCAGTCCTGCCGGCTAATTGTAGCAAATGCTCTGGCATTTTCCTTGAATCACATACCTGCTATTTCTCCAGCAACCAGATTCTCATCTTACACGAAAGGGAGAAGCCTTAGGCACCTGTTTCCCATCAGCAAACGTTTCCATTTTCAAACACTCCAAGTCTCACTGTTACATTTCTCTTCAGAAAGAACTCACAGAAATGCTGACTGAAAGTTCTCAGGCAACAGTTAGATGTTAACACTATTGCCTATTGAAGCCATAGTCATACATTATGATATAACTTACTTACTAAGTGGGAAGGGCGAGAAAATCTATCATGCTGCCAAGAAACGTGCACTTCGAAACATCACTAAGGGTCAAGTTCTATTTTTATCTTTACACTAAGAGATTAACTTTGGCATATTTGTAAGGGTTTCTCTATTTACTAAAGCTTGCTGTAGTGTTTTCCAGTCTCCATTACCTGTCTGCAAATAGAAGTTGGCAGCCCATCAGACACAAATCCACAGATCATAGGGCTATTCAGAGAACACTATGCCGCTTGTTAAACCAAAACAGTCAGTATGCCAACACGTTTAACCCGGATAACCTCAGTTCAGACACAACTACCAAAACACTGAAGCACTCTACAATATATAAAATGATTCTTGTAACAGTGTAAATCCCAGGACACGTTCAAAGGGATTATTTAATCAAAGCTGTTAAAACTTCTCAGCATTTGAAAGTAATATGTGATACAAATGCTACATCACATTGAACACACTGAACATTCTAAAGTAATTCAGTAGGACAGCGTTCAAAGTAGTGAAATGCTGTAATTTGTAATGTTAAATGATGAGGTGATTGCCTATAGGCTACAAAATGATGAAACTCTTCAGGTGCCAAAAAACCTTGACAGGAGTGAAAACAAAATGATAACCTTTAATAATATTTATTTCTGTTTGAAAGTTTGTAACATTCAGCATCACAACAGCTACTGGGTCTTCTGCTTAAGCCACGATCAATTCAGCTTTTCTAAAGGCTTAAATAGCCCCTATAAAAATTTTACTTTCTTTTGTGTTCTTCTAACAGCACTGAGGAAGCGGTTTTATATAACTTGGCTGTGTCTCAGATGCACTGTTTTTATTTCCTTTTTTTATGGAAAAACGTAAAGCCTGGAGTAAGGCCAAATGGGGAAAATCCATACAAAATCACGTAAACTCCCAGGAATGGGAGGGACAGAGAATAAGCGATAGAGTAGATTAAGGGAGAAAAAAGGAGAGGGAGAAGTGAGTGAAAGTTCTGACGTTACCAAAAAAAAGCATGGAGGGAATCCCCTTTAACAAATGCTGAGAGCTGCAGAGAGGTTACTTCTACTTTTGACGGTTTATGCTTGCTTTTAACTATACCCAAGATGGCTGCCGCTCAGATTCTGTGTTCTTTCATCACATAACCTGAGCATGTCAGAAAATGCTGTGTTTGCATTGTGCAGTACCTGTGTAAATAGTGAGCAAATTTCCACAACAAACTCAAGCCAGAGAATTGGACTCTCAAAAGTTTTTAAGGATTAATAATGATGAGTGGTCAGTGGATAAGACTTTTGACTACTGATCAAAGTCCAAAACCCAAGACCACCAAGCTGCCACTGTTGGGCCATTGAGCAGAGCCCTTAACCCTTAAACGCTTATTTGTATAAAAATAGTAACTGATTTACCTATTCAATGAATTCTAAAATGCAATGTCATAGCTTGGTATCTGAGGTCAACAACAACTGACAACTTTAGTATGACAGTGGAGAAACTACCTAAGCTCATTAGTGTGTGAAACATACCCATTCTACTGCACAACGCCAATAACATATGTTTCCTAGAATAAGTGACAAGGAATGGCTCAATATTTTACAGGCTTTATGAAAACCTGTAAGATAGGGATGTTTTGGATCTGATGTGCTGTTCTAGTCCCATTAAGTCCTCCAAACATACACAAGGTGGGAAGCCAAGGCCATGAACAATGGTGATGTTGTGTCCGCTTGAAAAATATGCTAGTTTTCACAAAATATCCTTGGCTTGTATGTGTGGAAATCAACAGGGAAAATCTAAAACGGATTTCAGCACCTACAGACTGACAGGGTTTTATCAGAGTAAGCAAAAAAGTTAGCAGATCAAGCTATTGCAAGGTGCTACAGAAGACCAAAGAGGCAACAACCCTTTTGGATAGTCCAGAAATAGTAGAGATTTACTATACTATAAGGTATATGGAGACCTGATCATCACATCCATACAGTATGTGCTTATCAAAATTCCACTCCAGATTTAATCCATCCTTTGCTGTTATAATATCCTCAACTCCTCTAGAAAGGCTTTCCTCTAGATTTTGGAGCATGGTTGTGTTTTTGTAGAATCGGTGTTCCAGTTCATTCTAAAGGTGTTCGGTGTGGTGAGGACACTGTGCAGAACACAAGTACTTCAATTCCAAACTTTCCAACTTGCACTTCAACATTTGTGGCAACAGTTTGTGAAAGAACCACATATGAGTGTGATGCTCAAGTATCCACAAACTTTTGGCTATATCATGTACTGTAGCTGGCCATTTTATCTGTAAAGTTAATTAAGAAAATACAAAGGCCATGCATCATAATTAGGGTAAGTTTGCATAGGGCGGGTAATCTACAGTACAGGATTATTAAGCACAGCATAGTGCTCACCATGACTGTGATGCCATCATTCTCCAGTGGTGTCTTGTCATATGTTACTTCACACACTCGCACCACTGTGGTTGCACCATACTTCTTCAGATCCTACAAAATTAAGACACAGTAACTTTGAGCCAGGAGGACAAAACTAGAATGAAAGCACAGAATAAACTCCATGCTAGTTTAAGGCTTAAGGTAAAGGTACAATCTCTTTACTTATTTATAATTTGTATTAGAATTAATCATTATTTTTTTATTCTACCAATAAAACCTCCATGTGTAAGCTGGTATAACCTCACTACGCATCAGCTGTGACCCTTTTCTAGAATGATCTTGATAGTAAGAGACTTTTAATAGCACTGTAACATAACTACTTAAACTTCACCAGAAATGCCTTCAAAAATAGCCATATGATATTCGTTTTATATCCCAGCCCGGAATATATCCATCTCTCACCTCTATGAAGGAGCTCAGAGTGGCATTGGTTGGATTGTGTGTGATCAGAAAGCGCATGTTTTTGTAGCTGACTTCAACAGGGGCCGGTCGGTTCATCCTGGCCATGTCTGAGAGCCGGCCACACCATATGTGGGTAAAACACACCCACTAGCAGCGGTACACTCTCTCTTTGACTGACAGTGCTACGCTTACTCTACTGTCACACAGGAGGTTCCTGCTACAGTATCTATCGGTACAAATGAAACGAGTTGCCTGTTTTTCTGAAATGTTTGTAGAATCAGACATGGGCTGGAGCAGGGTGGAGCACTGTCCAAGAGCCCTGAGCCACAGTTCACTTTAACCCATCTGGTGTTTGGTGAAATCAGGAGTCAACAGGTATCCAGGCAGTGAGGGAGTTCAGCAGGATGAAACAGCACAGTGTCACCTGGGTTCAGAACTGATAATGTTGGGCGTGGCAGTAGTCACCGCTGCCCTGCAGGAACTCCATCAACATTCAATGGAATAAGGAAAAGATCTGCAGGAAAAAAGAAGGGATCCATGTCAGTGATGTTGATTTATACAATAGATCATTCTGTTCATAAGCGTGTGTGTGTGTGTGTGTGTGTATATGTATACCAAAAACAATGTAATTCAAAAACATATACTTATAATTGCACATAACATGAAGTCCATCTCCACCAACACAACCTCTTGGAGTTTAAACATTTACTCTGTTCAATAACTGCACAAGTCTTTTGGAGCACAACACAAAAATCAACAACTTTTCAAAGAAGATTTACTTTTTTTGTTTGTTTGTTTGTTTGTTTCTATACAAACTGCACGACAGGACAACAGTTTACAGCTCTGTTGATTTATTGTCTGTATATTTTGTCTACATTTTTCTGCACTAGAGTTTAAACCTCCTGCCGTCCAGAGCACTGTGGAGTATTATGGGATGTACCGCGGTCCTGAGGAAACATTCCGTTACACGAGATTTATAAAGGAACAATGACATAAAGATTATCTAATATTTTACCATAAAGTAACACCGGTACTTGGTGTTTAATACTCTGAACAAAACAAGACTCACAGGTTGTAGATTATTTCGACTGTAATGTGTGATAATCCCGCTCACCTGTATTAGCTTCTCGATTCGGAAAACGGAGAAAAACGTTTCAAAACAGTAGCGACACGACTGGGAGCCGACACGGGTGACTTTATAATGAATTACCAGGTCAAAGTGAAGCACTAAACCGAAATGTCACGGAGTAAAATCAGCTCGAGTTTCCCCTCAGCGGCGGCGGCGCGTTCACCTTCCTGTCAGCTGCAGAGAACAGAGTGAGCGGGCGCGCGCTTCTGCCTTGAACCGGTCCGAACTGCCCTAGTAGCGCATATGACTCTGACAGCGCGTGCTGCTAATGTCACAACCAAATGCACTCTAATGCTCTTAGTCCGAGTGGCAAATCTCCACCTCCACCTTCCTCTCACTCCCCTTCACCCTTTCTGTTGAAGGTACAAACGCTGAAGAAGCGACAGGTGTAAAATCAAAACATACACAGGCTCCCTCGTTACATCCTCCCGTTTCCCCACACTAAATATCTGAGGGTCCAAAACTTTTTTTTAGTCAGAGACCACTTTAACACTTAAGTATAAATAGGCATATCATTTAGATGTGATTTTATTTCTGAGCTTTTCAGTAATTGGAAAAAAAAGCTCCATTTCCATCTGTGTACTAAAATTTTAAAAGTGGTATTTGCCCCTGGCTATGCTTCAGATACCCCTGGGGAATCACTGAGCCCTGTCTGAGAACCAAGGTTCTATATATATATATATATATATATATATATATATATATATATATATATATATATATATATATATATATATATATAGAGAGAGAGAGAGAGAGAGAGAGAGAGAGAGAGAGAGAGAGAGATTGTCCATTTAAACATTAAGCATTTTGAATGCCAGACATGCAAAACTGATAGTGTTAACATGCAGATTTCCTTAGATTTTTTTTTTTAATTTATCATGAATTAAGTAATATTATTTAAGTACGATTTCTGATAAAGAATTGCAATATGTTCAAAGTAATATGGTAATCGTTGCCATTTCCCTTACTTAAATAGCAACATCTACACTGAAAGCAAAACAAACTTTTGTTATCCTAACCCTAGCCCTGATTCTGTCTCTTGAGTTTCACAATGATGCTGGATGTGGACTTGCTAGTAAGTAGAACAACTGGGTGATCATTTGTGACTGCAACATCGCCTTCTTTTCCTAAGCTTTGCACTTGCACCTCCCTTGAAAGTATCTAAAGCATGTCTATCCGTTTCTTGATCAGAAGCTGAAGAGAAAAGGAAATCAGTTGGTACCGAGATCCCCGAGGACACACCTGCAAATCATGAAAAGCTTCATTGTGAAATCATTTCACATCATTAAACCGATCCTTCTGCTAGCTCCACTTGCTGTAAATACGTTTATACACAAGTTTACCTGCAATGCGTTTTCCTGAGGCCACGAATGAGGTTCAAACAACAAATTTAAGGGGATTCTTGCATGCCAATGGCATAATGAGAGGCAAGGGGGTTTACAAAAGTTATCATAGTAACAAATCATACATGTCACATGCAAAGTTAGATTTACAAACACAGAATGGAACAAAATTTAGCTTTGGCACCAAGTGATAATTTTTTGGTTTCAGATCTGAGGTGTGCAGAATGTAATCCAAATACTTTTGTACTGTTAAACATTATACTCAGATACAACTGGAAGATAGCTTACATTTAAAAAAAAAAAAACTATGTATAGGTTAACAAACACTAAAAAAGAACATACAGAAGCTATGTGAGGCTGGGTGCGAAGAGGCTTTCAGAGTTAAGTGGGACAGGAAAACAGGAGCATGGAGGAGGTCTTTATCAGAAACGTGAGGCAGATAAGAAGCTCAGTAATCTTCCAGAGCCAAACCACACCATGTATGCTTGATGAGATATGCTTCGAAAAAAAGGAACATGTTCTGAAGACTTACATAACGTATAGGCTGTTTCAAAAGCTGTTCAAATATAGACCTTAACGCTCAGGTCAGTAGGTTCCAGTTGTTTTGAATAAGGGTTCACAAAAGGGTAAACCAACACGTATTCAGCATGACAAGAGTTTCCTTAAATCACATGACATCTATTCAAGTGTTCACTCGTGCTATTTAAATATCATGGCCAGCAAATGCCATCAAATCACACGTAATAAATAGCACCTAATTGAAATGCATGCCAGCTCTTCCAAAAATACCTAAACCACACGCTTCATTCCGCACAACATTAGAATACACCGCAGCTTCCAATGGCACACAATGGAAGAAAAACAAAAAACACTAACAACTACTTGAATACACTCTAAAGAAGAGAGCAAGCTGTTGGAGTGTTAAACAGGCCTGCGGGTGTGAACCTGTCTTTGACAGGATGAGAGCTGAGGTCTGAGCCTGCATTGTTCATTCACGTTTCTCCAGGCCACTTGATTGTAGAGCTGATCTACAGGCCACCACAGCTTTCATGGCCACCTGTGTTCTAAATTTAACCTCACCAGCTGCCACCTAATAAATTTAGCCAGGGATGAAATGAAGAAAGCTTCTATGTTTTAGATAACCCAGGGACATGGGGACGACTTGTTTTGAAATAGGAGTATCCTTTAAGATGTAGAGGCTGCTCTGGATGCCTGCCACTTTCATGACAGGATTAAATAATTGCCTGTGTGAAAATGTAGATGTAGTCTATGTCAGTGTAACTCAGTAAGGTTTGGCATTTGAAAATGAATTCCCACAAAGTCCGCAGAGAGTCGTTCCTTGAAAAGTATGTTCTCAGTTTTGAAATGCCTCTCTAGGCTTGGAGGCATTTCAAATTATTTACAAAGGTGTAGATTTAAATCTAAGTGTTTTATTTACCATGCCTACCATGCTCTTTAGAAATAATTTTAATCAACAAGACATAATCTATCAAACAAATTATTACACAGACAACAGAAGGTAAAGAGTTAACAAACATACCTGCTGTAATGCTCTTAGGAGAACTCCTCCAGGGATGTGTAACTGACATTTTCATATTTTATCTGAAAGTTTTTATCTGGAGGTTTTTAGATAACTTACTTGTACACAAAAATGACCCTTTAAAAAAATATGCGCATTGCTGAAGCACAAGCATTATATAAGAAATCTAGAGCACAAACAGTGAGATCATGACAATGTTAAATCTCTCATCTTACTGGAAATTCCGATGTTGGATTAGGTATAAACACATGCAAATTTATGTGCACAGAAAGTCAGATTAAGTTTATTCATAAAACACAAAATCTGTTCATAATAGGCTTTATATTTCTTAAAAGACCTTCTGAATTGGCAAAAGCTTTGTTGAGACCCAACCAACCTCAGAGACAAAGCCAAGACTTATGAGTGTCCATTGTTTTCAGTGACATGAGTAACATGTAAAACCATTCTAAACATAATATATACAGTTTAAAGTTCAACAATGACAGGTAACCTAGTGTTGATGTAGTGGAGATTAAAATGGGTTTTTCCACAAACAACATAGCTGGTGCTGAATGACTTCCCATTGCCACTCAGTAGAGTGTTAACAAGTAAGTGAAGAATACCAACAAAATAATTCCATTCATTGTTTTGCGACTAAATCATACAGTATTTGCCTTTCCAACTATTTATTGCCCTTAAATAGCTGTAAGAGACTGTAACGACCTAAGAGCTTTATCTCTACCCCTTGTAACCCGCTGTACCTGACAGAGCAGAATGGAAATAATGAATGAATTAAGACTTGGATTAATGTAATCCACATGGAAACAGTGATATCATCCTGTCAGCTCTGTTAAGAGTCTGACAAAGCTAAACACCACTCACCATGTTTGTTATAAAACATGATCATCTTTAAGCAGCATAACATTAAAAGTACAAGCGAAAAAGTCAACCATCTCTCATGCAGATTTTACAGAGCAAGAAAGAACTACAACTCTAAATATTTTACTATTGACATATGCAAAATTTTGTTTTGCTATGGTCTGGAACTCATGCAGCATCTTATTCAACTTATTTCTATTTAAAGAGCCCTTTAACTTGGAATTCCTACTCAGGGCTCAGCATGTGATGTCAAATTAAAATAGTTGCTCACAGTATGTACAAAAATCAAAGCAGCATTTCTTGTCATTTTCAAATGCAGGCATATATGGACACATAAACTTTAAGAAACCATAAATATATATTTCACTGAAACAACAATGTGGAAATGTTTGTATTTGCTTTCTAACTTTGCTTAAGTTATATACCTGTAATTATTATCTCGGGCAAGGAATCAGCTTAACACACATGGTGATAAAAAACAACCACCCTGCCTACAGATGTCTAAACCTTTGCAAGCGTGATTTTTTCACACAGTAAATGTCAGACTCTTATCAAGCACTGAAAGTTAAGTGGCACATCAACGTGGACATGTGTGAGCTTAATTCAGTGTATAATCAGATAGCAGCCCTGGGTTAAATGCTCCTCAGAATGTCAGAATGGAATCTTTAAGTGAAAACATCTCTTTTTTCACTTTTGTAGGTAACTGGACTTTGAAATACTATACCTTTATTTGTCATATATGCAAATGTGTATCATATTTCAGCTCAGGAAAGTTTGTTTGTGGGACTATATGTAGTTAAAAATGTCAAAATGTGAAGATTTACACAAACCTAAATAATTCATATTTAACCTTGCTACTGTTACTCATCTACGTCACCCTCTGTGCCCCTGCTCTTTGCAGTACAATTCATTTTTGGACGAAATCACTGTAAAAATCAATTCAACGAATATATTCATTTCAGTAACGTCACTGTAGTTGTCTCAGGTTTTGGGTTCTATGCAGACAAAGAGTCACAATGGCACACTGTAGAAGTGTCTGTTTGGACTTCAGCAGTTTTATTTTCAAATCAGTAAAAACTATAATAACCCACATTCATACTGATCTACATCAGTCTTAAACCACAGAAAGTTTTCAGAACATGTCTCCTTGTGAGAAAGACGCTGGATGGCTGCTGCCAAAATTCATTTTTATGGATCACTTTCATTTCTAGCTCTGATAACCTTGTTTTTCCAGTTGAACCCACTCTAAAGTTGAATGTCACAAACAGAATCGGTTAACTACACAAAGCACAAGGACATCTGCAAAGGTTTTGCCTTGCTAACAATATGAGGCAGAAAGGCACGAAGCAGAGAGCCAATTTGTATCCTTCATTTTGAGTCACTAAAGAAGTAAAGGCACTTCAATATGAAAGACAGAAGAGATATTTAATGGCCCTGACCTCCCAGCTGAGTTTGAATTGTAAAGGGTTAGGGTGGAGCCATGTAGCTCAAATGATATATAACCAACCCAACGAGTCAGCTTAGGGTAGTGTTCTCGACTAAACATTTGTAGCTGGTCCATCTACCTGTGTGTTTTTGGACAGATGAAGGAAACCAGAGAACCCAAAGGAAACCAGCAACAGCATAGGGTGAACATGTGAAACTCAGCAAAGGCTGACTTCAACCATGAGCTCAGGACTAAACCAGACACCCTTGGGGTTTTGAGGCAGCAACGTTACCTGTTGTGCCATTGTGCCACCCATTAATTTGTCAGTCAAAGGTATTTGTAAATCAAGTGCTATGTTTGTATATTTCTTCTTCTTTTTTATTTTCATATTTGTTTAGAAAACTCTTTGAGAGTGTTTGTATGAGTTTGTATGTTGCCATGTTGCCAGAACAGCTGAAAGTAAATCAAGAAATACTAAATACAAAGATAAGAAACTGCTACAGTACAGATTTAGTGTATAGCTTAATATATATATTATAGTTTTTAAATGCTATATTAAAATATCTAATAAGTATTTTAAAAATGATTGTGTAAACTGTTATTTTGCTATAAAATAAAATAATGTTACATATTAAAACCCAAGTCTGCACTTTTATTTGGTGTCGTTAAAAACGGTCCTGTAAAAGTGCCAATCTGCTAAATAACCTATAAGTTTACTGATAAAACGGAATATTTTTCTTCAAACAATTTTGAGTGAAACCAGAAAAAAATGCATTGCAAAACAAAATGATCCTGTAATCAAATGTATCCAAAACAAGTTTCATTCTACTGAAAAAATTACACTGTGAGTTTGATTATGACCAACATTATCAACTCTGTCATGTTCCCAGTCACCTGCATGAGGACAACACTCATGACTTATGTTCTCCCACTAGCAAACCAAGAATTAGAAGCATCCCAGAGTTGTTTGAGATAGAGGACTACGTGCATCTACACACACTAGCTGCGTAAAAATAAAAAGCCTTTTTCAGGAGTCCCCCAGTGAGTCCTTTTTGGACCTTGCATTTATTATACAATTAAAGCTATTTGTTTTGACTTCAGATTGATTCATAAACTGTTTGGATATATATGCATGCTTCAAGACCGGCGGTCGTTTTCTGCATATTAATCTGAAGTCAATTCTTCCCCACATAAATCCCACAAGGATGACCTTATCCTGTCCCAGCATGACCCAAGATGAAAAACAGCAAGGAATAAAACCACACACCTAAAATGATGTTTCAGCAGCTCCATTTAGTTGTGAGACATCTAATGTGAACTGGGGCTCTGGGGTTTCTCAATGCCCCTGTGAATCCCTGTGTTTATCTTTAGGACAGAGCTTGGAGTTCTGGTATAAGATAAATGCAAATGAGAACACAATTCCCACAATAAGACTGGCCCGCTGGTGGCGGAACTTGGCAGAATCCCTACAGGAAGCATTTCCTTTCATTGTGTGTCTGTGTGCTGGTCAGTGAGATCGCTGAGGAGCGTGTTCACTGCACTTTCTCTCATTCTCTCTTGCATCCTGGGACTGTTTCAAATCTAGAAATGTTGCATATTAAAAAAAAAGGAGCTAAAATATCACTTATTTGGACTCCTCTTAATACAGTGAACTACTACTTCCGTGTGATGCGTGGTGTTTACACTTAAGAATACTTTGACAGATGTGAACTCCCATGCAAATAAATGCAAAGCCAGCTTTTACTGCTGTTGAAACATGACCTCAGTTACCTGAATAACCACCAGCAAAGTTTCTCAACCAAGTGACTGAAAACAACAACAAAAATGTTCTAAATGTTACTATGCATTTATTTTGTTATTAATTTTTCTGTATTATTCTTCTTGTTCTGTACCTCTTGTCATTTGTTGTATGAACTACAATCCAATTCTCTTGTATATCAGGATCGGAACATTGCAAATGAAAGTGAAAAGACACAGTGTACTCCAAGTATGCTCACAAGTACATCAGTGATTCATCATAACATTCACAGATTATTAATATTCAACTCATTTTTAACTCATTAAGATACCCATTTTGAGTTTAACTCATTAAGATACCCATTTTCAAGTCTACACCGCGTACAACATTTCATTCAGAAGAAAGAAAGAAAGCAAGAATGAAAGAAAGAAATATCCATGCCTTCCTATAAACAATTCCGTCTCCAAGCTGTATTATTGTGCCCAAGCTCAAATACTAAATTGTAGTCTTACCCTGTATAAGATCCATGAGAAAGCCTCGTCAGTGTTTATTCGTGTACAACATCAGAAGTTTTGGAATGCGGACAAGCACACAGCAGCAGATGTCGTTAAATGAAGGCAACTAATGGATCAAATACCTCATCATACACCAGTTAAAAAAAGCAAAACAAAAAAAAGCCCTCCCATTCAAACAATATTCTTCCTGCCTCTTGTGTGTGTGTGTGTGTGTGTGTGCGTGTGTGTGTGTGTGTGTGTGTGTCTGTATTTATACTGTGTCATATATGCTGTCACAGGCAGTTTCACACTTTCTAAACAGGGGGTGCAAGAGCCATAAGTAAAAGGGTGCTGATGTTTCCTGGGCTGCACACATAACCATATAAACAAGGTATATAACAATAAAGCACCTTAAAATCACTGTCAGCTCATCATATCACAGCCAATCCTATTAAGATTTCATTCAGGCAATATCACCATACTGTAATAAATGAATCAAGTATGCTCAATTTAAGTATAACATAATGCAGAATGATTTTAATGTTGCCAACCTGGTTTGAAAAAAGGCCCAATATAAAGCTTGCTTTTCCTTTTAAATGTTAACCCACTAGGGAGCAGACAGTACAATAATCGACTAAATTTCAAACAAGAAAACAGGAAAATGAAAACACATCCCCAAACAGATTTGGTGCTATCACGGAAACAGATTTTTTTTGCACGCTTCAGCCATTAACTTGTGTGGAAGCCAGTTTTCCAGAGCTGTTTTAGAGATGTGCACAAAGGATCTAGAAAGGCCAAATTAAACCCTGTGCTGTCCTTGAAACTATCAGAAAATACAATAATAATGAAAAGGCTACTAGTTTTTTAAATATACACGGACATATCATGAAAGCAACATTTAAATGGTGAAAAGATTTAATCCCAGCATGGTATAAACATTTTATATTATTAGGTACAACCGTATTTATCATACCGCATTCTTCTAAGCCAGCTTGAGGTAACAGTGAGTATTTTGGGGTAATCTTTCAACACCAAGGTATAAGTGTATATCAGGATCCCAAAAGACACAACAAAAAATGGCAGGTATATAAATATGATGTTTTCAAGACAATTAGGTGTTACGTTGAGTAACATGGAAGCTTACTGAAGGGCTGCAGTGCATTGCTGTGTGAAACAGGTCTTTGGTTGAAATGCTTTAACATGATAGGAGAATCATGTGGTTTCAATTATATTTCACTTTATATTTTGGAGAAATGGAAACATCCGAATAATAGAGGTTTATTAGGAAAAAACTTGTTGAAAATCTCCTTCCTGATTTAGCCCCCATTTTTTCCACTTCAAGTATATTTGTCCTGCATTAATGTGCTGTGGTCAATAGTACAAAAAAAGATGTACCTTTTGAACCATGTAAGCATGGTGCAGTACCAACATAATTAGGGGGGATTTCATCAACTAAACCAACTAACAAACTTCAAAATCAAACAACAAAACTAAGGTGGGTGTAAAACTGCATCATGACTGTCAAGCCTACAAAAACATCTATCTTCTGGATTGTCCAGATTTTTTAAGTACTTTTAAACGTCAATCAGTTTTATATTTGAAACTGGCTCATGACAACAACATGGAATCCTGTCAGACAGGGATGTTTTGTACCCGATGTGTCAATTAATGTATGCCTATTTTTAACCTCCAGATGTAAATAATATATTCAGGCATGTTTGTAAACAATACCACTGATGTTTTCACAATGACCTAAGCATTCTCGATCTTCTCTTCTCTCCACAACTTTTCTATATTTTGAAGGTGAAACACACAGAACCTGCCCGACAAGGTGAACTCAAATGAAGCACCATGTGACTGACAGCTGCAATTATAGGTTCTTACACTTGCTTCTGATATGAAGCTCATGTTATTATGAAGGTAAATAGTAGCAGGTTTACACCTTCAATAATGACTCTACTTTGTTGTCATGAGCCAGAAGTGTTTACATTTACATTTACATTTACAGCATTTGGCAGACGCCCTTATCCAGAGCGACGTACATAAGTGCTTAAATCTCTAACATTGAATACATTAATGCTGGCTCACTAAGTTACATACTTAAGATACCATGAGTTTAAAACATTTGTTCAAAGTTACAATGAAAGTGTCAAAGGTGTTTTTTTTTTTTTTGTTTTTTTTTTTTTTTTTTAAAATGCAAAAGATAATGAAGAAGTGCTAGTTGAAGTGTTTCCTGAATAAGTAGGTCTTCAACCGCCGCTTGAAAACAACACACCATGTTCAGGAACATTTAAATGTACTATAAAATCCTTAATACAACAGTTAATCAAAAGTTAATTGAGGATATTTGAAGCAGAATTTCTCTTACTCCTAGAGAACTGGTGGTTTCAAAGTACATCACGTTATGTAATAAGGTAGAGAGGTAAGAGAGGACAAGCAGGAAGTTTTTAACAAATGATAAAAACAATTCCCACCTGATTAGGAGATTTCTAACAGCATTTGTTTTTTTTTTGTTTCTGTGTTCTTATATCGGTTAAATTTCTCATCATAGCTCACCTGTCCTGTAGCCTAAGGCACAGCAACAGCCTGTAATGGAAAAACGTCCAGAACAATATTTTGTACCAGCATTGCAATGCTACACCTCCTCCAATCTATATTGTACCTCTATTTATGTCCAAATGTTCCAGCTGTCCAGCTCATATTTTCCTAATAAAGTTTTTTGCCTATCAATGGAGGAAGCCACCCCTTGCCCCATAGTGGCAGCTAACGTCACGGGTTAGGCTTTACCGTCATGTGCCAATTGTAACGCTTTCCAACATTCCAATGCTCTGGGAGCACTAAGCTCCAGTGGCAGGTAGGCGGAAACCTGTCCTTTCCTGCTCCACACACCTTCCTGGCTTGCAGCTGAGAAGTAATCAACTGGGGCACTGCTATTAAAACAGAACCCATGGGGAATATATCAACAAAGGTGACATGTTCCACAGGAGGGACGCTCATGAGCTAAATGCAGCATCATCGTCAACAGATTAACACTTGTGTCATGACATTGGCTGGACCTGCACGATTTTTTTTTGTGGTGTACATGCAGGCATGATCTTATTACTTACATATCATGGCATTATATGACCTTAAAAAGGGCAATGCTTTAGCACTGGAACAAAGCACTATGCAACAAAATACACAGTCTATTTTAAGAACATATGAACACTGGATTTTATTAATAACAAATGACCAGACATTAAAATTCACTTAGCTTTTATTCTTTTATTCAGGAATTACTTTACTAAAATCATTTCATACTCAAGTTTGTTAGTTTGCAAGTATCTTCTCTTGGCTGCTAAACATTGTTTATACTATAAGAGAGAAGAATGTAGACTAAACCAGTACCATAAACATGAAAAGAATGTTTGTTATGTATTTAACCAGAAGCTTAAATTGACCTTACACTACAGAAGATTTCTACATCAGGACAGTCAGTGTCAATCGATTCCCAATGGAAGATAAAAAACAATGCAGGAAATGTGCACTAAGACCATTTAATGTTCAGCGTAAACACTGTATACGCTGTATACAATGTATATAATGTTGTGCCTTAACTGACTAAAACTATAACATCAGGATCCTGTACTATTTAACCTAATACAATATAATATACAATAGGAAAGGCATAAAAAACAACTACTAACCTGTTGTGTTTGGCTCACAGGGTTGGTGTTCAGGAAAGTGAACAAAGATACAACATGAAGTAGGTAAACAAAGCTTTAATTAGAAACCAGTTCAACACAACTTTAAAATGTCCCAAAGGTTGCCACCCTACAATGCTTACGCCCTTTCAGGTTACTCAAAACTTAACATTGTAATCTGGTGCTCTAAACATAATCAGAATATTTATATATGTGAATATTTTGTCACGATATTACAACCTTTACTGTTAGAGAACATACATTAGAGTCAGTTAAATATTAACTAAAACTTTTTACACACTGTAGAAAATGTGAGGTTAGATGCATTTCATACTCTAGTCACTAGTTTTCTAGAGTTTAGTGTTAATAGCTAAAAGAACCACACATTCAATACTAAATTTAGCAAGTAGAAAGAGACCAGAAAAGTAGCATTCTTTGGCTGATACTACTTTTACTTTTCCCCCCAAAAGGCAAAAGTCTAAAATGAATGAGTAAAGTTGTTTTTAGTCTTCCTCAAACTCTTTTTCACAGCTGTGCCCAGCTTATTTCTCTCAGAACAGTATAAATACATCTGATTGATTTAGAGTTGGATGCTAACTGATTCTCCAGAGTAAGTTAACTCTACTGACTATAAAGTAATACAGTAAGTACAATTGGCTCATTAATTATCATTCAATAATTTTGAACTTTTTGCCACCCTCACAGAGTTTTGTGCTTCTTATTTCATTCATATTGCATTAATTGGGTGTGTCAGTTGAAAATTGAGGATCTGATTAGGATCCCTGCTTAGTAATATAATATAATAAGTAATATAATATACAATATGTGTGAGTATGATTCCTGCTCTGTCAGAGCTTCATCAAGTTTCATCAAGCCTGCAAAACGAAATTAAATTCAGTACTGTCAACTCGGATGTAGCCTGCACTGTGTCATTTGTCTCATTTGTATTTTTGTTTCACTTTGTTTCATGATCATAATAGTAATATCATTTTTATTTGATTTTAAGAGAATCAAATTAAAGTGGTCATATAAACACAATACTAAAATTTTACTTACTAAAATACTACTACTAATAATAATAAGTACTTGTTATCTTTTATTTTCTATATCTGCACTATGTCTGTAAGCACTTCAGAAGCAGTAAGACTCAAATGTTTATCACAAAAACCATCCCACATTTAACAAAAAACTCTATCAAGCTGCAGTGTAAGTGTGTACATTGGACCTCGTTTATGCAGCTCGATATGGATCAATTTATTCATAAATCACATGGGCAAAGCATCTAAACAAAACATTTGGTACTCATGAAATAAAAATGTATAGTTATCTTACTTGTGAACCGAGTTTGAGTAAATCTATGAAAATGAGGACTAACTAATATAAACCTCACCAGCTTTGATTCAAATAATTTGTATGGTTTCCTGTACTTTTATATATGGTCACGTTTAAATTGCTTATATTATTACCCAGAACTATTTGCAGTAATGCTTTGTAGTCTCTAAAAGAAACACATCTTCATACTAGTTCACTAGGTCCGAGGCAAATTATGAACTTTCTTGAAAACTAGTAGGTTTGTTTAAAGAGCATTAATTAAATACTATGGGTAATAAAGAAAGTAAGGCTGCACAAACCAACTAATTTAGAAGATAAAAGTAATAATTCAAATGCGAGATAGGAAATGCCACCATGTAAACAGAAGACAGACCGGTCTGTCTGCACATAGCTACAAATAAACGCCTCAGCGATGGAACATTTAGTGCTTTCTTATTAGTATTAATATTACACTCTCACTCACTCATTTTCTACCGCTTATCCGAACTACCTCGGGTCACGGAGAGCCTGTGCCTCAGGCGTCATCGGGCATCAAGGCAGGATACACCCTGGACGGAGTGCCAACCCATCGCAGGGCACACACACATTCTCATTCACTCACGCAATCACACACTACGGACAATTTTCCAGAGATGCCAATCAACCTACCATGCATGTCTTTGGACCGGGGGAGGAAACCGGAGTACCCGGAGGAAACCCCCGAGGCATGGGGAGAACATGCAAACTCTACACACACAAGGTGGAGGCGGGAATCGAACCCCAACCCTGGAGGTGTGAGGCGAACGTGCTAACCACCAAGCCACCGTGCCCCCATTAATATTATATATTATTAAATATTTTTATTGGCATAGAACTGGGTCAAAATGACTTTACTTGTGTTTTCAGGCTTTTTAGAGTTGTGTGCGCTTCACTACATGCAAATACACTTTGGTCAGGAACACACTTTAAGTGATCAACAAGGCACACGATGACAAAGAATATCAGTGTTTCCAAAACTTTTGTAAATCTCTCAGAAAAAATTAGTATTGTATTGTTATGCTAATATTTATACACAACTTTACTAAAGATTTATTAATGAGAACCACTGTGTGGGGGGGGGATGGTGGCTTAGTGGTTAGCATGTTCGCCTCACACCTCCAGGGTCGGGGGTTCAATTCCCGCCTCCGTCTTTTGTGTGTGGAGTTTGCATGTTCTCCCCGTGCCTCGGGGGTTTCCTTCCCCGGTCCAAAGACATGCATGGTAGGTTGATTTGCATCTCTGGAGAATTGTCCGTAGTGTGTGAATGAGAGTGTGTGTGTATGTGTGTGCCCTGCGATGGGTTGGCACTCCGTCCAGGGTGTATCCTGCCTTGATGCCCGATGACGCCTGAGATAGGCACAGGCTCCCTGTGACCCGAGATAGTTCGGATAAGCGGTAGAAAATGAATGAATGAACCACTGTGTGTTTTTGAGGATAACAACCTCTTATTCAATACACAAAATAAAATTCTACATATGCTGCATCTCCTACACTGACCATTTGAAGACTCTGACATGGAGGAGTTAATGTTAAATCTATAATGAACTCAGAAGTTACACTAATTTATGAGCTGATTAGGAGCTCCTGGTTACACAACTCCAAACCACTGTAGAAAGGACGTTATTTATAATCGCACTCTCCAGTGTTTATAATGATTTATAATCACACTCCCTGGTGTCACCCAAATGAGGAGGAGGTTCCTTTTTGTGTCTGGTACCTCTCAAGGTTTCTTCCTCATATCATCTCAGGGAGTTGTTCTTTACCGCCGTCGCCTCAGGGATAAAAACAATGAAATCTAAATACAGGTCTAATATTAAATCTTGATCTTTTTGTTCTATATTTCTTCTATTCTGAAAAGCCCTGCGATCGTGTCCGTCGTAATGAGCGTTATAGAAATCAAATGTAGTTTAATTACTTAGAAATAACTTTGCAGATTGGTTCATTCTATTAACTCATTCATGTTCATAGTTTCCACAAGTGTGTACAAATACACATGTTTTTTTTTTTGTTTTTTTTACATTTACACTTTACATTTTGGTTCAGTGCTTCACCTCCTAATTCTGTATCATTTCATTGACTGGAAAAAAAAAAAAAAGAAGAAAAAAAATCCACAACACTTTTTTTTTCAAGTCTCAAATGCAAATGCAGTCTTCCAAGCCAGAGGCAGTAAAAAAAAATCTGAACACTTATGAAGTTATATACTCAACACCCTTAGTGTAATACTTTCCGAGTATTGTTGTCCTGCCTTCACAACAAATCAGTAACAGCAGAAGTGTTAAACGCACACTATGTGTCACTGAGACACGGATTTAAAGCAGACACAAACCGCCTGATATCTTTCAGCTGCTCCGCCTGCTTTGTTTACAAACCACCGACCGCAGATCTGCACTGTATAACGAGTAGAAACAGACAAATGTTTACACTCGTGTTGCACCGTTAATGTTAATGTACTCTACGTACAGTGAGAATGATTAGCACTGAGATTCAGCTAACGTGGAACTCCACTAAACTCCTACAGCACCTTCACGTACACACAGCGCACAGCTACTAATCCTGCGACATAACGTGTGGAATTAGCACGCTGTAGTAAGTAATAAGTTAGTTAAAATACTTTTTTTTCCTTGTACTCACATCTCAGCGATACCGAACTCGTTATTTTCTTCCTTCTACTGTATCCATGGCGACGCAGCGTCACGCTGAGCTTCACCTCGAGCGCAAGAGTGGGCGTGGCCAACGTGTACTGTACACAGTGTAACACAACAGCACGGAGCTAGAACAGTGACAATTTAGACGATTTTTAATTCTGTAATCCTGAACATTTGTCTTTATTTTATTTTATTTATTTGTTTTTTACAGAGGATGTGTTGCATTAAATATCCTCAGGTGATCAGGGATTCAGTCAGAACCTGAATGTTCTGGGAAATGATATGAAACTAAATTAACTATTCAGTGCACTGATTTGGGTGGTGTCTTCTGTTATATTGCATTTTTATTTATCTTTTATTTTGGGAACGAAGAAGGAAAAATGTGTGTGTGTGTGTGTGTGTGAGAGAGAGAGAGAGAGAGAGAGAGGAGGGAGAGAGAGAGCGAGAAGTGCGCCATCTAGTGTCTAAAAGTTTTATTGTAATACAGTATGATATTTACACAGATGTTACATTACATTACATGGTATTCTTATTGCTATTGTTTATATAATTTATTATAGAATAATTCCTTTTTAATTAATTAATCACGTTATTAAACGCTTAAATTTTTTCTTCACTGTTTTATCTATTTCTATTTATATGATATTAAAAATATATATTTATATCATATTTAGAAATATTCACAAATGCAATTTCATACTTATGAGTAAAATATTTGGATTTGGGAGGTCTATTTTTACAATTTTTAAAATCACTTAAACATAAATGAAATGAATAAAATAAACCGATTACAGGCCAAATGAGTTAATCAAGGATTTGCAGAACGAATCGAATCTTTAAACGAATCTTTATGATCTGAACCGGTTCTACAGAAGACTGGTGAGGACACGTGTGGAGACGTGAGGAGCTCCATTTGTTTATCCTGCTTCACCACATGCAGCACGTACAGCTCGTCCTCCAGCCGATAAAACACGCCTATCACTGATGGAATCAAGCTGATCAACACAATACTTTCGGGCTCCATTGTGTCTTCTACAAAGCTGATATCTCTCCTTTTGCACCCACGTATCAAATACACGTTTCAGTTTTGCTATATTTTTTGTAACAATATTCACATTACACGAATGTTGAGTATTGTATCTACATTGGTTCATTTCTTACACCAGTTTTTTTTCTTGTTGATGCTAAATTAAATCCTTGATTGACCATAATAATAATAATAATAATAATAATAATAATAATAATAATAATAATAAATAAGAAGAAGAAGAAGAAATAAAATATTTAAATTGCCAACTACTTTGTCCTTGTACTCTAATTTGCATGAGAATTACTCTGCTGTCTTCTGGTCAACATGCAAAGCAGGCTGGGGGCAGGGACCACATTGTAAACAAAGGGCTTTAAAATCCAGCTCAATACACATTCAGCCATTACAGCAGAGTGGATGGTACTGATTTATTTAATACAACAGCAGCAAGAATGGTACTAGAGAACTCTGAGCACTGCTTCATCACTGAGGCTAAAGTTTCTGTGAGTTTTATTCCTATTTATTCCTCTTTTTTGTTGCATGTATATATCCAGTGCATGCTCTAGCTTAATATATCTTACTAAGAACATTTCTTATACTTAGGTTTATTATTATATTCTCGAGTTTTGAACATATTGTCACAATTTTAAGGTTTTTTTTGTGCTCATAAAACTTTTTCACAATTTTTTGTAAGACATGTTAGGAAGTGTATGGAAACTTTGTGTGAACTGAGGGAAGAACTTTCTGATTGTGATGTGATGTTGAATGTAATTCAAAGTGAGAGCCAAATGTTTTTAAAGCCCTTTTCCCCACAGCTCTGTATTAAATGCAGGAATATATTTACCAATAATATATGACTGATAGAGCATTACAAAATAAAACATAAATGTTTATGTGTATGATCAAGTCAAAACGTATAACCATCTTATTCTTATTAGGAGAGGGATGAGGAAAGTCTTAGCTTAACTCGACACACTTAAAACTAGACACATTTATTAGAACCTAGGTATTTGCATTTTGCAAGGTAGTTCAGTTACAACAAACCATTTACTTGAGAAATGACTATATTAATTTGTCACTTGGTGTAGCATGCAACATAGCTAACCTTGTAGCTTGTGGCAATATGTCTCTTGTCATGCTTAACTTTTAAAACCTTATGTATGGCACATTCCTTAAGTAAACCTCTGGCTTTCCTGAGTATGCAAAACCCCAGTTGTTAAAAAATCCCTCCTCTTTACACAGGATTTATAACTAGCCAAAATACTATAGTATTATTAAACTCTAGCTTTGCTCCTATAGAAAGATAATGTGGAGACTCCATACGGTATCGTGCAGTGCACCATGCATGGTATTGCTAGGGGAAACCGACCTGTCATCCTGACCTACCATGACATCGGACTAAACCGTAAGATTCTCTCTCTCTCTTATCTGTTCCCTGTTCTTCTCCAACTGTTTCAACATTGCAGATGTTTGATTGATTTGATTGATTGATTTGATTGATTGTTTGATATATATATATACAAAATGATGTAATGACTCTGTGTGATCCTGTGCAGATAAGACCTGCTTCAGCAATTTGTTCACCCATGAGGACATGCTGGAAATCACACAGTATTTCTCTGTGTGCCACATCAATGCACCAGGGCAACAGGAAGATGCTAGCACTATCCCCACAGGGTGATTAACTGCTATGTTTAAGCTTAAACCTGACACTAATCTACAATGCAAAATATGACATTTTTGCAAGTGAATCTATTTATCTATATATAAATATTTATAATATTATATCTATTTATCTATTGAATAGACTATATAGTATTATATTTTGCAATACTCTTAAAATAAGAAATATTAGAAAAGTTTGCGGGGCACGGTGGCTTAGTGGTTAGCATGTTCGCCTCACACCTCCAGGGTTGGGGGTTCGATTCCCGCCTCTGCCTTGTGTGTGTGAAGTTTGCATGTTCTCCCCGTGCCCCGGGGGTTTCCTCCGGGTACTCTGGTTTCCTCCCCGGTCCAAAGACATGCATGGTAGGTTGATTGGCATCTCTGGAAAATTGTCCGTAGTGTGTGATTGCGTGAGTGAATGAGTGTGTGTGTGTGCCCTGCGATGGGTTGGCACTCCGTCCAGGGTGTATCCTGCCTTGATGCCCGATGATGCCTGAGATAGGCACAGGCTCCCCGTGACCCGAGGTAGTTCGGATAAGTGGTAGAAAATGAGTGAGTGAGTGAGTGAGAAAAGTTAAACATACATAAACACAATTAAAATTATTAATATTTGTAATACAGTAAATTGCCTTGAAGGCAGAAATGGCATGAATTTATATTAATTATCACAGTTACAGTATATTATAATATTATATATCTATTAGTCTTAATGCTTAAAACAAGTAAAATATTATAATATTATAATATTATAATATTATAATATTTTACTTGTTTTAAGCATTAAGACTAATACATATATAATTCTAAATCACAGTGGTTGCATTTCTGGTTGTAATGTACGATCAGCCTCAAGGTCCTACAATGATTATAGATTTTATATCCTGTAGATCACTTGTTCTCTGTATGTTTTCAGTATGTTCGGTGTTAGTATGATGCTGAAACAGCTCATAAACAGATAATTGGCTGATGTTTAGTCAAGTAAAATGACATTTAAAATTTAATTTAGAAAATACACCTTTGTGACAACAATGTATTTGCAATAGACATTTCAAAATAAAATAATTTGTGTCATCTTCTTGAAAATAAACTGTTAATGTTTCAGCTATTGCTATTGTATAACTTCATATATTTAACCAGTGCATTTAACCTTTTGTAGATCCACCTACCCCTCAATGGACCAGCTCTCTGAGACTATCCCTATTGTTCTCCAGCATTATGAGTAAGTTTGCAAAAAAAAAAAAAAAAGATTAAATGATATCAGATCCAACTTATAATATCAGACACTTTCTTTTTATTATAATATAATATCTGCATTTGCTTCCTATAGTATTACGAGCATTATTGGAATGGCAGTTGGGGCTGGAGCCTACATCCTTGCACAGTTTGCTGTAAGTTGCACTGCTAAATCAGAAATGAAACCCAGTCTTGCTCTATAACATAATCCTTTTAATTGTAATAAACATGAGGGCTATAAATCCACAAGAATCTTCCTCTTACTATAAATACATTCTTAATTATTTAAGACTTCAATACAAAAAGTAGTATGTAGAAAACCTTAACTGCCTTTTGAATTTGTTAAACATTTTAAATTAACTTATTGGTTTCGGGGGATCTGTTGATCCTTTCTCACAGCTGAACCATCCTGAACTGGTTGAGGGTCTTGTTCTGATCAACATTGATGCTCAGGCAGAAGACTGGATGGACTGGGCAGCACATAAGGTACAGCGGTTCATACAGGCTACAATCAGTCATAAACCCTCACATACAATCAGCTCCTAAACATTTTTCTTTAAACTATTAGTTTTACAGAAGGGAAAGACAGTGGAAAGTCACTGAACTGTCAGAATATCTTGCAAAAGAAATACATTTAGTGTGTATAAATTAAAAAAAAAATGATGCTTATGATGACACACGTTGAAAATAGATTTTCATTTCAAGAGTGTTAGATATGTGTCTTTTTCAAACATACATGTACTGTACTTCAGTGATTTAAAGCAAGCTGATACTTCCCACAGATCTCTGGCTGGACACATAATGTTCTTAATATGATCATCACCCACCTGTTTGGAAATGTAAGACAGAACACTTGTGACATTAAAATGTCAACAATTTCATATTAATAATATTCTCTACAAAATGTCCATTCAAACAATGGAATTGTTATTTGTTACTGATTATATGACTATATGGAAATATGACAGGAGGAAATTCACAACAACCATGACCTGATAGCAACCTTTCGGCATCACATCCTAAACAACATTAACCAGAGAAACTTGGAGCTGTTTGTCAAGTCCTATAACAGGTACCACAAAAACCTGGTACATATTTGCCATTTGTTGACATGTCCTGTTTTCTCCACTCTGTGATCAGGAGATCGATAAAAGTACGATAAAAGATTTTTTCATTTCATTTCATTTTTTTTCACAAGAAAACTTTCACGTTTCTTTATTCTGATCTGCCGTTTAGTCGAAGGAATCTGGATGTTGAGAGACCTCCTCCAGGTGGAAACCTCAATGTGAAAACCCTGAAGTAAGTCAAATGTTTTTCAATGTTTCTGTTTCAGCCTGAATCATATTTTATTGTCTTCTTTTTTTCCCTGCTCTTTTTACTGAACAGTTCTTTGTTCATCTAGGTGCCCAACTCTTCTGGTTGTAGGAGATAGCTCTCCTGCTGTTGATGCTGTGGTACATGCTGATTATTTCTTATATAAACATTGTTTTGAATCATTCAATGAATATTTTGTAATATACAAATAAGTGTTGGGCAGTAATAGTTTTCTTTGCAGGTTGACTTCAATTCAAGAATGAATCCAACAAAAACCACCCTACTTAAGGTCAGGGACTGCCTTTCATGACTTTCCCCTTCATTTGCAGTAAATAATATATTAAACATTTAAGTGCTGTCTTATATATATATATAGTATATATATATAAAAGTACAAAAATTATTTTATATATATATATATATATATATATATATATATATATATATATATATATATATATATATATATATATATATATATATATATATATAAAAATAATTTTTGTACTTTTTTACTCTCACTGATGTAGATGGCTGACTGCGGAGGCCTTCCTCAGGTTGATCAGGTTTGGATCCACTTGAAAATTAAAGTGTCCTAATTTCTATTGAGATTGATAGATACGTGTATTTACTTTATTCACTGTTTCCTTTTCCTTTCAGCCCGCCAAGCTAGCAGAGGCCTTTAAGTACTTCATTCAGGGACTGGGATATAGTAAGTAAAGTTGGTTAAAGATAGATAAAGTTTGGCCCAGGTTCTAAATTACTTATCTGGAAGCACATTATTTAAATGGGAGGAATTCACATCATGTCATGTCAGCATATAAACTTTATTTGTATGTTTTAAACGGTTCATCTATCAAGACTTTCCTCACTGTATATCATTTTTATTCTTTGTCAGTTCCCACAGTTAGCATGACCCGCCTGTCACGCTCCCGCACTGTCTCTGGCAGCAGCATCTCCGCTCTCGAGGCTGTTCAGAGTCACAATTCCACTGGAGAGGAGCAGCATGGACACCGTCACACCAGCATATCTATAGACAATGACTCTGACAGCAGCACAGAGCTGAGATTATTGGGAACAACACAACCAAGTCAGGTGTACTGCTGAAGGCATCACTGTTAGTACATTTACATACATCCTTCATGAAAAACCTGATTATATCAACCATTTCCTCATCCTTCATTCTCAGTTTCACTCGGCTTCAAATGACCTAGGCTATAAATTATGTGATGATTGCAGTTTTGTAAGCAGAGACTGCATTATACAAGCAGTTTTATTTATTTTGCTTATGGATTCTATCTATTTTAAATGGATGAATGTGTTTTTGTTAGGTGTGTATTATACTTTTTATGAATGCAAAAAGCAGGAGAACCAATCTTTTTTTACAATTTGCAACCCATATAACCAAAAACAAATGCTTTCATAGCGAACAATATGAACGAAAAATCTCAATGGACTGTTCAGAAATTCAGTTATATTTGTAATCAAATTGTCAACATTTGCAGAAAATTGGTCACATGAAGGTTACATAAAGCCCAATTACATATGCACATAAGCCTGTATTGTTTCAATGTTGTATAAAGATCTTTCTCCCAAACAAAAGGCTTAATCAATTAGGTTTTGAAATTGAAACCTTTACTGTAATATTTGACCAACAGAACTTCAGTTAAATGCAATAGATTATTGAAAAAGGCAGCTCTTTTCTGGTGGGTCAGAAGCTCAACAAACTGCAACTGCACGCCCACAAAATGAAAAATACTCACCTAATAGGATGTGTTGGGGAAATCACTGCATACAGTATGTCTCCCTAAACATATGTGCTTATTGCTTATATGCTGTAGTGCTGAAGAGAATAAGTGAAAGTGATTTTCTATTTTTTATTGTTGTGTAGCAGAGACTACAAAAAAGTTCCCAGTAATGAAAGGGATAGGTACAGCTAACATTTATACCAGTTATTAAAATGTCTTATAGACATTTAATATCATATATCAAGCTATCCCTATATCCATGTTCTGTACCATGTATGAATCAAATGCAGAGTCATGGGGATCCTGGAACCTATTCCATGGGACTTAGGGCACAAAGTGGGGAACACCCTGGATGGGGTGGCAACTTATCACAGAGCTAAAAACATTCACTACATTTAGAGATACCAGATAGTCAATAATGCATGTCTTTGAACTGGGGAAGGAAACCCCAACGCGGAAGAAGAGCATACACACTCCATACAGAGGCAAGAATCAAAACTCATGTTTTCTGCCACTTTAATCAGTGGATATTAAAACAGATTTTTTTTTTCACATAAATCTTGATTTGTATATAGAAAATAAGTTAACTGACATTACATGTATAATTAAAGTAAATTGTGACATATGTGGTAAAACATATACTTGTCCTTACCTGAAAAATATACATATATTAAAGACATTTCAGATCTGATTAACTTGCTGAAATATAATCTTTTAAAAAGTACCACTCAATAGAAACAACATAGGAAGATAGTTTCTACATTTTGTAAAAACAAAACTACTATATCCTTATAAAAATGTGTGCTTAAAACCTGTGACTGTTTCAAAATATTACATGTTTATGTAAGGAATATAAAAATCCCATACTAATTCATTTTATACAGCATTTCCATTACATAAACCCTCTGGTGCCTCTGTGAGACTTTGGAAAATACCAAAGGAATCATTTTCCAACCAAACTACATTCCAAATGAGAAGGAAAAATACTCCCAAAGTGTATGTCATTTGGAAATTTTAAATACTTTCTAGCACTATATAATGTGGTTTTGCTGATGCAAAATCAAATACTGTGCAAACCAGATTCTTATTTTCTCCAACTCACAGAATTTGAATGTGACATGGTAATACCCACCCAGAATGTATATTAACCCTACATGCATTAGTCATGCATTATCTGAACACACACATGAGAGATTCTGGCTTTGACATGTTGACTTGCCTTATAATCAAGGATTCTGTCAGGCAGCACTGATTCTAGTGGAGCACACTGTAATATAAACTGGAAAACCTGTGGTCATCGCTCCTCTCAGTCTCAGTTCATGATCTCATTGTGCTCATAGTAAGGCTCCAGGTCAGCAAAAATATCATTGGGGTTTCTGCAGGAGAGATTACAGAAGCATGCGTTGATCCACATGTACTTCCAGGTGAACACTGCTCCATTGGGACACTCAAACTCCACCTCGATTGTCTTCGACTTGTAAGGGATGCAGCAGCGTTCATCTGAACACACTCCACAGTATTTGGGCCAGTAGGGCTTTTTACTGGTGCAGCCGGAGATGGTGAAATTCTGAAATTCACGCTCACGATAAATGTTCAGGCATTTCTTCCCTGGCTGCATGACAGAAATGATGATGAAGAAGTGTGTGAGTGGTTCTGTATATTGTATTTAGTCACATCAATCAGTGAATCAGTAATAACTGATGCAATTTCTGATATATACAAAGACTTCATTAGTTAGATTAGAATAGATAACTAAAAACAACAAGGTGGGAAATGACAAAAAAGACGTGCGTTTACCCGAAAATGTTTGGTTATATCCACATCGCAGGGCCTGAGGTTACACAGACGGCTCTCATGCTCCATCACGCACTGGGAGTTGTCATTGGAGAGTCGCATAGATACGCCCCGCCCACAGGTCTTTGAGCATGGGCTCCAAGGGGTAGTATGGGTAATACAGTTGTTGTGCCAGATCTCATTGGTGTTTAGAGACACTGAAAGCAATATGAAATACTTTACTCAATTGAAGCCTAGGCAAGACAACTTTTATAGACACAAAACCAGAAAATGTACAACCCCAGTGCAGAGGCTTTATCGCCTTAAACAACAAGGTGCTTTAATCCTTGAAATTATTTATGTCTGTGGTCACTGCAGATCATTAAATATCCTTACCCTCCACAGCATGTCTAGGGCTCGTCCTGCGTGTTTTCCGAGGCTCATTACAGATCCACTGCTCACAGCAACGGCCTGGAATCTTCACCAGCTTGGGTAACTGACACCACCCCCGAGGTGGCAGGGACTCAGTGCACAGTGGTACACACCCGATGGCCCCATTTACACACAAGCAGCGGTACTTACAGCTAGGCTGAAAGCTCTGCCCATTACGATAGATCACACCATTATACTCACAGCCTGTACCGACTAGATCTAAAACAGAAAGACACAAACAACTGCAAAGATTTACTCCACATGAAAAGGTAAAACCTTAAAGTGGCAGGAATGTGGTTGCCTTAAATCAGGTCTAATGTGCTTTAAACAAGCTAGACAATTAAGTTTACTTCAATTAAATTTAGTTAAATCTTAAATTACTGTAAATTATCATAAAAGCAGGAATAAGCAAAATTCTCATAGTGCTTGCTGTTTCATTCTGTTTTCATGTTCTACCAATAATGCACTATATCTTGGTGCTAAATTTGTTTATATACAGTCTAATAAGATCTACTAGCAAGACATGTTACTTGTATTATTAATAAGGAAGACATGACTCTTCATGAGGAATATTTAAAAAAAAATCTTAATTGTATTAAAGTGAAAAGTGAATTGTTGTTTGCCAAAAATAATGAATTAGTATGGGAAGTCACTTACATGCACACACGCCTTTTTCGTACCTAGGCTTGTCAGCACTGTAGTCACAGTAGAGGCCCCTGTGGTAGTCACATGTGTCTCTCTCATTGCAGGTTTCTCCCAGCTGTTTAGCACAAGCCTTACAGCAGTCACAGCCGTCTGTGAGCAGACTGATCCCCAGAGGGCACACGGGGGCCACCTTAGGACATTTACAGGGCCACTTACAGTACTGTGTTCTGTTAAACAGGTCCGGGTCTGTGTTCACAACCGGAATGACTGTGGGACTTTGAGATAAGACCTTTGGGATGAGAGAGAGAGAGAGAGAGAGAGAGAGAGAGAGAGAGAGAGAGAGAGAGAGAGAGAGAGAGAGAGAGAGAGAGAGAGAGAGAGAGAGAGAGAGAGAGAGAGAGAGAGAGAGAGAGAGAGAGAGAGAGAGAGAGAGAGAGAGAGAGAGAGAGAGAGAGAGAGAGAGAGAGAGAGAGAGAGGGAGGGAGGAAAAAATCATGTTTAATTTCACTCTGTTCCACCGGATGGCACTATTGGACTAGATGTACACAGAAGGAACAAGGGCAATGATGTACTTAGATTTTATTTGGTTTCATAATAAAATGACATTAAAATGGGACGTCCAAGAAATTTGCATTACCACACAGCACATCTAAACCCCCAGTTGTTTTAGTGTTTTATGCAACAGATTATTTTCTTAATTATACCACTCTGATTGTTGAATCTGTTTGGACAGCAGGTGTCGATTACTTGTCTATTACACAACTCAGACAACAGGAGCAGCTGGTTAATATATTAATTACAGATTAACAGAAAATATTTATTTAACATGTAACTGCCTATGTCTATTTAACATGTATATTTAATTTATGCCATAAACATGTCATAACAAGGTTTTTAAGTTCTAGCATAATTGCATATGAAATGAAATGATTTCCTCCTTAGCAATAAAATCCCAATGTGTTGGCATCTTTCTTGGAGAAAAGGGGAATTCCTGTTAGTTCTGTCTCTCCTTATCTGAAACCTGTCCCAACTGCAGAATTATGAACACCCACCTGCCAGGCTCCAGTGCATAGGCTCAGGATCGCTTCAGAGTTTGTATGTGGCATTATTATGAAATTAAATATATTTTTGGTAGTTTTTGATAGCTTTAAAGACGTACTACACAGAATAATACTACGTCCTGAGGTTTTAAAATAAAGAAAAAGAAACTGCATGTCGTAACACAGCATGCACCAGAGTTAGACTACATACCCAACCACCCAACCACAGAAATGAGGTATCAGGCAATCTAAATAAAATCTTAACTTCATTCTCATTCAGCTAACCACCTTATCATGGTCAGAGTCATGGTAGATCTTAGAGCTTATCCTGGCATCCAGCCAGACCAAAGCTCAGAATCAAACCCAAGACCCTGGAGCTGTGAGGTGGCAACACTACCCAATAAACCACCATGTTTCCCTAAAACCTTGAACTAACTTCCCGATTTAAATCTACTTCTCCAGTGCTCCATGTGCTAATATTTCTGAGCTTTCTGGACACATGGGCAAAGTTGTACAGATGAAAGCTGTGTTTATGTTGAATAAAATCTGATAGATTTTGTCTAGTTTTAGAGAACAGGAAAATTCATATTTCTACTGAACTACTGAACTACTGAACCTGATATTCTAGACTCACTTCTTTAAATTCTTCCTAATTATTTTTAAACATTTCCAGATGATTTCCAGTCATCATGTGCCTTTATCAGGCTGGGAGAGATCCATAGTTGAGTCCAGAGACCAAATTCTCCACTGTTCAGAACTGACTCTGGTTTTGTTATGTAGTGTTGATTTGATTCAACCCAGATTTCACTTTCAGCTTTAAGGTTTGTACTTCCTATTTAATGCAACACGTATGTGTATACAAATTTCTGTCCGAGGTTAACCCAAACTGAACAGGCTCTATAGCATTTGTTAAACAAATTCCTCACCTGATAAAGTCCACCGTTTACCAACAGGATCCACGACAGGAGCCTCATCACTGAACTCCAGCGAGAGACGCATCCAGACATCAAAGTTCATTCTGCATTGAAATGAAACTCATGGTGTTCTGTGCGCCCGGGACTTTCTTCCATCAGCCGCTCGCTTTTCGGTGAAAAAAAAAAAGACACACACAAGCACGCACACACACACACACACGCACACACACACGCACGCACTCACTCATACACACACACACACAGCGGTGCTGACGTGAGCTCTTCGTCTCCTCCTGCTTTCATCTCCTTTAGCTAAATCCTGCTAAGCGTTTAAGGAAAAATCCTTTCCTCAACGACTTACATATTGAGCTTTATAAGTAACACATGATCTTCCATTCCGCTTTGATCTGACCTTTTGGATTTTTTTTCCATCAGCATGGTTTAATTTCCTACATTATCCAAAACTGAATACCTGTTGATATTAGAGTTAGTTCTAATTTAATCTTCATCTGTTTAGTGCTTCTTCTGATAATCAGATCTGACTTATCTAATCTAATCTAATCTCGCCATTGTGCTAGGGATGGTATTAATTGTTAACTAGCAGAGTCTCTGTCTCTGAGCTGCACTGAATTGTGCAGCCAAAAGATTGTGCACTTTTTTGGGCTCACAGCAATATCTGTCTTTTGTTACTTATGTTTTCAGAGGTTAGATTTTTTAGCCTCCTTTTGAGCACTATTGTAACTACACCCTGTCTTCCTGTCACATCTTGTCCGAGTCTGTCTCAGCGACTTCTAACAGTAATGAAAAATACTGCAAATACCAACAAATTAGCCCCATCACCCAAATGACAGGGCATAATAAATATTTCTATATAAACAGATATGTTTCTATTCTTCAATCCTTAATATTACGTTGACTTTGTTGGGAGCATCTCCAAAAACAGCAGATATAAGACATTGCTGCATATCAAGCTGCATTGACTAAACTCAGTTTGATCAAGCTTATGTGAGATGTGCGAGACAAACAAGTGTGATCTGTGCATGATCCCATCTTGTAACTTACAGGACTTAAAGGATCTGCTCCTTGTGTCTTCGTGACAGATAGCACAACAGATCCTTCAGAGGTCTTGGTTAGTCCATGTGTGTGCATGCCTTGTGTCGTGCCAGAGCTGTTTTGGTGGTTTTAATGTTATGGCTGATTAGTTATTTGCGCATGGCCCCTTCTCAGAAATCTAGGAATGCTCAGACTAGCTAATGTAAACACAGGTTATTAACCATAATTTAAATAAAAATGAAAAATGAATTTGAGACTTTCAAGAGACCGAAAGAGACTTGTTAATACTGTTTTACTTAATTTCTGATTTGACACTAATTCTTCCATGGAAAAGTAAGATGGTTGGGCTTCTGCGTCATGTTTAAATGGCAGAATTCGGTCAAACTACATTATCTTGAATGTGGAAGTTTAATACATATTCTAATTACTTAAAAATGTCAAAGTGGAAGCGATAAGAAGCTTATTCCAGGCTTTTAGTAAAACTTGATGTGTATATTTGTGGCATTTCTGCCACCCGAGCAATACCTTGTAATATAATGACATATATGAGTGCAAAGAATCAGAACCAGAGGTGGTTAGAGAGAATTTGAGACTTTTTTATTTTTTATTATACCCTGGGGTTACAGAGTCCCCCTCTTAACATACTGTAGACTACATTTTTGTTTAGTCATTAACTGAACATGTTGCTAAAGAAATTAACAACAAAATAATTACAGGATTTCTCTGGTACCATAAAGTTAACCCAAGAAGATTGTGATCCAAAAAAGTCTTTCCATAGTTGTGTATTGGAGTTTTGAGTCTAATGTAGCTAACAAACACACACACACACACACACACACACACACAAAGTTAGATCACACACACTCGAATGAGTTAGATTATGTGATTTCAGACAATGTAAATATGTATCATATCTAAGGAAGTAGTAGCAACCATCTCAAATCCAGATCTTAATTTCTTAACACAAAGTTTATCACCACACGCAAACAAAACATCAGACTCAGACGAGAGGTGTGTGTGGCAGCAAGAACATGGTAAAGCACCGGCTGTGAATGGGAGGTGGAGTGGCAGAGACAGAGAGGGCAATAAATAGACACAGACACCTGTGTGTGATTAGCAATGGCTTGCTTACTGTATATGCAACGTGTCTTAAATTGTGCTGTTGAAAGACCTGAACAAGAGCCTGGCTAATGAGAGCTTTTCTAAGCATTTCCTGCCACGAATAAATAGAATACAGCAAATTTATAAAACACAGTTCTTTCTCATGCTTCTCCTGAATTGTTTTTGAACAAATATACATCCATTAATTTGTACCATTAAAATGTCATATCCTAGCATCCTATTATATAAAAATAATTGCATGAACATGGTCTGGTTTCAATGTCAAAGGCAAATGATAGCATGCAGATGGTTTAACCAGAAAAGCAAATAGAATAAATAGAATAGAATAATAATTAGTTAGAGAATAAATGTTGTTCAGTAGCGATGGACCATGATGAAACAGCTGGAAACTTTAATTGCACAATTATTTTAATACCTTCCTTAAATGTGACACAGTAATGATTCTGGCTGCCATAATTTAGACTGATTACAGCATCTGCTTCAGTTTTACAGTTTCTAATAATTTGTTAATGGTGCATCTGTTTAAAGGGAAACACTGAGATTGTTTTGTTTTTTAAATGCAGATTTATTGTTTTAAGTCCAGAAGAGTATGACACTATGACACCACTAACATATACATAGAACTTCAGAAAGTATGTGATCATGGCTGACCGACTATGTGATCAAACAAATATTTTAGTCAGTTTAACTGTAAGCATCCTTCTCGGTCTTGGGTTTGGTTTGTGTCACCAAAGAGCTAAAGTCAGACAAAGGCTCAGTCTTTGGAGCTTCAGATGGTTTATTCTCTCCAATTGAATTTGTAGACAAGAATTTTCCTGGAAGAGAACATGATATAAGGGTATTAAACACCATTCATTTTCTACCGCTTATCCGAACTACCTCGGGTCACGGGGAGCCTGTGTCTCAGGCGTCATCGGGCATCAAGGCAGGATACACCCTGGACGGAGTGCCAACCCATCGCAGGGCACACACACACTCTCATTCACTCACACACTCACACACTAGGGACAATTTTCCAGACATGCCAATCAACCTACCATGCATGTCTTTGGACCGGGGGAGGAAACCGGAGTACCCGGAGGAAACCCCCGAGGCACAGGGAGAACATGCAAACTCCACACACACAAGGTGGAGGCGGGAATCGATCCCCGACCCTGGAATTGTGAGGCGAACGTGCTAACCACTAAGCCACCGTGCCCTCCTATTAAACACCAATCATAGATTAAAAAGATTAAAATTAAGATTTGAATCTGACAGGATGTCACATGTCATGCTGGTATTTTAGGTAAAGTTGACACACCCAGTACAGCAAACACACAGTACAGAGAGCCACTGACCTGTTGTTGAGCTCAGAACTGGCACGTACTGGGACCAGAAGGAACACTGGTGTGCCTGGAGGTTTTTGAGGTTACTGAGGCTAGGAGACAGCTCCTTATAGTTCTGTCCATTTGGGTGGGGCAGGAACTGCGGCCAGGGAGGCAAAAGCTCACTAAAAGACTCTCCAGAGACAGAGAGAGGCAGGTTCGGGTTTCTGCACAGAGAATTATGTGGAAAAATGAAGCATAAAGTAATGTGTATAGGAAAATAACACATGGTGACCACTGCATATCAATAAGGCACGTAAATAGATGTTATGATATTTACCCAGATTTAATGAAGTTAGCCATGTAGCTCATGATCTGCAGAGAAAGAGTTCTTTCTGTCGAAGTGAAAAGTTCTCGCATTTCTGGGATATGCGGCAATCCAAACACATACTGCACATCCAGAGGAGATGAATAATCAACACTGATTTTGGAGGGAAAGAGAATAAAAGTCATTTTTAGAAATATGAGTAATTAAATTTTTTTGGTTCCTACACCGTTTTTTTGTTCTTCCAGATACAAACCTTTAATTTTCCAAGAAAATTAATCAAGGCTCCCAGAAAGAAGATAAAATGTACCGTAAATTAAACCCTGGGCTGTATATGCTGACAATGTTAATATCTGTAAATTATTTAAATTCTACAGATTCTTTTTGAACCCTTATGTAACAGTATACTTGCTGTACAAAAGATGAATAATGTGCCAAACTTTTGTAGAATCCAGAGTAGCCTGTTTTACTTTTATTGAAAGTGTGGCACTGTGTTAGAACCCTTAGGAAGTCACAAATTCATAACGGGGTTGCAGATAACATACAGACATGCTTTCTAGTTTAAATAGTTTAAATTCTAGCATAAATCATTTTAGCACAAAATCCATTGTTGAAGTGTTTAAGCTGGCGAAATTCTAATCATGCTTTGGTGTCTGCCTGAAAAGACCATACTGGCCTAATGAAGATGGTCTAAGAAGAATTAAGGACAAGAAATGTAGTCAATAAAGCAGAACGAACTGAATTAACCAGTGATCCTTTCCCCACCTTTATGAGGGAAACGTGAACACTTGAGGGAAACATGACATTCATCTTCAAATGCTACGAGTGAATTTTACCTCCTTTATACAGACAGACTGATGTAGACGTGTGATAACTCAAATGCCATTAGGTTATAATGCCATTAAGCATTTCTTTCCAGGATATCGCTAATCTTTTTAGGTTCACTTATTAGAGTGTATGAGAAATTTAAGGGGAGAACATATTATTATATTATTTATTTGATAAGCTACAATGCCCTATAGTATTTTATATATAAACATAGTGACCAAATTCAGGGGGATTGATTTTATTATTTTTTTATATATATTTTTTGGATTTATCCGTTATAGACTTACAGACAAATGTGTGGAACAGAAGGTATACATGAAGGTAGACATTAGGAAATAAATGAGTGGGAAAAAATGCCAGTCTGTTAGCTACAACTATAGAGGATATTACCTTGGTGAGCAACTAAAAAAATAAGAGAAATGTAGCATCATACAAAGTTATCTCTTGACAGTGACTAGCACAAACTTCCCCAGAATACTTACAGCATTACAGACTTATCTGGATATGTGTGATTTCTTGCCCATTTAAAATCTCCCTATCCCACTACTCACTGTCACTTCTGCCCCAAATCCTAAATGCGTCATTCGTTGCATCTATGGGTACAAGACATCTCTACTGAGAGTAATACAGAGTATAATGGTATTGTACTGTACCTTGTGTGCACCATGTCTTGAGGCAGGTGGTACATGTAAACAGCAGAGCGGGTGCTGGTGGCCCAGAAGCTGGCCATCTCAACAGAGGGGCAGGTGATGAAGAAATCTCTGTGGAGGAAAATACTAGTCATGAGCATACAAACATATCCAAGTCTCTAACTCCATCATTGCTGTGACAAATATATAATATACTAAATAAACTCTAACTGGTATCGCTCAAATAAGACAACGGTGATGATAGCTGCTTTTTCAGGCTTTTTTCGCCCACTCCTGTACTAGACATGAATATAACTGCTTGGGTGGTAGCTAAAGAAAATGTTCCAAAATAAGCACCAGGGAAGGATTGAGTTCTTCATGCTGTGTCTCTTCCTAACTTTGCTTCCCTTCATGTATTTATGCATTTGTCTCTTTTTCTCACTCTGTTTGACTGTGAGGCATGAGTGGATTTTTTTAGCGGCAACATGTTACAGATTCCAATGGACTAATTATTAAAACAACATTTATTTGTTTCCTCACGAGTAAACTTGACTGATAGTTTCAAATAGACTGTAGCAGTGGCTTCTCAAGCGTGTAGTAATGGACAAAAATGGGGATTAGTCAGATTAAATAAAGCGTTTGGTCTTAAACTGTTACTGTACCGGATCTGGCAAAACTATGTTTGAAATATGAACAACTTACAAAACTGTCAACAATGTGTAGAGAATAGGCAGTTTTCTACAGTACACATAAAAAATATGTAATATATATATATAATTTCTAAAATAGTATATAGTTAGTACAAATAGTTATATATATAGTACAAAAAAACATTGTATTGTAGTGCTGCTTGTTGCGAGACTGTGCACTTCTTTATGTGTGGTTCAGCCATCGTCCATTCTATATTTGACACTAGTCATTATGTAGGTGGAATAAAGCAACAATGTCACGCCCTGTCTTTCCATCTCTCACAGAACAATAGTTTTTAGTAAACAGGTTTAAAAGCAAAAGTGAATGTTTGATTAATTACTTAAATCTATTTAAAGAAGGTTTTGTGGTGCTGTACTTTTAGTATACTAATATACTATATGACTATTTTCTGATTACTTTGGCACTTTGTGCTTTTCGCTCATCATATTAGATTTTTTGCCTCGAATAGAAATAAAAAACAATATCTTCATTCTCAAACATTTTGGCTTTCTGGTTTGTTAAGGTTCTTAATTCCAACTAATTATAGCACAGTGATATTCAATGTCCATGAATAGAAATTAAAGATATACTTAAATTTATATAACAATTTTATACATTTTTATAAAACTTGATTTTAATAAAAAACAGCTTAAAAAAGTGTTACATGCACACAACCACAAACACGTAGATGGTAGCAGACTTTAATAATCTGATACTGATAATGTTAAAGACCCCAGCTAGAAGTTGTGTTAAGAATATTCACTTTCTCCAGAATACTAAATGTACACACATTTCAACTAATTGGGTACCTTTTCTTTTTAACCATGCCACAAACATCACATTTAATGCTGCAGTGCATACAAAGGATTTTTTTTTATTAAAAATGCCTACAACAGATGAGAGAAAGCTATAATAAAGATTGTCAGTCCTCTTTGACTGTGGATTTACTTTCCGTTCACAAGAGAACTTCTAACCTCAAATCTAATATGCTGAATCTTAAAAACAGGGTGATTTTTTTACATGATGAATTTTTACAATTTATTATAGTTCAATGCACTCCATTTATAAATTATATCCAAATGTCACTGCGACAGTTGCCGGAATTCTGACCATGTCTTGGTATAAAGCAGTCGACTTTGCTCTTTCTCACCTGGTGGCATTCTCCAGAGCACGGGAGAAAACACTGTAGCCAGAGGGAGTTGGAGAGTGTTGCAGAGAGTAGAACCAAGTAGCTGCTTCCTTCACAAACACGTTGGAATCATCTCCTCCCAAAGAATTGGACAATGCTTCATAGAAAGCAGTTTTACTCTCTGCTCTTCCCTGAAGCTGCTCAAAGTTCTATTTTTGTGACATTAGACAGCAATAGAAATACAATGTAAATACATAAAAGCATATTGACCATGTGATTCATCAATCTGGTTAAAATTCTGCCGGCTCTGACCTTGATATTTTTAGCTCTACTAATCAGACCGTCCTCTGCAGAAGAGCCAAGCATCAGCGGGACTCTGTGGAAGCGTCCGGATCTCAGGGCTGCTAATGGCTGTTCCTTAACCATCACACCATCTACCACTGGAGACCAGGCCTGCAGGGGACCACTGACTGCCAACAACTGTGTATATATATTTATCCAATTGACCATGACAGTAAAAAAAAATATGACTTAATTATTTAATTCAAATTCAAACTCTATTTATCTAGTAGCTGTAGCTCAGTAAACCCTGTATTTAGTGTTGTTAGGAAAGTGACCTTAGTCTGTGCAGCATTGATGCTCTCAGCAGATTTTTGTCTCAGGCAGATAAGTAGCTGTTCCAGCTCTAATGATGAGCAGCCTAGTTCCAAACCCAGAGACACAGCCTGCTCCTGAGCTTTCTGCTTGCTCATTACGGTAGCTGGAGAGAATACTGAGCCACCCTGAAAGAAAATACCAAATTTAATTCTAGAAATTGAATGACACAATTTATTCAAACAACTAAAAGCTGCAAAATGCATTAACAGACAAATCAATAAACCCCAGGAGGAAAAAACAGCTATATTTTATGGTATTTTGTGATAAGAAATGTTCTCATTTCTATAATTTATAATAAGGCAGATAAATAGTTTGTTCTGTTTAGTGGCTTATATATAATTGTCTATTTATAGTGCTTTTTACCAGCAGTGCATGTGTGAATTTGCATAGTGCTGACAGCTTTATCGCCCCTTCCTATTTTGTTCATAACTAGTGGAAAATGTGGTGAGAAAAGCTTCCCTATTCTGACAGGCTACAGTCACGGTCTTCTCTTCAAGGCTACTCTTCACTTAGCAGCAGCAGTAAATGAATATAAAAAAATAAATGCACAATAAAAATGATAGTTAAGTCTTTTATCAAATGCTGAGTTAAAGATATTAGTTATAAGGACATACTGAACACTCGCAAACTTGGAAATTAGTTCGAGTAATGGGTAATGTGCAGACAACTCTTAAGTCTAGTGGGGATTTCATGCAAGCTACGACCATCGACAACCTTCCATCAAGAGGTAAGACAATTAGTAACTGATAGAAAATGCTGTATGAAAATAGTTAAGCTTAAATTTAAACTTTCAGCTTATTAAAAAATATAAAAAATACTGACAGGATGCTTAAACCAACGGTAAACTGGAATATTTATATATTAGGGGTTCAAATTTTCACATATGATGTTTGAAATTATGTGTAGAAAATCTATTTTACTATTCTGAAGAAAAAATATATTTGCTGATGTCAGTAAAAAAAAAAATAAATAAAAACACTACACTATACTGACAATAATGCAAATAGTAAACACCTAACATACATGTTTTTAATTTAATCTAAAATGTTGTCATCTTCACTGATTTGTTGTTGTGTTACTTTGTAAAAGTAAGAGAAAAGGAACCCGCAGTGGTGTTAAGTGACTATCCTCCCCCTGAAATTTGTGAGCCCCTGTTCAGGACTGGAGACTGGCTGAGACTCATATCTGAGTGAGTACTCTAACGTTTATCGGCTGCTCATGTACATTTACATTTACGCATTTGGCAGACGCTGTTATGCAGAGCGACATCATTGTACAAAATCATGTGTTGTAAGATAGGAAAGAGAAGTGTGAATGGGTAGATGAATATAGAGTTATACAGTATATTTTTATGCTATTTTATGCTTTATTATTTGCTGATATAGGTAAATAACTGGCAACTTGTAGTCTGAATGAGAAAACAAAAGAATTGTTTCACATTTTATATTTTATAATTAAAGATGCCATATTGATGCAGGTCTTCATAAAAATCTTCATAAAAGCTTCATAAAAAATCTACTTTCTAAGTCCACATAGAAAAATGTACATAAAATTAGTTCATAAAATCAGTCAAAAAATTAAGGCTAGTGTTGTGATGGGTTGTGATTCTTTTTGCCAACCATCTGTTTGTCACTGAAATGTAATGGCATTTACTATGCAAGCAAACTGAAAGTGTTCCTGTAGACTTATTCTTGGAACATTTCCCAATTTCTAAAGCTGATCTTGTGGCGTAAACCTTCAGTGTTCACTGTAATAACCAATTATGGGCAGGTACATTAAAATGGTTCACATTTTGAGTTCACTTTTTGAGTAAACTTATTTTACTTATTTAAACTTATACAACTTATTTGACCCTTAGATCAGTTGAGGATTTAGAGTTTACATGTTAATTAAGTAATTAATTAATATTCGGGTCTCGCGTACAGTTCGGATAAGCTGTAGAAAATGAATGAATGAATGAATGAATGAATATTCGGGTCTATTTAGAGGAGGGTTGAGGAGAAGGGTTTGAACTTTTTTTCATTTATTTGTTTCTAATAATAAAATGTTTTAAATTGTGACTTGGAGTGTCTATCAAGAAAGTCAAGCCTTTTATCCTTCCTCCTTTCTTCTCCCAGAGAGGGCTACTGGGTGAAGGTTTACTCTCTACAGACAAGAGTGGAAAACCACATCCCACGCTGCCATGTAGCTAAGGTTTACCACGGGTAAGTCAATATTACTGAATAGTGATGCTGTTTAGACCCCAGATAACTTTTCAGTCAGTTACAATATGTCATCATTGCATAACCATGAGCCATTATATAAAACATTTATATTTATTTTTTGTTTGTTTTTAGGTAGTAAAATAATAACTTCTCTATAAAATAATAACTTCTCTAAAAATCTAATAAATAAATTATATTTAAAAAATAATAATTAGTCATTTAAATTATACCAAAATATTTTGCTTAGTTGTCTTGTTTTTGTGCTTTTCACTTAATTAGAAGTAGAAATGCATGTTTGAGTATTTAAGAAACTGTGTGTAAACTCTAGAGACTGTGAAATTTCCAGGGGATCAGCAGTTTCGCAAAAACCAGCCCATCGTAAACCAGCCCATCTGATACCAGCAACCATAACACAGTTAAAGTCACAGACATCACATTGTTTCTTCATTCTGAAGTTTGATCGGAACATTAACTGAAATGAACTAAATTAACATCAATTACATTGCCTCATGATTGGCTGATTAAATAAGGTTGATGAGTGTAGATTACCTTAAAAGTATGAAAATAAATATATTATAAATATAATGTAGGCTAAATACTAATGCTTTCTCCCTGTTGTATTCAGGTGGTTGTTTGAAGGGGTTGCAAGACAAAAAGCTGAGGAGCTTCTTCAGCTGCCTGGGAACAGGGTCGGTTCTTTCATGATCAGAGAGAGCAGAAGAGGTGAAAGGATTTTACATGGTGAAGTGTCTTTAGCTTGTTATTTAAGCTTCTGAGCATGTATGCATGTTTGTTTGGTCCTACAGGTGTGTATAGCCTGTCTGTGCGCCACAGATCTATAATGCATTATCGGATACTCCGTCTACCAAACAACTGGTATTTCATCTCTCCACGCCTAACGTTCCAGTGTCTAGAGGACCTGGTCAACCACTACTCAGGTAATGCTGACAAAATAATATAACCATGGAGAGAACTAATGTAAAATCCAGTATTTGCATTTCAATCTGGATGTTGTTTTTCTCACACATAGACATAGCAGATGGTCTGTGTTGTATACTCAGTGGTCCTTGCCTGGCAGCCCCTGACTCAGTACACACATCTCAGTCTGCTCCTATAGTGAGAGCTCATGGCTTGAACTGGACTGGAATGGACAGGTACACAACAAAAATAGCGAGATATCTAGATATACTGCTTACGTGTCTAGCTTCAGAGCTACCCGCGGTTAATCTGTGAACCAATCACATCACAGCCAACATTCACTGAAATACGTGAGTTTTTGGTAACTGTGCTAAAGTATTAATCCCTCCTCAGAACGGATCTTGACCAGCAGAACACCACTGCCATCTCTGCACAATGCAGATTGAACATCAGTGCCGGCGTGCAGGACAGTGTATCGTCCTATCTCTTTCTGGCAGGAGTGGAAGAGAAAAAAAGGCATATCGGGGGGAGAAAAAAGTGGAGGTCTATCTACTCATTTCCAAGACACAACATGTACAATAGAGTCCCAGAGGAAGAGGACCAGGAAGACTAATACTAAACAAAAGGAACAAAACAAAATTAACTAAAATCTATACCGCAAATGGACAAAAGCTAAGGGATAAGGTTCTTTTCTTTCTTATATTAGAAGGACACCTTGCCACAGGTGTATGAATGTAGAGAACTGAGCAAGTTAAATATTTCGCTCAAAGTATTGCACTATTTCCATACTGCCTACTCCTTAATACCAAAGATGGACACAGATTTTTTACTATTGTACTTTGTCTTTATACTTGCGCATCGTCCTATCTTGATTCAAACATTTACCATAAGAAAAACCTGTTGAAACAGAGACGAAGATGAAGATGAGGACAGATGAAGGCTCGCAATGTCAGCACCGTTTCTGTCTGCTCCCACTGTCACCCTGGTGGGGTCTCCTCCGAAAAGTGCGATGTTCTCCTGTACCCACCCCAGCACTGCTGCCTGGTCCTGGAGCCCATAGTTCTCCGAAAATTTACTGGAACCTGTAATCATGTAGCTATGTGTAACTAAAATGTTGTGAATGAATTTTTACAATCTGCAATCTAGTAATCTGCAACTAATGGATACCATACTTAACAGAGTCACCTCATATCTGGCTATACTTAATATTGTCAGTCCTGAATTATTACAATATAGAAATTCACACTAAAATGTGAACCTAAAGCATAACATTCTTTAAAGGATAGAAAGTTAGTGTTGTCTGGAACAGACTAGCTTCTTACTATATAAATAATAAAGCTATATAATAAAAACAATGTGTTTCTATATGTTTACGGAGTATGTAGTACCTGTGCTAAAGAATCCAAAAGCAGACACCCTGAAGTTTGCTGTCACAACGATGATGTTTCCTACAGCAGCAAGGTAAGAGCCATCTAGAAAACCGGAGCCAGCATTATGGAAGAACACTAGAACTGAAGTAGTCTGCATCTATAACACACACACACAAATCAAGATTGCACCACAGAACGCAGAAATAAGGGTTTATGGACATGTAATTTACACAGCATATGTTCAAATAAACAATGATGTAGTTTTGTGTGTGTGTGTGTGTGCGTGTGTGTGTGTGTGTGTGTGTGTGTGTGTGCGTGTGTGTGTGCATGTGTGTGTGTGTGTGTGTGTGTGTGTGTGTGTGTGTGTGATTGTGTGAGAGAAGGGAGAGAGAGAGAGAGAGAGAGAGACAGAGAGAGAAAGAGATCTAATTGGGCCCTACCACACTGCTGGGTACAAATATGTTGAGGTAAAGACAGTCCTCACTGGAGTCAGAGTTATCAGTGTCACCAGGCTGAAGACAAGCAGGTCTGAAACATTTCCAACATATAAGCCCAAATATCCACACAATAAACAAATGCAAAACACCACATTCAGGCCCATATTCCTAATTGGCAAGTTAAGTCCAAACGCTGTTAAGTTGATTTTCTAGATTCAGATTATGCAAATCACATAGTTCATGCCTCACTGACTCCAGATTTTTCTTGCTTAAAGGTGTACAGACTACAGACCACAAACTTTAAACATACGCACTTGCCTTTAAGCATGAAAAATTTGGGGAAGAGAAAATGCAGAAGAAAGAAGCAGCTTTTTCTGTCAAATTGAATATGATATAAAAGCAAGAGAGAATTTAAAATCAACAACAACATCACTTGATCTATGAATGAGAAGATGAAAGGCTTTAAAGTAAAAAATCTAACAGAGGTTCAGTATATTACAATATATTTCAGCATGAACAGTTCTAGTTGCTTTATTTGCAATTATTTTTTCCATATCTTGCACTGACATAGTATATAGTAATGTCACTATATTTTACAAGGTTCTTTCCTGTAGAAGATATGTATATGATTTCAAATATGTGGATGAATTAAATGATAAGCTGACCAAGCAAGGCCTGAATACTGATGCAATTTTTGTCTTAATGCCTTGTTATGTGCATGTAACTCAAATCTTAATATGACATAAAGAAACAGAAGTAAATACACACCGAGCAAAAGTGGCATTCCAGGTGCCTGTCCAGTCAGCTGGCTTTGGGGGCCTGAAACGCATTTCACTAGTTGGTGGACTTGCATAAGGAACACCCAAGAAATAAGTCACACTCTTGCTGTCAACTCCAATCAGCTTCATCTCATTTTTACCAAGGAGTGTTCCGTGGCCAGGGATGGACACAGAGGTTGGCTGTTGCCTAAAAACTTAAAGATAAAATTTCCATAACACTAACATTAGACAGTGAGATGCTATTTAAAAGAATGTTTCAGATGGTCAGATAAAATGGTATAATGACGATACAATTCTGACTATAAACTGAGGTCCCATTAATGGCTGTTTCAATGTTTCTGTTTCTGTTTTCTTGAAAAAAAAACCCACATTGTTATCTGGATAAATACATTATAGGATGACTGTAGAGTCTATTCTTAACTGTTTGGCAAATTTCCCAAAGTACTTTGCTCACCATTCCTTATGTAGATATACTGGGCAGGTTCCTTAGTGAGGAGGACACAGTGCATGCCAGTGGAGGTCGGTAGACAGATATGAGTGTCTGGGTACATGACACACCTCACTGCTGACTCTCTGCTGGCCACTGACACAGCTTTACAGGAGTCTTTCTTCTCACAGGCTGCAGAGAAACACACACAGACACCCACACAGCTGTAGGTGTGTCTTTCACTGATTACCAGAGTTGTTATTATGTGTGTTATAAGGGGAAGTCTCACCAGCCACACACCAGTCACGGACTCTATCCAGTTCATCAGCAATATCTCTGCTGATATGAACTTTGTCGAATGCAGAGATGGATGAGTCCACCATGACATATGAGGCATCCAGTAGTCTCCAGTTTTTCAAATTAACTGTAAATAATAATCTACATTAATACATTTCCATAGCATTCTGTATATACCATGGATTACAGTAGTTAATCCGAATGTAGTAGAGATGGGCACATGTATTCTGACGGGTCATGGGTAGTCACATTAGCATAAATTGCTGGTTTATTTTGTATCAGGATGTGTGATGAACTACCTTATGTATTTACTACTACTAAAAAGGTTACAGAAATGTCACTTGACCTGACACAACCACTGACTTTAAAGCAATTCATTGTTTTTTATTTTGCAGATTACTGCAGAAAGCAAACATTCATGTTAAGTGTAATTTCTATGTAGTTAATGTTCAATTTAACATTATCACACAACACAAATGGAAAAACAGTATTGAATGAATTGAATGTACTTCATACTCCTGGAGAACAAAATGTGTGACAGTTGTATAAGTACTATCAATTGTGCCTTTAATTGTATGCTAAGTCTGATATGCACAAGACCTATATGAGATACAAATACTTCTGTCATCTTTCCATAACACACACATTGACAGTAGTTACATTATAGTTGTGTGCATAATTTATGTGTAACTACACAGTAGAGACACTTGATGTCCTTTGGGACTCTATATTAGATGCAGTTGCAGGATATGACACAAAAAAAGATGGTATCGATATTCAAGTTAGCATAAATATGACCAAAGCTAATTAGTAGTGATTAATATTCAGTTAACATAATAAAATTCCATATTACAGGTTTACTCTAATAGAAGAACAAAACACTGTTAAGTATAACTTAGACATAGGGCACCTATTTATAACAAATTATCATTTCTACCAAACAGGTTTAAAATAAAAATGTATGTTTCTCACCAACTTTTGAGGGAGAGCGAAGTTTGAAGGAAGGACAAATACCAGGGCTTTCTGTCCACTGATTCACTAGAAACACAGAGGTTGGGTAATGTGTGTAAGCAATGAGTAGGATCGGTTTGTTTGTTCTACAGGAAAACTTCACAATAATAATATAGAGGTTTTGAGTCAACATAGTAATTTAAATGCATTCACACTGGATGCTTGCATTGTAGGAATATGTCACAAGCAAATACATACTGTATGTCTGCATATGTGCCTAACACATACATACCTGGTTTCTCATACCAGCCAAAGGGGTAGACTTCAGTCTGTATTTTAGACGGAGAGCAGTCCTGTACTCTCCAGTTAGTTCTTTCATTTTCCCCACATGTCTGAATCCCCAGACTATTCAGAGTCAGACACTGAACATCTGAGCCAGGAAAGAGAAAGAAAAAGAAAGACAGAGATGTAGTTGTAGTCTGTCTATTAGCAATACACTGTATGCATTAATAGCACAGGAAAATTCACTGTAAAAGCTGTAACATGCTCATACCAGATGCTCCAGTGTCTCGAACAAAGCCAATTCCCCTACAGCAAGGATCCTCATCACAGTGTCTCTCACATTCAAAGAACCTGATCATAGCAGTGACATAAACATTAACCGTGAACCATAAAACATACTGTAGTTGGGGTAAACATTGTTCCTGATGCTCTGCTTTCTTATTATAAGTCATATTATGTCTTACCCTTCAGTGATAGACTTGTTAAGCATACCAACACGGTAGCGGACAGAATAAGACACCATCTTTCTAAAAGGCACACGGCTGTAGAAGCTTTTCACACTGCCAGTTAGATTGACTGGAAAGAGAGAATTGAGAATCAGCTTTATGTGTATTTGTCTAAATAAATAAAACTTTAGGATCTATAGTTAGCAGATGTACTAATTTCAATACAATAGACCGTTTCCTGATTTTAATAAAGATTAAATTCAATAAAGGAGAGTTTGTATACAAATGCTAGTAATATATTATGGAAAAGTTCAGCTAAACAGAGTGAATTTTAAAAAATAAAAATGGCAAGAGAAATATAGTCATATATAAAGAAGTCAAGTTTCTTACTTAATGACTACATACAGTAATATAGGCACAATATATGGATATAAACAGATATATACAGACATGTTGTCCTAGCAGTTTGGCTATAATTCTCACGAAACAAACATTTCCATATTTCCTGTGTACTGAAAAAGAATAAATGTCTATATTTATGATCTTGATATTAACATACAGAGCATAACACAGACATTATAGATAGCAGACAGAATAGCCTGAAGAAGCTTAAAGGTCTACTGCAGATGCTGTTACCACATGGCCTCAATATGCTTTGTGTTTGAAAGCACTCCACATGGAGTGAAGGAAAACTTCACTACTGTGTGGCTGCCAGTAACAAATGACATACTGATTTTTCTCCTTGGAGACAAAATAAAGACTTCTTACAAATGCAAGGGAACAATTATGTACCAGGAAGAAGCCTATTCGAATAATCTAGTTAACTTAAAACTATAACAAAATCTAAACAACAAACAGAGAAACAAACGAAAATATACACTACACGTGAAAACACTGAATATACACTTTTATTAGGTTTGCAGTTTGCTCGGAAATCCCTGCAATTAAGTAATGTCTTTGTATTTTTAAAGGTAAATTAGTTCAGAAAATGACTCTAACAACCATAACCATTGTAAAATCATAAAATCATTATGAAATAATTTTAGTAGTTTTTTTATTTATATGAACATTCCATGGTTTTCATATGTGACATTGCAGTTGGCAGAAAGGCAGTTAGGTCTACCATGACTTAGGTCTAAACTAAATGCTATATGAGTTGTTAATTAATCAGTTTTGGCTGAGACCGAGGTGTTGAATCCTCTGAGCTCATCTGGTGAATTTATATGTCATGAGAAGGGCCAAAGGTACTCTGTTTAGTGTGATATATGCAAATTGTAAGGGCAGTCTGTAACACAGACTGAATGGTCCAGCTACAATTCTCTCTATACATTGATAGATTGTTATATTCAAAGATAAATCTATTGTGTATATTGTGTTTTAAAAATTGCTTATCTTAAATATGTTGCCTTTGAAAAGCTTTCCCAGATAAACATTTGGCTTTAATGGCTTTGCCAAGACAAAATTTGTTTAAACATCAGCCTAGAAGCTCTCATGTACACCAGACATAATCTTCAGCTGCTTCGTTCACCAGGGCTCATTAATACAGGTTGCCCACGCATTGAGAACTCAGATGATGAGCTCTCAGTTCACTGACTGCTGAGGCTAGGAGCAATACACACACAGCTGTACAAACCTAGAAGTTATTTAAATGCTGGGACAGTTGCTAAGATCAGCAGATAACAAAACAAGCTATTAAGTATACAGAAAAGATAGGTCTCATGTGGTTTCTGGCAAAACAAAGCTGTGGGAAGAACTAATACCAGAGCCATGTGAAATTATTAAAGATTCTGAACTAAATTTAAAAACAGTGGGGTCTTTAAAGGGTGCTGTTTAAATAAAGTGCATAAGTTTCTAACTCATTCTGCACTGAGGTTGTTTAGCTTATTGATGCAGGGTTGCTCAGTGAGACAGTGAGAGAGTGTTGAGCTCACCCTTCTTCTGGTAGGCAGTCTGAGGATCCCGTGGCAGTACCAGACTGCAGGCCTGTCTCAGAGGCTTATCATAGGCTCCACAGACACGTGTGTCAGGATAAAGCAAGCATGTAAAATACACAGGGCCGACATCTTGAAGGTCTGTCACATGACAAAACTCCTCCTCCAAACAGCCTGCATTACAAACGCCCACAGAAAACAGACACACAGAATTAAAGTTAACAAACCTTTCCTTGACACTGTGGTGGTACCATCAAGGTAGTAACATCTTTTGAACCTTTAAAGTGATTTTTTAAATCTATGAAAGAACTCAACAGTACATTATTGGAGATTAAAGTGCACGGACGTACTACACCAGCAGAAAGAAAAATAACGTATAAGAACTTTATTCATAAAAGTGAATTATATCAAAGCTTTCAACAGAATTTGATTAATTGAATTAACTTAGTTTATAGCTTACGTTTGAGACACCAGAGCTGAGCCTCTTCTGCAGTGAACTGGTGTTTGAAGACCCAGTACTGCTGACTTGGTATTTCTTTTTTTGAATCAGTCTTAAAGTCATCAAGCACCTCAAAATTCTCCTTCACTGAGTCTACAAGGCCATATAACAAATGTAAACAAATTGACCACCAGTGTCTTTCTTTTCAAGAGTACTATAAAATAAAGTACTCTTGAAAAATACAGTAATGTCCCCCATGTCCGGTCAACCATAATTATATCAACTTCTTTAAAAGTTCAGTTAAAGTACGAGTCTTAGAAAGTTTCATACCAGACAGAGTTGGTCTGGAAACTTCTAGAGGTGCTGATCCTCTACATGCTCCAGCAGTCTTTGGGCGTGAACTCATATCTGACTCTGCAGACAAAAGCATGAATGTTGTACCAATAATGCAAACACGATAGTAAGCTGTGCTGTTCAAGATAAGCATTGTTCTGTCAACTTAACTGTCTATAATGTGTACTTTGTTATATAGATTAGAGCATGATGCAGGTTTGTTGGGTCTGTACCTGTCCAGAGGTAGACCTGCTGGAAGCTGATGATACTGGCTTGGTAATCAGTTTTGTTTTTGTTTGATGCTGGCAAAGCTGAATCAGCTGGAAGCATGACAACAGTTCTACTCAACAAAATGTAATAATGATCTTATACGTAAAAAATCTACAATGTTTACAATAATTTAAGACCCTCAATAGTTCTAGATTGTTAAAGGGCTTCTACCTGTAAAAGTCTCTTAAACTCTCACAGGGATTCCATCAAATAAAACTCTTTAAGGTGAAAGATTGAATCTTTTATAATATTTAAAACTTAACATTCACATGTTTCCCAAAAGCTTTTACATAAATTCTGCAGTGAGCTTCAAGTGTCTTACTGATGATGAAATTCTGTCCACCAAATTCAAAGGTGAAACGTTTCTGCTGTTTGTTATATTTGAGTCCAGCTCCACAGGTTCGGCTGGATGAAGCTATGCCTCTTACGTCCCAGTCGTCCTCATTACACTGCAGCACACCAGGAAAACTCAGCAGACCGCACATTACTGATCCTGCCAATCCCAATAAGAAAAACTTACTTCTTCAACCCTTTACCCATATTACAGATATATATATATATATATATATATATATATATATATATATATATATATATATATATATATTTAAGAAAAATATCTTCCTATATGATGTTTAATTGTTTTTTTCTGTACAATGTTTTTGTTCTTAAGGACCTTGTTAAGAGCCCAACAGTGACTTTGGATCAGTTGTATATGTTGTGCATCAGATGCAGTTGCTTTTACCAATGTCATTTGTGATCATTGGAACATGGTGGTTACAAACAATTCCTTAAGTGCTTAATTCAGAGGTAAAACAAAAACTGACCTCCATTGAAGACATTCTGGTTGAGAATGAAGCCATCGCAGCAGCTCTCCTCACTGCAGCTGTCTGCACAGAAGTGGTGTACATCATCTAGAGATGCTTCGGCTGCATCAAATACAACCGTGCGGTATGCTCCAGAAGTCACTTTGTGAAAACTCAGTCTCTTAAAGCTCTTACTTCCAGCAGTATTGAATTCATGTCCTTTGGTATGAAAACAAGGAAATTGGGATAGAGAGAAAGAGAAAGAATTCTTGATATGTTTCACGTTTTAGTCAAGGCCATCCAAAGTTAATCAAAATATTGACACATGGAAATGTGAGGTAGTAGATTCTCTATACCAAAAATCCATTTTAACTACTGTATAACTTACTAAAAATAAAGATGAGTAAGATGGTTATGAAAACTTGTGGCAACATTAAAAATAGCACTGTTTATCTTGTTACAGATACATGGACCAGTTTATACTGTAGATATGGTCAAATGCTGCACCATACAAAATAGACTATATATACATTATTATTATATTTATTAGGCAATTTAGAACAACTACCCAGATTTATTACCATACCTTTCTTTCTAAGCACTGTGAGATTAGGCTTGTCTCCAACCTTGACTTTTAACATGCAGCTCAGAGTTTGGAAAGCATCAGCTGCTTCATTTCCCAGAAACCCTTTAGTCTGCAATGCCAAATGAAACAAAGTCAATGCAGATTACTTATCCTGTATCTGATGTTACCCATCTTAATAAAAAAATCACTCAAGAATGTCAAAAGGAAAAAAAATGCACATGCGTGTGTTTTGACCGTTCTATATTTGATTAGCCAATCATTTGTTTCCAGATGTTTCTTTTTTGAATTAGAATTGTTTTACAAATAACAGCTTAAAAGCTTGCAGAAATGTTTCTTAAAAATAGAGGAGAATTTCCTGAGCCTGAATTTATGAGAGATCGACCTGATCTAATAGTTTTTCCAGAGAAAAGCACAAAACATTAAATTGAGGCACTGACCATATTTGTGTTAAGACGCAGATTAAATGTATTCACTGCATATTGCGTGGAGAGATGGATGATTTGTGTGCCTCTGAGTGAAAGAGCTTGATTTAATGCACATTATTAGCGAGAAATGAATCAATGTTAATGAGAAAGATGTGAATTTATTACTTCCTGAGAGGTCTTGCATTCAACATTAGTTGATTGTGTGCTGTAGAAATCACATAAGGTTTGAGCTCCCTCACGGAAAACAGCAACATACTGGCACAAGTTGTCTTTTGCACAATCTAAAGAGAGGAAAGTAAAAAACAAAATGGTCCTTTTGGTTTGCTATAACAGATATTAATTAAGTGTTTACAATGTTAGTGGGTGATTTATGTATTTTAGTGCATTCAAGATTTAGTGCTTCTGAAACAAATTCAAATTGTGACAACATGCCTAAATGATCCATACACACACACAAACAACAAGCAAACAACAAGCAAACAACAACATGCATACACACTCACCAAGCACGCATTTTCTAATCTGAGTTTCCATTGGCTGTGAGGAGGGAATAGACTGCAGCACCACAGAATCCACAGAATTCAGCAACAGTGATGACATTGAAACAACCTTAAATTTCTCCAAAACTGTTCACATAGACACACAAATACACACACACTTAATTTGAAATATGAGGGACATGGACAAAAATAGGACATAACATGTATGTATCTTCATTCCAAATTTTAATATTTATTTTTACTGATAAATAATATACATTCCTTCTTTTGAGATTAGCTGCATGATTTTAGGTCATTTGTTACCTTTGCATTGCTCTGCAGTGATGGGTTCATCTGCAGATGTCCAGGACAGTTCCTCCCCTTCTACTGTGACACAAAGCCACTTGCTAGTCAAGAAGTGCTTTTGGACTGAAAGAAAGTCCCCTTTTACAGTACAGTTGAGCTTTTTCTGCTGACACTCTGAAACACCTTCACACCAGAGATAACAATGGCATCACTTTTATATCACTAAAAAACAAAGTTTCTTACAACCATGTCCTAACAACCATTAGATGGTTCTAATTAATTCTACATGGGCATGCAAAATGGGTCACTTTTCAAATTTTCCCTTACAGTGTGAGGGACTGAAGGCTCCCTGGGCTGCCGTGGAGGTTCCTGTGGCACAGGGAATGCATAGGTCCTTACCTGCTTCAGACTGATATGAGCCATGTGGACATTTAATACATCTACCTTCACTGGAGAACGAGCCAGCTGGACATTGCACTAAAAGACACACAGGATGTATGAAATTTAAAAAGACACACTACTAGTAACCATAGATAAGTACTAAAAATATAAAAAAGGTCTTCCAGTACACTTACACAACGGTATAAAAAAATCATGATAAATATATAAAACCTGGCAGTATTGGACCAGATGTCTCTTCGCCCATTCATTATCCAGGGCAGGCCTATGATTAGCAGAGAAAAGAGCAGTAGAGTCAGCTTACCACACCCAGAAGAGTCTGGGAGCAGCCAAAACCCTACAGAGCAGCCGAAAGAAGCAGGCAAGGAGAAGGCTGTAGTGCGCTCCAAGACAAAGATTGACTGGTACGAATTGTTTCTGATCATCTCCATCACCCCATCCAGTTTCATCTGGCTGCTGAGCACCGTGTCTAAACAGAAACATAAATTAATGTTAGCCTAGCTTAACAACAGCTTAAAACGGGGTTAATTTTACTGTTTGATTCATTTAAAGGAGCAGTTGTAGTTTTCAGAGGTGCCTATGAGGTGCATGAAAACTATTTGACATTACTTTATCCCAAAACTGACCCCATCTACTCCAATGACATATGCATTGTGGATTTGCTTTTTAAAGAAAAACAAGCAGAGCTGAGCAGCTGTGTTTTGGTTGGGGTGGAGCTAATTTCCAGCTGGAAAAATGTAAATAAAACCCTGAATAAAGAAACCACAGAGATTACACTGCATCGTATTATTGCAGATAACAATTTTGCTAAGATATCTTTGGAATTATATAATCATTCAGTCCAGAAACACATTTTTAAAAAACGCAACCACATCTTTAACAAATTTTAATTGTTTTCAAACCATCTTTCCTTAAAACAGAATGGATGATCTCTTTTAAATGTATAATGCACATTTAAAAGAGATATTTATTGTGCATCAGTTGTATATGTTGTGCATCAGATGCAGTTGCTTTTACCAATGTCATGGAGATCAGGCAGGACATTGACTGGCAGATCAGTGAGGTAAGCTTTTAAAGTGATGTAAGCATTGAGGTTTTGCTGGCTTATACACTCCAAAGAGACAGACGATTCATCACAAATTGAGATCAGACCAGAAGGAAGCTAAGTCACAAACAAGCACAGAAAATATGTTTCAACTGGACAGCTGAATTAGATATCAAATTTAATATTATATATTATATATTTTTATTATATATGTGTAGGTAGGATACCTGTAGGCTACAGAGTCCTGCTGCTCTCATGTTAAACTGTAAAGTAGCTTGCAACACAGAGCGCTGAACACTGCAGCTTTGCTGATCCTCTGCCAGAGACAGGTGCAAAACTGTAGATACCTGCACAGTCTGCAGCGGCTGAACTCCTGAGAAGAACATGTATTTTTAGATAAATATATTCTGGGTGATTTTAGGTGTAAACAAAAGGTGATGATTGCATCTTTACATAGGTTATACTTATGAGTGTTTTCAAATTTTACTTTGGCAGGAGTAGGCCAGAGGAGCTTCACTCAGCCAGTTTCTGTTCACAGGATCACACAAGAATGTTTCCGCGGACAGGGCATTCATATAACCTTCGTCACAGAAAACTTCACAGCGCTGCCTTTGTTCCCCAGCCACACTGTCGTTGCCACAGAGAATAGTACCATGGGATGTAGAAGTGCCAAAAACAAGAGGGCACTGTGGAGCTAACACAAAACACAGGAAAAGGGCAATTTTACTTTAAAAAAACAACTCTTATGAAAAAACTTCACTAATATTTAAAGTAAGTGGGCTAAAAAAGAGAAGTGGAAAATGCTTACTGTCACAGGAAGGTGTTTTATTTAAGCGGGGACTGCGTGTAGAGGGGATCTCCCGGCCACTTTCAGAAACACACCAGCAATAAACCTCATCACACTGCCTAGGAGTAAACATCTGACTATCTTCCATACACTCTGGATAATAGCCAATTCCTTCCTCTCTCTCGGATGCCAGCTTCTTCTGAAGAGTACACCAACTGGGACCTTTACAGCCATGTAAAAGAAGGAATAAGTCATATTTTGTAACCATATATAGTATAGATTTTATCACAGCATATACACTCACTTTGCACTTTATTATGAACACTTGTACATCTAATCATTCAGACAACTAGAATGGTGTAATAAAGAAAAACATCCAGTAAGCAGTGGTTCTGCAGACAGAAACGCTTTGTTGATGAGAGAGAACAGAGGAGAATGGCCAGTCTGGTTCGAACTGACAAAAAATATCTAGTAACTCAGATAAATACTCTGTACAATTGTGGTGAGCAGAAAAGCATCTAAAAATGAACAACACATTCAACCTTGTGGTAGATGGGCTACAACAGCAGAAGTCATGGTTAGGTCAGTTTCCACTTTTCTGAACCAAGTACAGAAAGCTGAGGCTGAAAGAAAGGCTGCACTGAGCAAAGATTCACTTACACTGGACAGCTGAAGACAGGCAAATGCAGCCTCGCCTGATGAATCTAAATTTCTGCTAAAGCACACAGATGGTAGGGTCAGAATTGGGCATGAATCCATGGACCCAACCTGCCTTGTGCTTTGTGGCGTGTGGAATGTTTTCTTGGCCCAGTCTGGGCCTGTTAACATCAATCAGTCACTGAATCCTAAAGTTTTTTGGAGTATTGTTGCTGACCACATACATTGCTTCATGTCCACAATTTACAATCTCCTAATAGCTACTTCAAGCATTATAATGTACCATGTCACAAAGCAAATTCAATTAATCAGCAAAAGGTTTCATGAACATGACAATAAGTTCAGAGTTCTTCAGTGGTCATCTCAGTCACTAGATCTAAATTCAGTAGAACACCTTTGGGATGTGTCAGGCATGTGGAAAACATGCCACAAAGACTGCTTTGAGAGAAAAGTGATGTCCTACCCAGTATTAGTACAGTGCTCCTAATAAAGTGGGTTTTTTTGAGAGTATACAGCAATTTATGAGTAACCAGAAATAGAAATATAGAATCTTTAAACATGACGTGTGAGTTTTAATATTTAAACTCATTTATAAAGTGAATTTATATTACTGCTTTTTGAAAATATTTTGTTGTATAAAAGTCCACTCTGTTTACACTCTGGCTCTCCTATAAGGCTAAGTGTGGCTGGTTGGATGAGTTCTCCTGTAGCAGGACTGACACACAAAGCAACATTTCCATCATTCTTCTGGAGCACAGAAAAATCGCCATCCTACACACACACACACACACACACACACACACACACACGCAGGTGTAACACTGGTTTGCAATAATAAATGGATGACTTATACACGTTGGAAAGAATATGTCCAAGTAAAAATAAACAAACCTCCTCACAAGATGGTCTGTAGGAAACAGACATGTTAGGAGTTGCCTTACTCCAAACAGACATACTGAACTGAGCTTTTGATCTCTGGCATGTAGTTTGGCCTGAAAAACAACATGTGACAAAATTGTTATTATATGTCCATAGCAATGATTATATAATTAATGATGATGTAAACATTCTTCATGTGCAATGCCAAGCCAAAACAAATGTAACTACAATCAGATAAGAGCTACAGCAGTAAATTCAGCAGTGGAAATGTGTAAATCTTGTAAAACTGCTTTAAGCACAAAAATAATGTAGTAATAAATATTTACACTTTAAGGGTTGTATGGAACGAGCGGTAAGAGATCCAGTAATGTAACCTCCAACTTCATCCACACACCAACAATGACCTGCAGAGAAGATGTCTCGTATGTGATTCCTATAGCTGATATAAGCAAAATATCCAACCAGGAATATAATGTAATGCTGAAGCATACATTACAACACAATTAGACTATCTATTTGGAAATTCATTTTTATTATACAGTATACTGTATGCTTTTATGTTTTTTTTTCAATGGCTTACAGCCATCGGTCAATAATAAAGCCACTGTTTCAAAACTCTTCCTACACAATTTTCAAGACTTTAAAACCTGGATTTCCACTTTTGTACTAAAGTTTATGTACTTTAATAAGAACAAATTAGAGAGTTCCTGGTGGTCCAGTGACAGGATCCTATGCTCTCACTGCCTTGGGGCGGGTTCACCACTCCTCGGGCAAAGAACCAACCCAGACATTGAGGAGTTAACTCGCAGTGCCGGTCACAAGCCCAGATTTAAAAAAAAAAAAGGGTTAGGGCATCTGGAGTAAAACCTGTGCCAAAGTCAGATATGTGAATTGTATGCTCCACTGTGGCAACCACAAAAAGGTCACAGCTGAAGGACAACATCAAGAAAGAATAAGTGCTGCAATTTGTTCAATAGCCCTATTTATTTATAAAGAACTTTATAGAATCTCTATGCCACTCTTCTTTCCTACCAACCTGTCTTAATAAACCTGTCTTCTGAAGCCAGACCCTTATACTAACAAGAATACAAACAGGACATCTTTGTATGCTTTTAGCTGAAACTGCAATTAGATGAATGATAATATTTTAGATTTTAATTTCTTTGTAATTGTTCTACTAAGATTTTCTATTATATTAGGATTTGAAAAATGTGCTGCAAATATATAGTGTTTTGCCGATGGTGGAGTATGAATGTCAAAAGAGTTATGGATTTTTGAAAAGATGTGTTCACTGAATTGCATTTTGTGTGAAATCAATGAAGTCTAAGAAATGCATCGACATCTGTTTTACTGACTGTACTGACTGTGTGTGAGTTTTGTCAATGAAACTTCAATTTTAAACAGTGCATTGTAGAACTTGGAAAACTCTGTAATTGATATCAAAATATCACATTATAGGAATACTGTATTCTGTAATCAGATATCACACAATAAACATAGATAATATTGTGAATAATAAAAATTTGCACAGCAATAATTGATAGCTGTTATAAATTAAATGTTATAAGATGTCATGTCTTACCAGTGCTTGGATAACATTGATTGGGCAGCCACTGACCAAAAGCATCACACTGTGGGCTATATGGCTGATATCCAAACAGCAGACTTTGACTGTCTCTTAAACTGGTCAATAGGCTGCTCTGCCAGTAAAACTGAAGAGCTGTAACAAAGGGAGATCATTGAACCATGTATATTTTCGCAGTGTTCATAAATACAGTGTTACTATGGTGCTGTTTATCAAATTCAATACTAAATAGGTCACAAAATGAGTAAATTATCAGCACTCATCAACATTCATTCTTTAATATAATAGCAGGCCATAAAGTATCATATAATTGTATGGATTTTACAGTAAAAACAGCCTTAAATGACATAAAAATATGGATAGCGGTGGAACCAAGCCAAAAGTTGCATACTAGAGTGTGCTGCAAGGCGAAGGGCAGAGTTTGTATTACTCAACAGAATGTCAGAAATCTGAAATCCAGAAGTGATTGCATGCTGCAGCTCTTCAGGACTTAGCGTTACACTCTCTGCCAGGAGGAAGCTATAACCCACAGGCAAATTAGAGCTGTTAGAAAGAGAGATCAGTCTCTCAACCTCTGCTAACAACATTTCACTTTGATCCCGCACCAAAGAGCATGACCCTGGACCTGCAAAACAGTAAAAGCATGAAGATTTTAGCTGTACTTCTAAAATATCATGAATTTGTACTTATGATTAATGCTTACATTTTGGAACCTGGTTGACTGTAGCTTTGGAGCCAGGGATCATGGCTCCTTTCTGGTCAACGCACCAGCACTGACGCAAGTTAAAATGACCCAAAGGAGCACTGAAGTCTGACAGCGGGCCTGGATACTGGCTAGTGTCTCCTCTGAGAAGTCTCCATAGGGACAAAGGGTTCAGTAAAATAGATTGTCCAAAAATAGTTTGAGCATTCCCATCCAGGATTTCAGATGGAATTTCTGAAAATGAGTCAAATCTTGCCAAAGAAGGAAACACTTTCTGATGTCTTGCCCGAAATAATGCAAAGAGGAAGCCCTTGAATGATGCCATTGCTTCTGGAATTCTTCTGTATTCTTGCAGAATATTAAGGAGTTCAGATAGAGGGAGCTGCTTTCCAGCATTGTTGATTTGACGCCACTGGCGGTAGAACAGAAAGGCTTGTTCAGGAGGGCCATCACACTGAATCTGGTGCCAACTACCATCCGAAGTGCAGCGAGGGATATAGACGTCAGACAGTTGTGATATTGAAGCAGGACTGACTAGAATGGAATTGACTGTTTTCAGGAAATTCTGGGCTGCAGTAAACTGGCAGATTGTTGGACCTGGAAATGAAAGAAAATGACAAAATAAGACATTACACTGTCAGAGAAACTTCCATTTTGAGAATTTTTGGCTATCCCAGGAAAACTAATTAAAATAAATGTAAGGAAATTTGCCTAATATCTTTCCGATTGAAAAATTGTTAATATTATTATTAGTAGTAGTACATTTACATTTAAAACCATTTCAGTATTTATGTAGCTGTTCTGTAGTAATGGTCTCATATTCATATCTCCTTGTGAGTTTAAAAGTGGTGACTGTCCTAAACAATAATTATTTCAGTCAGGACCACTTTGTCAAAAGAAGATTTATTGAGCGATATGCATACAGTTAGTGTTGGCGGTATGGTTCTGTTCTGGGCAAATTTTCCCGCGCGCCTTCCGTGCGCATGCGTGGACGGAGCGGGGAGAGCGGCGGCTGAAGAATCGAAGAGACCCACCGGAGCAGAAACACAACCATGGAATACATGTAATTGAAAAGTTTTTTTTGTTTGTTTGTTTGTTTGTTTTTTTCGCTTGCAGTTTGACAAAGAATAGATTGGTGAATAGAATAGGGGAGAGAGAGAGGGGAAGGGAGAAGGAGAAGGGAAAGAGACGCGAATACGTGAAGGTAACTTAATGGACTGGACGACAGGTTCTGGCTGGGAGGAGTCGGTGATGGGGGGGGGGGGGGGGTGTTTAGAAATGCAGCAGCAGCGGTGCGCGAGAGCGGCTCGAGAGAAAGGAATTTATAGGGTCGTAAATTACTGAAGTCGTACCGGATTGGGCGCGCCGGAAACGGCTGATTAGCAGCTGATGCACTTGACTCCGAGGCCTGCCTGAGCTAACGCTTAATGCCTTTTCATCTAATATCAGTATGTGAAAAAAAACTGCATGCATTCAAAATGTACTTTTACGCAGATGCAGAGAAGAAAGCTTTTTCAGTTACCTTACATGAATTGCCCTGTTCTGTAATGTCTGCCCTATAATCAGATAAATCAGGCGTTTATTCAGAATAACTACTCACACTGCAGAGACCCTCCAGATCTTAGCTTGTTGTGTCTAGCTCCAGTGTGGTCCATACAGAAGCAGCTCTTCCCAAGGCACTGCAATGGCACATACGCTCCATCTTTCTCGCATTTAGGAATAAACACCTCCGAGCCTGCTGACTTGCTGGATTTCACTTCTATGGCCATTCTGCGCTCCTTCTCACACCGAGATGGGCATCTTGGTCTGGACCCAGTTGACCTAGAATCCATAACCTCCAGACCATTAGACTCAACACACCAGCATTCGGCACCCTGGCACTGGATCTCATGATACTGCCCATCTTCTGTGCACTGGGGTACATACAGTGATGACAGGGTAGCAGTTGCATTGCAAATGTCATTCTGAAACACTGCCTGGAAAATTGGTCCTAGCTTGTTGTTATCTTCTGCTTTGAGCAAGGTAATTGCCTGTTGTAGTGTTGTAAAGAACTGCTCATTTTCTAGGACTGTGCCAATAAGCTTGATCAAGTCTCTGTTGCGCTTAAGGTTTACAAAGCGGCCATATGAATCTGAGATCTCCTGATCCAGATTTACACTAACTGAGTCATCTGAGAAGAACGTGGATAGCTGCAGCAGGTCCTCACCATTTTGGATCAAGCCAATCTGACTGAAAAGCTGACTAAATCTCAAAGTGCCTCTACCACCAACAGTACCAGTAAAGTTAAAATTGCCTGCGTTCTTCAAGATCTTGCCCCCAAAAAGGTTCTCCTGGAGTCTTTTTGGGTTTGTGGTGAGCGACAGGGCCTTTAAAGCAAGAGCTCCTGTGGGAAACAATCCTTGCACAATTTCAGCCAGAATTTCCCCAACATCCAAATGCTGTGATTCTGATTTAGGCAAGGATCCAGAAAGACCGGATTTGGCAAGGAGCTCTTGGAATTCCAGGCTGCATGGCACAAAAGGAGAGAACGATTTCTGTGGGTTTGCCACAGAGACTGAAAATACATTATTCTGGCTGAAGTATCCAGCTGGACCATAAAAGAGCCTGGAGAGTGCTTGTCTCCTTTCAGAGCGGCAGTCTTTTGCTCCTGTGCCTACACAAACATGCAAGAAAACAGCTGAGATCCAAAAGCAGCATGTGGGAAGAATAAAGCATTTTAAAGCATACACTCTTGGGTCATCCTAATGTGACTGCAATTATTCATTATGCATGATTTAAACATCTGCTGCTTTGACTGAGAACCAAAAAAAAGAGTTTTATCTGCTGGCCAAGTTTTTACTACTCCATCTAACACCATGTTAATCAAATTTTACAATTTGCAACCACTATTACAGTGCCATGATCACTTTAAAGGACAAGCTCTTATCAACGTTAATATAAAACACTGCCAATGATTTAACATTGAACTCAGTTCATTAACAATGAGTAAAGACTGATGTCAAATGTCCCATTTATGGCTTGCTAAACAATTCCTTAAACATGGTTACAACTGGCTATTATTTTTTAAAACATACGACAGTTGGGAACTCCATGCTGACGAGTCCCAAAGATCTCCTTGCCATCAGAGTCCACACACCAGCACTGCCCACCAGCCTGGCACTGGGTTGGTAAGTAGATTCCACGAGCATCACATGAAGGTACAAAGACATTACCAGCTTGGGAACTTGCAGATCGTTCCCTTTCACATGGTGTTGGACCTACATCATCATAAATTACTGTTATTCAAAAGCTATTTAACAAGTATTATAGTGTATTCAACAGATCCTCTGCAGTTGTGCATGTACAATCTAACTTTGAACTATTGGTCAAAGACTAACCTTACTTTGAAATTTTAATTGACTAACATACTGACTGAAATATTGTAAACTCACATCTAAATTGTCCGGTCAGGGCCAGCTGGACAGCAAGGTATCTCCTCTGCAGGATTCGATACATGTTGGACTGCAAGAAGGAGCTTCCTACATCCAGGCTTGAAAAAGCTGTATCATATACATTACTCAGGAGCAGCTCCAGGCCTGTGTAGTGAGAACAGCAGCAGATTAGAGAGCATTTACTGGCAGAAAAATGATAAATGACCTTTAACCACACAACTGGGAACCAGCTCTTAAAAGACAGATCTGCTATTTGCCAAAATATTGAGGTATGTCACATTTGTCACAAACATAAACATATACAGTGTCAAAAGTTTGTATATGAATCAGAGTTGTGCTACTGAATTGATGTAGTATTAGCCTCACCAGTGCTGGGAAGCTCTCTGCCTCGAGAATCAGCACAGTAACAGTAGCTGGACAGTTCAGGGAAAGCCTTTCTAAAACCACTGAACGTCTGGAAAAGCTCTGGAAATCTAAGATATACATGTACCACATAAACGTTCAGTGAAAAAAATAGTGACAATATATAATATAATATAATATAATATAATATAATATAATATAATATAATATAGTATAGTATAGTATAGTATAGTATAGCCTTGATGCCCAATGATGCCTGAGATAGGCACAGGCTCCCCGTGACCCGAGGTAGTTCGGATAAGCGGTAGAAGATGAATGAATGAATGAATAATATAGTATAATATAATATAATTAGGAAATTCACAACAACCTGGAGGTACTTAAAAAAGTGGACTATATTTAAATGACAGATAATGACGTTTATGATAGATAACATGGAAATCATGTAAAACAAGATAAAAACAAGCTCTAGACAGACAGGAGGAAATATCTAACTTCCAAATGTCTCTACAGTTCAAAAACAATAATTATGGAGCCATAGCCTGACATGAATAACTGTCAGTAGAAACATTAAAAATAGCTCATCATAAAATATGCTACTTATTTAAAAAAAAAAAATTGCTTCTATACCAGGGTGTCCAACCCCAAGGCCAAATGGACAAGTGGACAGATGTTAAGTGGGCAGCAGCTCCTCTCTTAAATTGAATGATGGATAGACCAGTAGAAAATACAATGCAATTTTCCTTGACTGTGGGATGGTGTTAATACGTGTAGTTAGTTAGTTAGTTTTTATCTCTGCCTATTAATTTACTTAATGATATTTACTCTTACAGACCATAAGAGCAAAGTTAACAGCGAGATGGAACAATTTCAAAAGAGCCAGAAACAATAATACATTTTCATTAAAAACTATAGCAAATGTTTGTGTCTCATAAGGCAAAAGATTTTTGCAGTAATTAAGGATGTTAATACCATGAGTCCTTATGAAACAAAACAAGGTCATCATAATGAGCATTAAACATGGAAAACCTTTTGTGAATTGTTGAAATGTCAATTTATGATCATTAATATCACAACAAGTGTCAGGTGTTACGCTTATGCATTTATTCCATTAAAATTAATTTCACTGTATTGGAGCTCTAAAATGTTTTAGTGACTGGCTCTGAGATTTTTTTTTGTGCCTAATGTGGTCTAATCTGTCAACCTTTGGGGAAAAAAGTTTGGACATCCCTGTTCTTTATGATCTCGGACAAATAGGTTTAATCTCTGGGAGTATGTGTCTCCATACTACACTAACACCACAAGAAACACCTAAGCAACCTCATCTAATTTAAACTGGACTGTACTTTAGATAACCGATAAAATGTAGAAAGAAATCCCCAGTCCACTCACCCTACCCTGGCAAATTATGTCCCTAGATTACCATGGATGTGTAATGGAAATTAGACTCACTTAACTCAAGTAACCTTTAACTAAACCCTCTACTGCTTTGTTATGATTTCCTCATCATCCATTTTTTATTTTTTCTTGTTGTCTAATAAATGGAGAGGATGTTAAAATTGAAAATGATAAATTTCTCACCTGTTGAAGGTATGTAACAGATCAAAGACCATCATATTGGTGGTGTTAATCAACTTGCACTGCACAGGAAGGAAAGTCCCATCATCTGAGCACTGTGGAGGAGATGGCTCACCAACTCCATGTAGAAGCCTACGCTCCTTCACCTGACACACACCTGGACCTGAAATTAATGGTCAAATACAAATATTATATAATTTGTACTTATAACAGGTGAGGAAAAGGGTGCTGCAGTTCCTCCAAAGCGTTGGCTATATAAGGATTTTCAAAAGATAAAAAAAGAAAGAAAATTGGTTCAAATTAACATGCTTGGTTGTGCAAATATTCCTTATGTAAAATAACAGAGGAAAAGTATTATCAGATCGATTAGTGATTCAAGTAATGTTGTGGTAAAGTGTGTAAAACAGAGATTCCAAACAGAAATTTGGGAAATTGAAATATCTTATGTTAGTAAAACAAATACTAATGTTTTTGATATGGTTTATAGGGCATATAAGCCAGCCAGTGAATTTAATAAATTTCCAACATCCATGAAATTATCACTTTCTTATCCCTTAAGTAAAAGCCTAAAAAACACATTACAAAATATTCTAAAAATAAGAATATTACATGATTATAACACAAATGCATCCTGTATTTTATTTTCACTTAGGCTAGTGAAATGCAGTTTATACAAATATACTGTAACTGCAATAACAATCCCACTCACAATCTGATGGTCTGCCATTCTGCCTTGTACCGTAGATCTCCATGCCTTCCAGGTCCACACACCAGCACTGGCCCAGAGTTCCGTCACATTGAACATGCTGGTACTCACCTGACTCCATGCACTGAGGCACCAGATCAGTGTCTTGGCTCAGCAGTGCCCTCTGTCTCTGCAGCTGGCATGAAGTCAGACCTGAGGCACAATAGTTTCATTTGTTCATGTTCACTTGGGCACAGCAGTGTGAGATGGGAAACTGAAAATGTGAAACGAATACGCTTGGCTTGACACCATGTCCAGATGATGACACAAATTCCACTTGAGTAATCACCTAGAACTATCATAGAAGCATAATAAGGCATACACTTTAGAATATTTAACATTTTTAGCACTTACAATGCACCACAGATGTGTTCTGTCGGCTTCCAGGAATTTCAATTCCATCTCCATTAACACACCAACACTCCCCAAGATGATTACACTGCACATGTCTACAGAGACACAAGTTCTTCAGGTCATGTTTAATACACTTTAAATGGGTTTTATTCACTAATAAGCATTTGCTTCACATTTGTAGCACATCAGTTCATTAGTCTTAGTGCACCTGTAGCGACCATCCTCTGAACACTGGGGGATGTGGACCTGCTGTTGTGCTGCTCTATTAGCTCTCAGCTGTTCACATTGACTCCCAGTTTGCGACTCCAGCTGGTATTCTAGAGCAGAGATATTCACAAATGCTCACAATGCCCTGAAATACAATATATGGTCAAAGTTTTGTGTACATCTGATCATCACACATATGTGGTTCTTCCCTAAACAATTTTAGAAGCATGCAATTGTGTAGGATGTAGAATTACAATTTGAAGACCCCTGTGCACAAAGCAAATTCCATGAAGAGATAGTTTGCCACGGTTGGAGTGGAAGAAACAGAGTGAGCTGCTCAGAGCACTGGCCCCAACCCCACTAAACACCCTTTTGGCCTCCACTAGGCCTCCACTCCCAGCATCAGTGCCTAAAATCACTACCGACAGACCTTCTTGTGGCTGAATAGGCAAATCCCCACAGTCACACTCCAGAATCTTGAGGAAAGCCTTCCCGAAAGAGTATTGATGTGTATTGATGGTCAGAAGTGAAAACCTTAGCCATAAGCAGCTTGGAAGATACAGGATTAGAGGGTGAACTGCATCCAGCATAAAGACTTGCTCTCATGATTAATGCAATAGCTCGAAGTTTTAGAGTCAGTGCTCCTCATAAATACTAGAAATAAATAAGGAGTAAGTACATAGACTTACCTGAAATTTTGCACAGAGTAAAAGAGAAGCTTCTAAGCAAAACCAAAAGGTAACAGAGGTACATCTTGCAATCGCTCCTTTCCAATGCAATTACATACCCACTGAGAGCAGCAACACACCAGTCTTATATACAGTGTGGATCTGCACTGTCATTGCTGTATGGCACTTCAGAAATCTCTGACTTCTATACTATTAAAACATAAAGCTCTTTTGGCTACTTCAAGCACTTAAGGATCATACACCGTGATAAAGTGAGCAGTCAAGCTTGGAACTTGTTTTTTTAATCACAGTAGCCACTTTCTATCAAGAGCTGAGTCAGGTAGGTGAGCTCATCCAGGATGAGGTCTGTTAGATTATTGTCCAATATTTAGTAGTAGACTTGTGTTTTCATTTTCTTACACAAATAGGATATGTATTTCAACTTTAACAATTATTTACTCATTCAAAGAAAAGTTTAAATATTTTGAACATAATTAAACATATACTATAAATGGCTCATTCATGTGTCTGATGCCTTTTATTACAGTGAAAGATCTTATTGCATGCATTTATATTTCCAGCATGCCTTCCCCCATCTGTGTATTGTCTTTGGGTTCTTTTAAGTGTTTTTTGCAGTACTTTTGCTTCATTGCATATTTATTTGTTCATTTTAGAATGTTTTACCATGACATTCTGCATGATATCCACTGATACTACCACATATATAGTATACATATATTCACACACACATATATGTATATATATATATATTCACACATATATATATATATATATATATATATATATATATATATATATATATATATATATATATATATATATATATTCACACATATATATATATATATATATATATATATATATATATATATATATATATATATATATATATATATATATACACACACACACATATGTATATATGTATATATATACACACGTATACACCGTTTAGAATATCCAGTTTCTGAATGTGCACTTGAAAGTATTGTCAGGATAAAGTGAAAAAAGCAATCACCATAAAGAGCAAAATGTACTCTGAATTGTAAAAGAAGAACTTAAGAACATACGCAAACACTGAAGAGATCTCAACAGAAAATAGTTTTTATTAGTCTTTTATTGAATTACATAAAGTTAGTTGCATCAAGTTTTTTTAAATAAACTCTAATGTACAGCTGGTATCAACTTCAGGTCTAAACACTTTTATACAGAGCAATATAAATGTTGAATAAACAGACATGTTCAAGTATATATTGTCCTACTATGCCTTGTTTTCATACCTGTTGTTTACAGTACATAGAAACAGTATATACACATTTAAAAATAAACCCGGGCTAAAATCCTTGTCACAAGCATTTACTGTCAACTCCACACTAGTTTACTACACTGGGGACAAATAAATGACACTCAAAGCTTTTCAGAAGCAAGAATTTGGAGATAAGATAATGAATGAATACATTACACAACCATTCTGGACTAGCACACTGGACCAAATTATTTGTTAGAATATAACTAACCAAAATATTTTGAAATAATGTGGGCACTGCCATGGAGAATCACTCAACCTGACTATCCACTTATACAATGTAGTTCAATGGAGCTTTTTTGGCAAATTAACCCGTGTGGGTTTTAAGAGGCTCAAAGAAAGTCTGGATACCTGGTAAAGATTTATTCCTCAAATGTGTTACAAAATAAGAGCTGAGAAACATTCATTTCTCCCAAATACAATTCGGGAACACACAGATAGTACTTAAAAAAAAAATTAAATAAAAAAAAAAATTTAAACTTCTATAGACAAACAGTTGAAAACTGGAAAGATGCATCAATTTGTGTTTCTTTTATTCTGAGAGCCATTTCTACAAGATAAGAAAGAAAACCACTTTACTCATGTCTTTTTTATTTTTCAAAGATATTTTTAATTATCTGCTGATTGCAGTGGGGCAAGTAAACACACTACGTTGATTTAAATACACCGATAATGTGAACATTGTCCTCATCTACATGCGTTGTTGAGACAGTAAACACTTGAATGCTGCATGGTTTCGATCTTTATTACGAACACAGCTCTTGCTCGTCCTACAATTCCATTACTACTTAGTGGAGAAACAACCATTGCAGAGGATCATTATCTACACTTTCTTTAACTGTGTTCTTTAACAGCATGCATTGTGCATTAGTTTCTGCATGTATGTGCTGTTGTGCCCTAAAGGTTCTGACAAATTCACACACACAGCCCTTACGTGTTTGCAACCTGTGACCATGCTTACACAGAGCACATTGTGCTCATCTGTTGCACTTTCCCTAAGTCCATCAGCAGCTGTTTCATACGCCATTTGAGCTGAGGCAGTCTGGCCAGCGGATCTGGAGGCTCCAGTTCTCCTGTGAAATCCAACCAGCTCTCCAACACTAAACCCACAGCAGGATGAGGGACAAAATCAACAACATAAATAGTTAGCATTCTGCATTAGTAAGGCATATCGTTGACTAGAATGATTACTGCACAAAAGAGCATATTTAATATGGACCATTAATTATTATATTTTTATAATTATTATTTAATTAAATCAGGAGTTATGACACCTAGTCTCAGCCTTGGTTCATGGCCTCAGATGTCATGCCTATGAACCGTTGGCTGAGCGTCTGATTCATATGGCCTGCAAAATTGGGAACATTTCAGAAGTTTCAAAGTCATTATCTGATTGATTGGATTATACAGAATTTCCGGGAGACGTGTGTGTTGTGTTTTTTTTAATGGTCCACCTGGAAACATAGCCGCTGTGAAGCTCTATTTCCCTCAAGGAAGAAGGAAGCTGTCCTGTTAACAACTGTGACAATGAACGTTTATGAGGAATTTCCCAAATTATGTAAGGTTCACTGTGTAGACTCATTAATTTACACAACTGAATGTTCTCTGGTTGCACAGTTGGGGTTTTTTTTGCAGGGAAACCGACTCACACCCCTAAACATGACTCTTGAATGGTCCTTGGATAATAAAAGCTGCTATGGAGTCCACCAGACACCCGCAGGACCTACTATCCTATCATACCACCCTAAGGACATTTATATGGCTGCCTATTACTGCAGGAAATTTTATGCCAATCTTACCATCTAGCTCTTTCTCAATGAGATCCATGCGGCCAGCCACCTGGTTCTGAACGTCTTCAATGTGTGTGAGTAAGTTCATTTGCCACTGCAGACAGTTTCTGGCTGGTTCCACCTGCCCTGAGCTGCTCTCACTCACACAGCCAGACAATGAAATCGCACTGCTCACCTGCACCCAAACATATAGAGCATCAGACTTTAGACCTAGCCTGGGAGCCTTTTCAGTTTGTTCAGTTTTAGCAGAAGCATATTCTGTACTCTTTAGCTGATATAACAAAGTTATAACTAGTATTCATTAAAAAAAAATTATACTGTAATTTAGTGCATTAACAATTAACTCTAGAAAGCTTTATACACATTTGTTTTGGAATGGGGGCTGGTGTGTCTCATCAGATCAGTGTTAAAATAGAATGCATTCCCTAATTCTCCCTTATGTTGATTTCTAGCTCACAAGTGACCATCAAACTAACCTCCTCCTCCTTTGGTATAAATGACAGCGTCTGAGAGGCAGTCTGGAAGCTCTGCTCATGCTTGTGTTGGTGGCCCATACCAGAAGGTTTTTGGTAGCTGTGCTCACTGGTGATATAAGTCTCAGTATTTAAATTCTGGTTGACACGCTGCTGGAACATGATGCAGTCTGGAACTCCACCCATAGGCTGGTCCTCATCAGAGTTTACCCAAGAACGAGCCCACAAGTGTAAACTGGGATTGTGTTTATTCCTTTGGAATAAAAAAAAAGAAACGTCAAAATATGCCTATGCCTGTATGATGATGGTCTGAGAGTAAGCAAAAACAAAAACAGACAAAACATTTCTCTGTGAATGTTTCTCTCATTTGTTTCTTGCCTTCTGCGATGCAAAAGCTGATTAGATAAGCAGGGAGGCAGGTCTGGCAGCACTGGTAATCTCAGCCAAAGCCAGAACAAGAATTTATGCTTATGTTTGCTTTGTTTTCTGTACATTCTGTTCTATAACTGTGATAATGCCACCCTATTGCATATGTGAAAGTCAAAAGAAATCTCTGCAAACATCTACACACAATGACCACACAGGTTTACAGAAATATAAATCAGCCCTATACTTTCTCAGGTTTATCTATGAGCCTCTCTGATTCACACAGACTCGGTAATAAATCCACTTACTGTAAGATGTCCATCTTGAGTTGTAGGCCATGGAGCACCTTTTTAACACTGTAAACATCAGCCAGTAACTGATGAGTAGAAACAATCTTCTTAGCGTTCTGATGCGAGTAGTTCTCAGTCAGTAAAGATAAACCATACATGTGGCCCTTATATAGCCACTCTTTATCATGACGATATTTGGAATTCCATCTCTGTCCTGGTAGACAAACAAATCAGATCACATTACTCAAAATCGATATGAAATTTAGTTTTGTGCTTGGGGGAGGGTTATTTACCTGGTGGGTCTCTACAGATGTAGCAAATATACTGGTCAGGTATACTGTCCTCAAGAAGTCCCATACACACACTATGCTGCCAGCACATACACTCCTCACACTGAAGGAAAGAAACAATCACAATGCATCATGTGCACAGAAATGATGTAATTACTCATTCCCCTCCAGAGGAAAAAGACACATTTTAATGAGAATAAAATAATAAAAGGATGGACCTATTGTACCCGTGTTTAGCATTTAGGCACTGCATACAAGTAATAGATTTTTAAGGTCATGATTGGCTAGCAAGTCTGAGTTAAAAATTCAGGGTGGATCCCCACTAGGGACTCACTATGGGGTTACATCTCCCTCTAGTGACTCTTAAATGAGAAAAAAATCTCTTTTCCATAATCAATTTCCATAACCTGTGACTGCTCCTTTTGTGACAGACAATGGTTTTTCACACTTGAATTATAAACCCTCTGCAAACAGAATCCAGAAATATCTTTTTCTTCACACTTATGCTTCACACTACAATCCCAAACCCTTCTTATTTGCATATTTGCAGTCAACAACCATGCCTGGATAAATACAGAGCACAACCGGTGTGTGCTTGTCAGACTGTCTTGTGCTTTGTGAGGAGGGAAAAAAAAAAAAAGAACAGTCTGCTGTTCTGCGTCTGAGCAGTTATTGTTTTGCTTTGCAACTTTCTAGTCTTTTTTGACCTATTTAAGTTTTGCCATTTGTTGGTATCCAACTTCCATTAATTCAGTGTCAGGTATTTCCTCCTTGCTACTGCAACACACTTCCTTTTACAGCATTTGGCAGATGCCTTTATCCAGAGCAATGTAAAAAGCTTTTAAGTCTCCATCATTGATACTTCTGTGACATTCAATGCCAACTGATGCTCCCAAGACACCTTTGTTATGTGCTTCTACATCCTGCTTCCATTCAATATGAGGGAAACACTGTTCAATTGTCAACCATCTAGGTGTAACATTCTAGCACCTAATTATTTCAAACATTTGGCACTGCAAAAGCTGTATTAATCCTCCTTTGGAGCAGGGTTTCATAATCCTGGGTAAAAGGAGGTGCTAACCCCGCTTCCAAATCACGAATGGTAAACATTCTTAAACCCAAATGAAGTTGGTCATTTCTATTACTAAAATATCTTCAATTAAATTGTAAATTAAAACTGAATAACCAAGAATGCTTTTGGGTATCTTATGAGTAAATGTGTTCCGACCCAAGACTTCACACATGCCCACCTGAATCATGAAGCCATTCTCTTCATCCATTTCGCAAATGCAACGAACAATCTCATTAGCCGATTCGTCTTCCTCATCCTGGAAATCCTCCATTGTGAGAGAATCCAGATCCTGGTTGTATTCATCACCACTAAACAGCAGAGACTCTGTTGTGGAGTCCTCTAAGAAGTCAATATCTGATAGGTCTGGGAAGACATAAGCAGTGATTGGGAAAAGTAAACATTTGTTAAGCACCAGAAGACTGCTGTTTGCATTCTGACTCGAGAATCTGAATACTCACTCTCTCCTGTGAGATCAACTGACAGTATGGCACGAGGAAACTGGAAGGCTGTGTGTTTAGAAAAGGAGCTAGAGGAAGAGTGATGGAGTAGATATGCTGATCTCTCCAAGAAGGACATGGAAACATCTTCCATATCAGAGTAACCTGTGTGAAGATGATGAGAGTTAAACATTTGCACCAATGCTAATACAGTAGCTCTGATGTCTCTTTGCCTAATCCTTGATAAGCTTGTGGAATGTTTAATGAGGTAAATATGCCTTTCACTGTAGGGCACAGATGGCAAATCCGGAAAGTCTTTCATACTAAGAGCTGTGGCGACTGAGGTAGTCAAAATGACAAATCTACAATTCCTTGGATTTACTACCGAGAAATGCAATGACTTACAGTACTGCTTGGATTTCTTCTTCTTCTTTTTCTTTTTCTTTTGTTTCAGTTTAAAAGGGTCTTTTTCTTTTCTATCTCTGCGTTCTTTATCCCTCTTTTTCCCTGACAAAGGACAAGGAATCAACATTTTATTAAATTATGAAAATGTGCAAGGAGATTACATTAAAGACAGAAAAACAGAGTAGCCCAAAAGAGCTTACCAATGAGCTGGCATTTCTCTTGGAATTTCCTTTCAGGCTTCATACATAGCCCTGGGGAGGGGAGTTTTAAATACACTTAAGTGCAGTCTTATGATGGTGCTTATGTCTGCAGTAAATTGTGACAACTAGACTGTGGTAAGACAGAGACTCTTACTATAGTGAAGGGAGTATAATCCCAATAAACTGTACAATAAACCATACACGTTTTGGATCAGAGAAATTCATGTGAAATTCATGTTTTCCATGCATCTTGATTACACATGGCTTAAAATCTGTTTAATACATACCTTGATCAATGTTTTTGTCTTGCTCAGTCACCCTCTTGAGGAGCTTGTCATTGAAGTTCTCAAAAGTCCTTTCTCTGGATAAAGGAGGAAGTGAGACTTCAGTGCTGTCCGAGCTCACAGAAGCAGATGAATGCTTCTTCCTACAGAACTTTGGGGGCCTCAGACAAGAGCCAGCACAGTCCAGCTGTAATATGTGGCCTTGGGAAGACAGAGCTGGGGGGGGAAGGAAAGAAAATAAACTTGTAGCAATTTTCATCCCGCTGGGCAGCTAAAGCTCATGCCTTAGATAACACTTAACAGTAAGCAAGTAGTGTTATAATCAGTACACGATACATTTTTTTTATGACAAAAAAAAAGTCAGGCTCATGCACTTTTGCGTATTCTGACTACAAAATAAGTAGCATTTTATGCAGATAAAGATAAAAGATCAGTTATTGCATATTTAGGAAAATAAACTGACAATGGAAATCAAGTACATATTCCCTGAAAGTATATTTGCACATACAGGAGGATGTGGAGACTGTCCTGCGCCTCTTGCTATCGGGTATCTCCACCATGTTGCTGGTAGGTACAGAAGTAGATGTGGCCCTGGTGCGACCTTCTCTTTCAGGGGAACATACTTCACCCTCCAACTCTTTATCATTATTGTGGTAATACTTCAGGTGGTAGTCCAGCAGCTTGGCTTTCCGAAAGGCTTTAGAGCAGCCTGGAATTTGACACTTGAACTTATTATGGTCCAGGTCAACCAGAGACTCATTAGGAGACATGGGGTCATCAGATCGCTTGGTATTTATTACTGGAAGGGAAATGGTGAGGAATCCAATACATTATTTTTATCCATAACAATCAATGCAAAATAATTGTTTAAAAAGACTCTGAAAGTTTACATTAAATGTAAATTGCATTACATACTGGGCTCTCTGGCATGTTTGTTGGGTCTGTGGGTCCTAGAAATAGTTTTTGGACCAGTAGCTGGAGTGAGAGACAGAGACACAGAGAGAGAGAAATAATATAATTGAAAATGATCCTCAGATATTTTTAGTAATATAAAAGACTGAACAGGTCGGCCCATATTAACAATTATTCTAAACTGAGAAATCAAAAGTAATACAGCCATTCTGTTGTATGAGCACAACCTTACCTGCTACAACAGATGGCAATCTCTCTGCCACTAATGCATGACTGACAAGCAACATGTTACTCCCTTCCTTCTCAGCGATTGTGGATTGAGCAGTTCCAAGAGAAGGAACAGGAGTACCAGTGACTGGTTTGTTTAAAGGGGGTTCCGCTTTCACCAAACAACTATTGTCAGCATCTGAAAAGCAGAATACTTCATTAACTGAGGTAATTACATGGAAAAAACAAGGGAAACGATTCCCTATCCACCTCATTTACCTAGAGAAAGCTGCTGTGGGTAAATGTGCATGTACAAAGGCAGATTTAGGATTTAAAGCTGGCTAACACGTAAAGAATATCTACTGTTCCTCTTTTAATCCATATCCCTTGTCACTTTTGAGAGAATTTAATTCATGTTTTCATCATGTTCTGTCTATTTGTTCTTTGTTAGGATTCCTGGCTTTGTAAGCCAAGAGCCAGACTTCATTACCCTTCTGGCAAAGGAAATGTAGCTGTTCCTAAATTCAGACTCGTCACTGACAAGCACAGAATTACACACGTAAACTGATTTAAATTGCCTGATGCAATGATTTCTAGTGAAATTATTTACATTTTATATAGCAAATTTCAATCCTTTAAAGGAGAAGGTTCTTGCCCCAGTAACATTAGAGGGCATTATTTGGCCTTATTACTTGCTTATCCCTGCTTTTTTGTGCCCTTTTTTTGGATCTTGTACCTGCTCTCTGACTACAGCCAGTCTGTGGTGTGCTGGAGTTGGAATCCCGAGTAGGTGGTGAGGGTGGGCATGTTGGGTCTAAGGAAGTTGCAAGACGCTGGGATCTTCTGCGCCTCTGAGGAGAGTTTGAAGTGGCTACACTCACATGCACAGACGAAGAAGACTGGAGGTTATTACAAGAGCAAAGGGGGGCTAAATCTTAAATGAACTGTTAAAAAAAAAGCACATGTAGGTGTGATGGTCAGGTGTTCAAAAACTTTTGGCCAAGTAGTGCATATGCCATGAATGACAGTTCCTGTCAGATTTGCAAAAGTCATTTTTGTGGCTGGTATCTATCTGCTACACTTTGACACACACCTTTACTTGCTTCTAAATATCTCTGAAGTGGTACTTGAATGGTGTTTTTATTTCTAAGGAAAAATAATTGAGCTCCCTGGTCACCTTGGTTTAACATTAGTGGTTAGAGGTAACAGACTCTTTGGAATTACCCACCTATGTGTGCATCTGAGAGGGTGTGAATGGAGATGGGTGAGGGCTTAGACTCAGCTGCTGTACTTGTGCTCAAGCTGCTGATGGTTGACTCTCCAGAATCATGTTTTAGTCTGCAAGAGCGTGATGCCCCTGGGGGTGTATTGGGCAGGGATGCGGAATGCCTTTGGGTTACAGCAGACTGCAAAGGCTCCTCACCGGGGCATGTTTCAGCTGCTAGTCCACTCTATGATGAAAAATACACACAAAAAAAAATCTTTAAAGGCAGAGATATTACCACATTCATTCAGTCATTATCAAAAAGAAAAGAAATGGCCTAGCAGGATCAAAAGAAGCATAGAATCCATGTTACAAAGATCAACTCAGTTGTATATCACACCTGTGATGCCATGGGAAGATCTCTGCAATCACTCTCATTTTTGGCACAGGCTACAATGAAAAAAGCAAAGCATAAATTAAATAACAATATACTTTACTTAACAGAAACACATGAGATGAAATATAATTTGATCATTTAACATTAAAGAAGGTTATGAAGTCATGATAACATTTAAGTAGACAAATGATACCTGCTGTTTTGTTGAGACGAGCTCTTTTCACATTGCAAAAACTACCTTGTCTGCTGCTTTTTCTTTTACTTTTAGCCATCTCAAGGACTTCAGAAGATGGCTTAGTGTCTTCCTCATCAGAAGAGCCTTAACAGAGTCAGAGGAGAAATGCATGAATAAATGTATAGTACAGTCAATGATTATTTATCTACCAAAACTGTTCATACCAAGTCTGTCAGATTCAGCATTGATATCCTCATCATGGAGTTCATCAAGCCTGGTTTCTGTTCTGTCTTCTCTGTCTTTGTTGCTGTTGGCACTGGTGCGAGGCCTGCAGCCTCCTTTACTCTTGGCTGCAGCTGTGGCTGCCTTCACAAGGGCAATCCAATCCTGCTTCATACACATAACATGTCTCTGGTCACGGCAAAGATTAACATGTGCCACAAAGCATATCAGGATGTTGGACATATTTTGGGTGTGGGGTGGACCGGGGTAGAAGATAAGAAAAAAGCATAATGCCACTATGCAGGAAAGCAGTTCTAAAATACATATTTATTATATATTGGTTTAAATGTGTAAAAAAAACATCTACAATGTAATGTCAACAATACATAATTTAACACTGGGAAGGAGGAAAACACAAATAGAACACTAATAAAAAAAAATTATTCTTTTATTATCCACTTTATTAGGAACAACTCATATTCCTACTCATTCCCGCAACTATCTAAATCAGCCAATCACGTCCCAGCAGTGAAAAGGCATAAAATCATGCAGATCTCAGCAAGCAGCTTCAGCTAATCCACCAGAATGATGAAAAAGTGTGGCATAATTGTTGCCATACTGGCTGGTTTAAGTATTTCTATAACTGCTGATCTCTTGGGATTTTTATGCACAACAGTCTCTAGAGTGTACAGAAAGCTTCAATAAAGAAAAAACATCCAGTACTGCAGACAGAAACACCTTGTTAATGCGAGAGATCAGAGGAGAATGACCAGAATGGACTAGAATCTGAAATAAATGGTTCTAAAATCATGTGGAATCCACATCACCAAGAACGGAGTCTGTTTACAGAGAAAATTTAAGCCGTACCCAGTGTTCGTATAGTGTTGATTCCTAATAAAGTGCAGCGTAAGTGCATAAAAAGGCATTGCATTAATCATCAATCACTGAGAAAAGTGTTTTGTGCCATAATTTATCACAGTACAGGACATTATATCATTTTATTGCCCAGCCCCAGGGCCAAAGCAGAAAACATACACTGAATATTATGTTCCAAAAACTCTATAGGTAACTGGGCATGTATAACTCATTGTCTGGAAAAGCAATAATAAAAAAAAATGGCTGCAGGCATCACTTTAAAGATTATGCTCAAAAAAGTATGAAAAACATTTTTAGTCATCACATAATTCATCAATAATCTGATAACTTTTGAAAAAGAAGTGATGTAAGGTTAAGAGTTAAGGTAAGATTTCTGAGTAAAAACTGTGTTAACTTCCCTATGAAACAATTCTGTTGTGGACATCTTAAAAAGTCACTTACTTGTCCTTTGGCATCCTCTGGCATGGATTTTATATGGATTCGTTTCACACAGCGAATAACCCCATCATAAAACTGGACTGTGTAGGTTCCTGCGAATAAAGACATGTTTAGGCAGGCTATAGGAGATTATTGTATAAAGGTAATTTGAGACACATGAAAATGATACTTGCCCTCTTTGTTGACACTTTCAATCTTGGCAGGGTAGTACCGGCAATCTGTCCATCGGGCAAGAACTTCTTCACCATCTTTCAAATCCTGTAACTGAAATAGACATACATATTTTATTATAGAAACTGCTTGAGTGTGTGCTTTATCACACATTATAAACATTCACAAGATTTTAGCAATATATTTAAGCTATATACATGTAAAGAACTGATGGAAATAGTTCCGATTATGAAAATTCTAGTTCTTATCATTTTCAACTTTACACAAAATAGTATCAACAGCAATGTCTAACATATGAATTATATATGTTAGCCTGATAGGAGGTGGAGAATTCTCTAATTCTTGATGACGTCAAGAATTTAATATCAAACAGCTGCCAAAAAAGAAACTCAAAAGGTGAACCGCCTGATTATACAAGTATGCCAGCTATCACTAAATGTTAACTGATCTTGTTTACTTGTTGGGAGAATATGGAGTAACTTGTGGCCTGTACGTAGATGAGTCCTACTGAATATATCAACAAGTATTTTCATGCAATTTCAAAGCCAACTGTACCACTATGAAGCAATATAAAGACATCCTATCAAATGGCATATTAAAAGACAATCCTGCCTTTGTTTCTAAAACTATGTAATTGATAGAGGGGGAAAAAACAGTGATGAGACAAGGAGGTTATTAGAAAGCCAGATCTGAGAAGATCGGCAATTGATGTGTGTACTTGTCTCTGTGGTGGCAAGTCTTTTTGGTCCTCTGTGTTCTCTGTACACCCAGGGAGCTCACGCAGGCGAGATGATCTCATCTCACCAAGTTTCTCCTGGTAGAAATGTTTAAAAAATAAAAAAACAGTAGTCCAATTACATACTCTCATCTGAATGAATAAAATGGTCATTTAAGTCTTATACAATTTCCATAAACAACTGCAAGCTTTTACAAGGACATTCTTTGTGACCGTCTGGGACATTTTGGTTAATGGAAACTAATAGCTACTCTCAGGTTACTGATAGAAACAAAAAAACTAATGCAGACGGGTTGCAAGCAAGGAACCAAGACCAGGTTAGGTGCTCTACTACGTTTTTTCTACTCTTCGTCAAATTGTTTTTCTGCCTTTTTTTAGTGCATACTAAATACATATGAATTATTTATGAAGACATACAGTTAAATCCTCCTCTTCTTTCAGCCCGTCTTTACGCAGAATGGGTCGCTCTAGTGGACGTAGCCTGTTGCTGTCCCATAAAATCCACTCATCATATCTATGGCTCCAGCGGTCAAAATGGACAAGCATTTTCCCCTCATCGTAATCAATCTTCTCTATACGAGAAGGGTACCTTCAGGGTTTAGGGAAAAGGGAGAATAAATATAACCTATACATAAAACAAAACTGCATAATTTGAGCCATTTCCCCTCATTTACCATTTTTGTAAATAGTCTTGTGCTTCCACTCTGGCTCCAACTTCAAAAATAATACCTGGCCTGTTAGGAGGTTTCTTACTCATGTTCAAGGTGATCTGCTTAATTCTATCCCACGACACACGCACTCACGTCTCCTGTAAATACAGACAACAAAAACATGCATGTCATGAACAAACAAACAAACAAGCACATAAAACTATACTGGATATGCAATAAGCAGAAATCAAAGCAAACATCATGTAATAGTTTTTAAACAGCTAACAACCTAGATATCCAGCTTCAGGATGTGATTGTCCAGTAATGCATTAACGAATTAACCAGCTGTCACAACCTAAAAGCTACTTTTTACCATAAAGTTTAACTTCCATTACAAAAGTGAAGGAGTCAATTATGACATTATGTATATAACTGAATATATGTGTAGAATAATCAGTGCTAGATAACCAAAAATGACCGTTTTCATCCAACAGCTGGTCAAGCAGCATTTTTAATACACAAACATGGAAAGTTTGCTAGCAAGACCATAAAAAAGTGGCTAGCTTACAGACCTAGCCAGACAGCTAACACTACTTAGCAAGCTAGCTAGCTAGCTATACTGCACAAACACACAACAGAACACTTTAGCTCTACTTTTTTTTTTTTTACAGTCGACGTGTAAAACCTTCAGTAGCTTTGTGTGGGATTTATTTAGAATCGTATGAAACGAATAAATGAATAAAAATCCCGTCCTGGCTCAGGTTTAGCTCGCTAGCCAGAGAACATTAAACCCACCAGCTATAGCTAGGTTGCTAACGCTAGCACCACCGATATAGGGTCACTTCTTATAGCCCGAATCTCTAACGGCTAGTTAAGACAGTGAAGGATTAATATTTGAGCCCCGTCGTGGTTAAACACTCGGTTAAAACATAATAAAAGTAACTTTACAGAAGCCAGAGATCATCCTGGACGCTGAGACCTGGACCAGCTGATCTCGGATCAGTGGTGTTAAGACTCGCTGAGACGCTTCGAGGGGATTAAAATAACATTATGTACAAAAATGACAGGCTAGTTTTTTTTTAGCCATTCATTATACACTAACACGGTACTCTTATAGTTCTGTCGTGTAATTTATATATATATATAATTCAATAAAATGCACCGAAGGCTTTACCTTTGAAACTTTATTGAGGGTTTTGATATTATTTCCTACACTGCTGTCTCTTCATTCTTCTGTTCAGAGACATTTTAAACCTTAAGCCAGCTAAGCTAACACCAAACAGGGGGCGTCTAAACGTACGGCAACCTCTGGAATGACGTAATACGCATAGGTCACGTGAGAACAGACGTAGGTTCGTACGTAATTGTTTTTTTTTTTGTTGTTGTTGTTTTTTGTTTTTTCAAAAATGTTTTCACTTTTTCTCGTGAAAAATCTCTCTCTTGAAAAAAATATGACGAATGTATATTTCATTTAGACGTGGAAAATGACAAATTAAAAATTATAATTTTTAATTTGAGCTCAAAATTCAAACTGTACTTAAAGGAAAACTTCCAGTGAAACACATTAAATTTCTGTATATTGAATTTTTTGTGATATTTACATCACTTAGCAGACACCCTTATCCAGAACAACTTACATTATTTCATTTTTATACAACAAGGGCCTTGCTCAGGGGCCCAACAGTGGCAGCTTGACAGACCTGGGATTTGAACTCACAACCTTCTGATTGGTAGCACAAGACCTTAACCCCTAGGCTATCACACACCCCAAGTTTTTGGTTGTGTACAATGGATGTAGATAATATTGATTAATAGGAGAGAGAAAAAAATCATTCTCAAACATAAGGATTAATATTAGGATTAGTTCTCATTGTAAGACTCACCATTATCCAGTAACCTGTAGATGTAGTGGATACAGCATGCACCAGACTCAAAGTTCATAATGCTACGCAGCATTGTTGTGTTTAGTTATGGCAGATCACTAGTTATCAGTACAAGGGATTATCCAGCAGAGTGCCCAGAGGTGATGATCGAGTTGGGCAGACTAGAGAATTAAACTCCAGCTGCATCTGTCTCTATTCTGAGACCTCTATTGGCATAACCATCCGATTGTAGTAAAACAGCATTGCAGGTAATATAGAAAATAATCATTAAGCAAATGGGCTAAACCCACTTTCCAAACCTTTGCAAAGTTATTGTATGCCATATACTGTATTTAAGGTAACTGTGAATGTTAGTGCATACTGTCAGCAAGTGGGAAATTATAGTAGACTAGCACAGCAGAAGCCTGTAATTATAAAGATGAATCCAAATTTAAAGGTTCAGTAGTTCAGGATTGTATTTCAGGTTTTGTCAACTCTACCCATATGTGACCATTTAGGATAACAAACTGAAATTCATCCCCTGAAAGAGTGATGAAAATGGAGAACTTACATGCTTTGGCAACAAGCTCATCTTGCAAGTTTTGCTGGTAAAACAACTGCAGACTGGACATGTGGTTCAGCATGTCACATCACATACTTTTTTCAACTAACTGATTCATCTCTAATCATTTACCACGGAGGGTTGACACAATCCTCTACCATGACAATGCGCATTACAAGGTAGGTTTCAACCTCAGGAGCATTATTTATGCGTGTGCCTAGAGTCCCATGTCCTCTAACTCCAACCATACATCCAGGCAAATTTCACCAGGGCACAATTAATTTTCTGGGCCACATAATAAGCAGAAGAAGAGTAAAATTTTCCAAAACTAATTACAGGTGGTAACAGAATGGATGAGCTCAACTAGCATAAAGGAGTTACAAAGGTTCTTGGAGTTCACTACCCTTTATTGACATTTCAACAAACTACACTGTTGTGGCTTCACCCCTTGCATAGCTTCTTCGGGGTATCCTTTGGACAGACTCTGCAGGTGGCCTTCAAGCGTCTTAAGCACAGGTTTACCACAGCACACATTCTACACTGTCCTAATCCCAGTATCCCTTTTGTGGCATAAGTAGAGGAATCCAACTGCGGGATGGGGTAGTATTGTCATGTCACGGCAGCCCTAGCAAGCTCTTTCCCTGCACATTTTGCTCTTGCAAACTGACCCCTGCGAAAGTTAATCGGAAACAGAGAACATTTTTTGATCAAGGAAGCTTTAGAAGAATGGAAACATTCGCTGAAGAGGTTTACATTTTCTTTTCAAGTGATCATAGTTCATCTCAAGAACGCTAAACAACTCGACCCACACCAAGCCACTAGGCTCTCTTTTATACCTGATTCAATTTCACTGTTATATATTGACCATGTTCCAAAAACAGCAAAGCTAATGCCCTCTCTCACCAAACCGTGCCTGCCAACCAGACAGAAAACCATTCAGTGGTTTTCAACTCCCTGGAGCTTTGGGGTTTTTTCATAGCCTCGACCGGGGGACTCAGTTCACTTCCTGGTTTCTGTGAGCAGTTAGGAGTCAACAGAAGCCTCACGTCCAGATACCATCCTCAGTCTAATGGTCAAGCTGAAAGTCTGAACCAGGAGCTTGGCCATTATCTCAGATTATACTGCAGCCAAGAACAATACTCCTGTAGTGACTTAATATCCCCAAAACTCCCTGCTCCAGTCCTTCACAGGTTTGACCCCTTTTCACTGTTTTTATGGGCTATCAACTCCCTTTGTTCCCATGGTCTGGAGACCCTTCAGACATTTGGATTTGTCAGAGCCAAACAATGTGGGTGAGTGCCCATGTTCATGTCCAGAGGGCTATTTGGCATCAGTGCCTGCAGGCAAACTCTGGAGATGACCCCATACACCCTACAAACTGGGCCACCTAGTATGGCACTCAATGAGAAATTTCAAGTACATGCTGCCAAGTCACAAACTCAGCCCCAAATTCATAGCTTCTTCAGCTACCCCCCCAGTTACAGTATCTCCAATCCACTACAGAAAGTTCAAACCCCACTCCAACACCGCCATTAGAAACTGAAGAGTCAGCATTCTAATAAGTCCATGGACTCCCTCTGCAGGGGTAGCAGACTCCAATACCTGGTCAACTAGGGTTATGGCCCTGAAGAAAGGGGTGGATGCCCATGTTATCTTAGATCCATCCTTTATCACAGACTTCCACAGACCGCCCTGCACCTATACCCCAGGGACGGCCTCCCAAAAGAACACCTGGAGGTCTTCATTAGAGGGAGGGTCCTGTAACATCATCGTCATCCGCCCCTCCTCCCGACCACCAGCTTTAACCCCGCCAGAGTACTGACTACTTCCAGGTTAGCTCATGCCTTTAGCGCTTAATAAGCTGGTGTTTTCAGAGACAAATTATTATATTGCAAATATTGCAAAGTATTGTTTGCTGCCGTGACGTTCCGTGTCTTTCTTTGTGTTATTACTTTTGTTCCACATGGATGACCCTGGGGGGCACAGTAGCTTAGTGGTTAGCACGTTTGCCTCACACCTCCAGGGTTGGGGATTCGATTCCCACCTCCGCCTTGTGTGTGTGGAGTTTACATGTTCTCCCCGTGCCTCGGGAGTTTCCTCCGAGTACTCCGGTTTCCTCTCCCGGTCCAAAGACATGCATGGTAGGTTGATTGGCACGCACCACTGTGTGTGCCCTGCGATGGGTTGGCACTCCGTCCAGGGTGTATCCTTCCTTGATGCCCAATGACGCCTGAGATAGGCACAGGCTCCCCGTGACCCGAGAATAGTTTGGATAAGTGGTAGATAATGAATGAATGTATGACCCTTGCTGTGTTTATTCACGATTCTGTTCTTTGGGTTTGTGTTTTTGTACCTTTGATCAACTGACAGTCTTTCTGGTAATTTTGGATGACTTTGCCTGGTAATTTCAACTGATTCTACACCTTCCAAGTCTGGGCATTCTTCAGACCTCCAAATATATTTAATAAGAATTAAGCATTTCTGTTCACACTTAATTCATTTAATGGAAAAGTTTTAATAGTATATTAATAGAATACAAATATAGAATATTGTGCTATAATAAAAGCTCACTTTTAGTTATGCGTGTAATTCTGTGAAGCTTTATTTTTCTTTTATTTGGTTAATAAAGAATTCTCAGACTAATACCACTAATATCTAAGAAATGCCAAATGAAAATGTATTATTATTCTGGCCATGACTTAAGTCAGAGATGATGACTATGATGTGTTGATATGGCACGTTTCTAAGCCCTTATTGAATCTTCATGCTTCACTGAAACAGTGATTTGCAGAGAGCCTTGGTTGGATCACACATCTCTCTCACTCGCCCAGCATTCAGTGAACACACTTTGAGGAATTGCTATGGCAACTGGTTGCTATGGGTGATATGACACCACCACACACTCAATCTGGTAGGGAGGAGAGGGAGTTGCACAACAAAAGCCAGGAATGCAAGCAAGGAAACGAAGCTATTATTTTGATTTCTGAATGAACTGAGGGACTACGTTAAAAAGTTGGCAAAACGTATGGCTTCATGCAGGGAGTCATAATGGACTTTCACATAATGGGCTGAGACTTTCACAGTTTATTTTTGTCGTCCATCTGCTTACCTCTGACGGATCTCTTTTAGCTGCTCCTCCACAACAGGTAAGTGAGTGATTGCATTGCATTCCAAACTGCTAGTGACATGGAACACGAAGCTCCCATATACACAACTCCATAGATATATGAGCCAGAGTCAGAATATTGGCTTATATAAAAAATAGGAAACTGCAATCAATATGAAACTAAACAAGGTAAGGCATTGCCAGTACTGCTACACATACATTATAATTCTTTTAACAGAGCAATGAAGACATGCATGTGAGTTTACTGGATTTTTTTCTTTTTTACTGGGTAAACATTTGTAGACATGTTATTATGCATCATAATATTCCTCGTACAAATATGAAATGAGTTAAATACGAGTGGTTAAAGAGTTACAGGTTCAGCACATGCATGGTCCTACATTATGAAATCGTGAAATTTCGCAGGGAGTGCCAGGTCTATTATTGGGTACTGACATCAAAGAAGTGTACCATTGTAAGGTCACCACCCTCCAGTGTAGCCGGTAATTTTAACATCTTTGATTATAAAAATACCAGCTTGATTCTTCTATATTTAAAGCCATACATGTCAAATGTGTTTCCAGATACACAGATGTAAAGGGCTAGTTGCAATGTGGATATTTGTGGACAGAATGGAATTTCTCCAGGACTTAAGAACATGATTATAGAAATATATATATATTTAATATATACTAATGATTAATAGGTTTCACAGTACAAACCATCTAAATTGCTGGTAGTGCATGCTCAACAAGCTGAACATTGGCAGTTGCTGAACATTGGCATAAAGCGTTGCGTTTACACTCAAAACAAATATTTATGTAAAAATATGTGTATTTGTTATTTTTAAACTTGCAGTATTGCTGAAAAGAGCACTGATTATACCCAATATGAAGGATGGGGTATGACATGACATGTTCGTTTTTTGCTTTTGTTATTTATTTCTAGAATGTTCTACATAATTGAACTGTGTGCTTCGCAATTTGTCATAAAAAAGGACCTACGTTAATGATATTAAAATGCTTCTGACAGGAAACTTGTTGAATCTGAGGCTCAACGTGATTGGCTACATGCCACTGAGGCCGTGGTGAGGGAGGTTCGTGGGTTACCGAGAGCATTTAGAACCTAAGGATGGCGGAGCACCTCCACAGCAGCACGCTGTCTGCGTCTGGGGCCACTCAGCCCATCCCTTTCCTGACCCTTGAGCAAAAGGCAGCTTTCGTCTTTGTGTTGCTCCTCTTCATTTTCCTGGGCCTGCTTATTGTGCGATGTTTCCGTATTCTGCTGGATCCCTACAGCAGCATGCCTTCTTCCACATGGACAGACTATATGGAGAAAGACACATTTGACTACCGCATCGCCTGAGGGACTGCCTGGGATTCATGTGGACCGATGCCACATGATGGCTACCTCACAGTCTCCAACACAGATTCGAATAACATTCCCATGCCAGTGGTGTACATATGGTGGCATGAAGTCTCTGAAAGAAAAAAAAAAAAACATGTTCTATGATACATTTCTTCCATTTATTCTTATGGGATAATTTACTGCCAGCGCAATACCTCACATATTTCACCACAGTTGATAAGTGATGTCACATCCAGGGTTCCTGACAAGTATTAGCGATGACACACCCGAAGCTAAAACTAGCCAATTACCTGTCATTAACAGTTTGGGTGAGCTATTTAGCTCATGTTGATGCAGTGTAAATTGTTAATTCTCACAATGAGGGTAAATCCTTTACTTAATTTACTACTCCACTACCTTTATAAATCTTAAAGTGCTTTGGATTAGGAATCGTAAAATCTCATTGTTGAGAAAGTTCTGAGCTTTTGGCCTTATGATTCAGTGTGTTTACAGAGTTGCCAGAAAAACTGGCCTCATTGTTATTAAGCTAAATGTCAATCAATGTAATGACCAAGCAGCCTTCTTAGGCATCTGGATGAGAGCTTTGACAAGTTCCTCCTCTCTCTCACTCTCTTTCTGTCTTTTTTCTCTGCAGTGTGCTTTAATAGGGTGTGTCTGATGTGGTGCATAATGTTCAACAGTATTTTCTAATTACAGAAATGAACTGCTCATTCAAATGGTGTGAATTTCCTGTTGTGCACTAGTTATCAGTGCATTATTGATTTTGCAAATGCTCTGGTTGCAAAGCTGTGATTAGCTTAAGTACATGTTTTTAAAAGAGATCCAGCTCACTTAAACAAGAAATGTGTCTATGATGTGCAAAAGATATCAATTGCCATTTCAGTGCCTGTTTTTATTTAACTCTACTACCTGCTATTGATTTATAGTCTGTATAGTTGAGATTGCTCTGTTTGAAACTGTCATTGGAGGCAGTTATTGTCACAGCACATTAAGCTTTAGCATCAGGAGTTACTGTAGTCAGTCATTACAATGCACATTGTGAATGTGTGTGTGTGTGTGGGGGTGTTTGATATATTAGGTACTTAATACTGAGACACTCTCCAGTAAGACCATGTGCCATGTGGTTCACAAATAGGTCTTGCATTTGATGTGCTTTTTATAATTGTTTCCAAATAAAGATAAATGTATTTCTCCCTAGTTACCGAATGAAAGATTGAGAAGTCAAATTATTTGCTATCCTACATGTAATATGGGCAGAAACTCTTCTACATTCTAGAGATTTTTAAAACCATAATATTTTCAGATGCTTACAGAAAGTTTAGTCTTTTTTATTACACATATCTATGAATTTTTATGGAATATGTGTATTATGTGCAATTAGTCCTTGAATAGGAAATGTCACAATGACCTAATCATCAATTTTACAGACATGAAAACAGATATTAATCAATCAATTTCATTTTTTATTATAGACGTTGAATAAGTGATAATTAATTTACTCTCACATTACTTTTAGTAAAGAGTATTTCTATAATTTACCACTGACTAGTTTCACTGAATCCTTGTCTATGGGACAGCAGTGCACATGTGCTAGAAACTGAAATGCTAAGTCATATTTATAAATCACTAATTACTGTCATATGGATTAAAACTCTATGATTTCATTAATACAAATATAAGATTACTAATGTAAAAACATAGCAAGAAATTCAAATCCAGAAGTCCATCTTTATTTCCTTATTATACCATTATGTACAGATGTGGCTTCATTTGAGCTTAAGCTAGATGAGAGAGCAATGTCAACAGTCCAGTATGTCATTTAGTAACCTGTGGAGCAGTCTATTTAGCCATATTAGGACGGAGTACACATTAGGACACAGAAGTCCGTTCACTATTTCATTTTGTATTCTTACATTGACATTAACCAATTGACTTAATAAAAATGAAAAATCATCCAGAATTTTAATATTTTATTTAAAATAATGATGATGATGGTTATGATGATGATGATGAATAGGTTAAAATAGTAGCAACCGTTGTAATATATATAACTACATGCCCATATTTTCTGAAGCCAAAAGAAAGTAGAGATGACAATTACAATAGGTAATAGGTTGTTTCCTGATAAATGAATGGAAATGAATGTATTAAAAATATAATAATAATAATAATAATAATAATAATAATAATACCTGCCATGGACTAGAACCCCATCTGGTGAATTCTCTTGCGTTGTTTACAATATAGCATCATAAAATTAAAAAAAATTAAAAATTATTATCATCATTATCATTATCATAGTGATCAAATAATGGAAAAATAATAAATGAAATTTAAACTTCATAAGCTTCAAGAGAAAAAGAAGACACACACACACACACACACACACACACACATTAGAGCAGATTATGGGTGACATTGGAGAAAATGTCCAGCTTCAGATGAGAGGACTATATCCAACATGTGCGTTTACGCCGTTAATGTTCTTAACTGTGGTCTGTCATCGTTCCCACACCACGACAAGCGAAACCCAGCCAGTAGAAGGCGCATGGAGTCGAGAGAAATGTGTTAAAACACACACACTTACACGACGCAACACACCTGTACACACCTGAACTTCCGGAACATTTCTAAACAAGACACAGAGCATGTTTCATTGGGAAAACTGACCTGACCAAACCTTCAGGCTATCTATGACACTGAGTTTTGGGTAAGTATACTGGATTTGTTCCTGACTGTTTGTTGGTGTCTGAATACAGAGTTTCTGTTTTGGTGACTTCCGGATTTAAACCCTGTCTGAAACCCTGTACCTGGGCCTGTTCTCTCTCTTATCTACATGTATGTCCGTGTTGATAGACTAATATAATGTATATAATCTTTATATAATCCTTTATAATGGTTGTTGTTAATGTCGTAATTTGGTTTATACAGACTGTTTGTGTTTGTTTTGTGTCGAGCTGCAGTGTCGCAATCGCACACGCAAAGTTTCTCAGTGTCGCGACGCCAAAGTGCACATTAATGTCGTCTAAATCAAGATGGCAAACTTCAGACCATTTCAGTTCAATTACTCTGAGATCATTATGATAACATGTTTTGCACGTAGCTTGCGTTTTAGTTCCTTTTTTCTTTTTCTATTTTTGGTTCTTTATAATAAAATAAAAAACATTTGGTTAATGGCTTTGGGTAAAAATGTCTCTCTTGTTTCCTAAAATCTCCTTTTAAATATTCATCTAATGCCAAGTTCCTTACAGAGCCATTAAAATGCACCATTTCTTCTTAGTTTTGTTTGTAGATAATTGGATTTTCATTTCCTTTTTTCAGTATCAAACAAACTTTGACTGACAATCATGTTATCATACCAGTTAAACAGGTATCATGTTAAATATATTACAATATACTGCACATTGTGTACTTATTTGTATATCTGTATTTCCTGATGTTTACTTTCTGTAACAATAATAATAATAATAATAATAATAATAATAATAATAATAATAATACACACTAAACATTAAATGTTAGTATAATAAACATAGAGATACATAATAATAATAATACATACTAAACATAAATGTTAATATAATAAACATAGAGAAATACATAATAATAATAATACACACTAAACATAAGTTATAACATTTATGTTATTATATTAATGTTATAAAACATAGAGAAATAAACAATAATAATAATAATACACACTAAACTTGAATGTTAATATAATAAACAGAGAAATACATTTATAATTAATCCATTTTTCATTGTTAGTAAAATTGTATGAAGGCAAAATCAGCATTAATGTTGTTTGCAAAAATGTGTTCAAAATATGGAGGCCTTGAGACACTAAAGGGAAACCGCACTTTTCTTTGAATTTGTTTCAATATGATTTCCTGAATAGCTTGATTTTTAAGGGAGAAAAAAGAAGAAAAACACCAATAACAAACATTTATTGTGGTATGTTGTTTAAAATATATCCTGCTGACCTACTGCATTTTTTTCCAGAAAGGAGAAACTAAAATGTGATCCATGTTCTGAGTGATGGCCTTTGATGAACTTTTGGATGGTATTTAATGCACCGCTATAAAATAAGTCTATAATATTGTAATTCAAGATGTCTGAGGACCTTTCTTCAGACTCTGTGCCAGATCACACTGACTGGAAAACTGAAAAGATGATAAATGCAGACATGGAAAGAACAGAAGAAAATCTCACCAGTGCTGAAACGGAGCCAAGCACGCTGCCCTGGCCGGGAGACAAGGCTGATCAGCTTGGTGAGATAGAAGAAGCAGTATCTGTTCTCAATCCAGAGCAGAGTGAAATGGATCTTGTACAAGGCAAGGAGAGCGAGAGATCAGATAGCGGTGGAGAAGTAAGCAGGACTGAGAGTGAGCGAGAGATTGGTGGGCAAGAAAAGAGTGCAGCATGTGAAGACTGCAGGGAGGAAACGCAGCCTGAGCAAAAAGAGAAGGTTCCACATTTGGAGATTGAGCTGGAGGAGTTGAACAGTATGCCAGAGAAAGCAGCTGGGGTCTTCAGTCCAAGTTTTAGCGTCCTGCGCTCCACCAGCATGCCGGAGCCACCCAGGCGCAGGTCAGAAATGTGGGAGGAGGAGAATCATGTCTTACTTGGACATCCAGATACACTTCCACATGGATACAACCATGACTATCCCAAACAGAACTGTGAGGGAAACACATTTATTTATTTATTTATTTATTTATTTATTTATTTATTTATATTTTAATTTTTACTATAAATGTGTTAGGCAGACACATAAGGATCTTTTCAATTCTCCAAGTATTGATAGCCTTAAACAGAACTGGAAAACTGATGTAAAATAAATATTACACATAATTCTTTGCATTCTTGATTTAAAGAAGATTAAGAGATGCTAAAAAATGTTTTTCATAGGAAAATTATCATATTTCCATATTTATCCTTATGATCTATGAGAATATTCAAACTTAAAAATTAAATCATAATCGTAATTCTCTCCCCATGGTGTTTTACTTTTCTGATTGAAAGAAAAAGTGATTTTGAAGTAATCCAATGTTGCATGGCTTTATTTTTTTTCGAGGTTCATGTGGTGGGAAATACCGTGATGTGCTGAAAATGGGAGTATCTTTAATGATGTCAGCTCTGATCTTCCCTGTCCTGGTGTGGGGTGGTCACACTTTCTTGCCCTTTGATGCTCCTCTGCTGGATAGCGCCCCTCTAAGACTGGTCTACACACTGCGCTGTTCGGTTTTTGCAGTCATACCGATTGTCCTGGGTAAGGAGTCTGTAAAGGAAAACTTTGTTCCTTACAAGACACTGACTTGATTGATGTGGATTATTGCTGCTAACAGTTCTTTCCTGTTGATAAAGAGAAACTGTATACAATAAGACTCAATGCAGATATTTTAGTTCATTCTGATCTTCACTCTCTCAGGTGTGTTGGTGCTGGGTGTCTCCCGTGTGCGCTACCGTTCTCTGAATCCTCATTGTGATGGAGAAATTGAAGAGGTGAACATCCACCGCCGCTACGTTGACGACTCCGTCTCACTTTTCCTCCTGTATTTCCTTCAGCTGAGTGTCATGGCTGCTTATCTGAACCAGCACCTTCTCAAATTGGTGCCTCTCCTCACCATAGTCTTTGCCATTGGCAGGTAACATAATCTCTTTTTTCAGGTTAATGTATACATTGCCCAGGGTCAGTAAATGTAGGTGCTGATGTTGGTGCAATGCTTATGATTTTCCATATCTTTTTGACTGTAGTTGCACCTGCTATATTAATAATAATAATAATAATAATAATAATAAAAATAATCATCATCATCATTATCATCATCATGTATGTTGGTCATAACAAGAGACATGCTTTGTTAGCAAACCGAATCAACACCTTCTGATTTTGAGAATCATCTACATCTGCAGAATAAATCATTGTAAACAAACGATTGTGTGTTTGTTAAAAGAAAAATGATTTGTGACATCCAAGCTCATGCCACACGTGTTCTTTTTAAAATCCCTGCACATCCATTGATAAACACCTTGCTGTTCCCTGTTCATTCAGTAACAATTCACAGGGTTGTGGCAGAATGTCAAATCTTGCAAATCAGGGATTTTTGAGGCACTAGATATTTGAAACTAGATTTCTGTGTAGACACCGAAGAATGTGTGTAGCATGCTCACCTCCAGCTGTTTGTCTTTAATACATCACACTGTAGTGTGTGTCTGTGTGTAACTCATTCACTTTGCAGGAGCACATAAACAGTAGTGGCCTTCAACAGTGTTTGTTTAATCCACAGGCTGGTGTACTGGATTGCCGCAGCATGGGGCAGCAGTCTGAGGGGTTTTGGCTTCGGGTTTTCCTTCCTGCCTATGCTGACCATGTTGGTGGCCAACCTGTACTTCATCTTCATGGCTGAATCTGCTGGCTCAATCTTTGCCCAGGATGAGATTGAACCACTCAACCCTCCTCAGGAGTACAGGCAGAGATTCTGGGGATAGAACGAGATCTGATGCCCCATTTTTTTCATCTATTTCTTTGTTAGTTATGTCTTATTTTTCTTAGCTTCATAGGACATGTATCAAACACCTATGTACATATCAAAGGTAGTATTCCAGTTTTGAAAAAAAAGAAAAAAAAAAGTTTTATTAGTCTTAGAAGCCAATAAACAACTTCGGGCTATAATGGACCTCATGCTGTGATTGTCATTTTGCTTGTGAATGATTGTTATGACATTCCACATCTGTCTTGACAGATTATGTGGGGTTAAACTGTATATGGTTGCAGACATGTAAGACATTTAGTAAGAAGATTCCCTAAAGTAAGTTATTGTTCTATGATGCTACAGTCATGTGAACAATACTGCTAATGACTATAATTCCAGAGCATTATCAAGCAAGATTTAAATGCTTTAGTCATAGCAGGTTGCTTAAAATAATTTGTTTATGAATGCAACACAAGCAGATGTGGAAAGATTTTTTTTCATAGACTTCTAGTTTCTTTCTAATGCCAAAAGAACATAGTGATATTTTTTTTTTCTTTTCTTGCCATGTCGAGTTTAAAAATAGCCGCATAGCTTTGTTGAAATTGTGTGTGCAATATACATGAAGTGGGTTATTTCTTTAAAAATGGTAGTACAAAAAAGGAGAATGTGTAAAACCTTTACTTTACATTACTTAGTACTTATTTCAATACAGGTTTTTTCATGAATTTGGGATGCTGGGTATGGATTATCTAAGTATGTGTGAAGAGGAAATTTCAAGCTGGTATAAAAAGACAACAAATGTGTTAAATTTCTTAAGAAGCATAAATGGTATTTTTGCATGCTTTTGTATTAACTCTTGTAAATAAGATGCAACAAATTTATTTTTTATTTCCTCTGAAAACATGTCATTGTATCCCTTAAACAGTGATAAAAGACTATGTATGCAATGTTAGTTGAGGACTGCCATGGCAGTTTCTAATGAATTTTTCCCATTTGCTTGTTTTTTTTCTGTCTTCTAAAAGCTGTATATAATATAATATAACCTATAAACTATCCCTAGCTACTGTTCTCTGGCAATGTGCTCCGCTTGTAGAACCACAGTTCTATTTACTTTCCTTTCTAACTACCAGGGGGGTTCCTTTAATGTAGTTAAAGTATCACAGTCATCACAGGGTTTATAATACAGTCAAATAATGCACAATGATAATTTTCAGAACTAATACATTGTTGAAATGCCAGACTGGGAATCACTCAGATAGCATTTGGAGTTTTATAAATATGGCTACTATTGTCAGATGTAGAAATTTTAGCAGTGTGGTAAAATTGTGATAACTGGTCATTTCTGGACTCCTTTTGTGATCGCGAAAGCTCTTCCATCTATCCCAAAAGAGTCATTCTTATGAACTGCACATTCTGCACGTATCATGGCTTTTCTTGTACTTGGCTCTCAGTCCTAGAGTTCCCTAGACTAGAGTGAGAGGAGATGTGTCTGTATTTTGGCCATCCGATTGTGTGTGCAGATGGGATTCTGGGTAATCATGCATTAGATGCTTGATCATGCCTTGTGCTGGCCTGAAACTATTCTTGTTTTTTTTTTGCTTCAGGTCAAGGCTTTCTATAATCTGCACATGTGGTCTATGTTTGCCTATTACAATCTGGAATGACAACAAGCAAGTGGAAACTTCACTAATTTTTCTGGCAGTCCAGAACTAAAATGAATACAAATACCACTTTCTAGAAAAACTACTATTGAATAATTAGATGTCATCATGATTATTTGTTCCCAGTATAATTCTCTATTTATTTTAAAAGACAGAGAACATATGATTGCATGTGTATATGTAAATATATATATCAATCTATAAAGTTTAAATATTGTGTATTTACTTTTTGCATTTATATACTGTACACTGAACAAAATAAACTAGAAATATTTTAACCTTGGCATGTTTCTTTACATTTTTGCAAATTTCTCCTGTTTTCTTGAGGCTACTGTCGCTGTTTCCAATACATTACAGATTCTGCAACTAATATTGCAAGTATTACACTGATATCAGCACTGCCTTGGTCCTGTAAAATGAGTTGAAGTTGTCAGAAAGCAAAAGTTACACTTTCTTAACGATTGACTTTTGTACTAAAATTATACAAATTAGATAAACATACAAACAACCGACAACATGAATCTATGGCACCACTTTCCTTGTCTCAACAGTCCAGATTGGTGGAGGTGGTTTAATGGTGTGGAGAATGTTTTAATGGCACACTATAGACCCATTATTATCAATAATCACTTGACTGGCTCCAGCCTTCTGATTTTACATTATTTAGCACACACCCAGAGTGACTTACATTTTTTATTTCAGTTTATACACCTGAGCAATTGAGGGTTAAGGGCAGTGGCAACTGCAGTGCCCCTGCAGAGGCATTTAGCACACACCCTTACCCAGAGTGACTTACATTTTTTCATTTCAGTTTATACACCTGAGCAATTGAGGGTTAAGGGCAGTGGCAACTGCAGTGCTCCTGCAGTGGCAACTTGGTGGACCTGGATTTATAAACATGACAATGAGTTTAGTGTTCTTCAGTGACCTTCTCAGTAACCAGCTCTAGAAACAGTACAAAATCCTTTGGGATAGAGAAGTATGTGAGATTTGTACCATGAAAGCGCAGCTGACAATCATGTCAATATGGACCAGAATCTCAAAGGAATGTTTCAGACATCTTGTGTAATCAAAAGACTGTTTTGAGAGAAAACAGAGGACTTAACCACCATTATTGGTCAGAATAAAGTGTTTGATGAGTGTATATGTGGGCAGTGGTGGTTCAAGTGGTTAAGGTTCTGGGTTGTCGATTGGAGGATCAGGGTTCAAGCCCCAGCACTACCAAGCTGCCACTGTTTGGCCCTTGAGCAAGGCCCTCAACCCTCCCTGCTCCAGGGGTGCTGTATCATAGCTGCCACTGCACTCTGTCCCCAAACTCCTCAGGTGGGAGATATGAAGAACAGAATTCCACTGTGCTGTAATGTATATGTGGTGATAATAAAGGCTTCTATTCTATTCTTCTATATATTACCTAAAGCAAAATAGAACAAAACACAAACGTCTAAAAGAAGAATATTCAGCTGCTGGTCAGTTGTGTACATCCTGGACAAATAAGGCACCAAAAAGTAGATGTCAATTAATTATAGGAGGAGAGTTGGGTAATGGGACCTTAAGATGAAGCTGTCAGAGCCACTACATTTTGTAACATAGTATAATATACTATAGTATAAACACAATCCTCTTTAAGATTTAAACTGTAAAATCATGGTTCCTGTATAGTTAGATAAATGATTTGAACTGTACCATTCTGGACATTCGCCCAGTAGCACTCACACCCATTAACATGAAGGGAATTAAGCAACTGGTCCTGGACAACCGAAAGGACTGCCTTCCATCCACATTGGACTCACATCAGTTCTACCAGAGCAATAGGAGCACAGAGGATGCAGTCATTAGCTCAGCATTTATTATAGTTATCTTTAACAAGTTAATCACCAAACTTGGATTACGGACTTTCTGACAAACAGACCCCATCATGTCAGGTCAGGCCACATCCGCTCGCCACCATCACCCTTAACGCAGGTGTACCACAGCGTTGTGTGCTGAGCCCATTCCTCTATTCCCTCTTCACTCAAGACTGCAGGCTTGTGCATGGATCTAATCCCATAATCACGTTTGCTGATGATATCACAGTGATTGGCCTCATCACCAACAACGATGAGACAGCCTACAGGAAAGAGGTACAGCATCTGGCCACATGGTGAGCTGACAGCAAACTGCTCCTTAACATCTGCAAAACAAAGGAGCTCATTATGGACTTCAGGAGGGAGAGAGGAGGCACGCATGCCCCTATCCACATCAACGAGCTGTCAGTTGAACGTGTCTCCAGCTTCAAGTGGATCCACATCTCTAAGGACCTGTCATGGACCACCAACACCTCCAGCCTGGTCAAGAAAGCTCACCAGCAGCCTGTTCTTCCTGAGAACTTTGAAGAGACATAACCTGTCTTCAGCCTTCCTGGATATTTATCGCTGTTTGAGAGCATCCTGTCCAACTGTGTCACAGTCTGGTATGAGAATTTCTGAAACGGGTGGTGAAAAGCACATCACTGGACCTTTATTTGAAGAAATGGCGGACAACCAAAGGAAACACTGTCTGCGTCGAGCTCTCAGCATTCTTAAAGACTCCTCCCACCCTGCCCATAGATTGTTTGTCCCCCTTCTCTTTGGTAAGCGCTTCAGGAGCCTCTGGACAAAAACCAGTATACTGAGGAACAGCTATTTCTCTAGAGCTGTCACCTTACTGAACTCTGTCTCCCAGTGACCACCCACCTCTGTATATTATGTCAATATCACCTGTATATTTGTTGATATAATATAGAACACTTTGTAGTTTACATGTCTATAGCACCGAACCTGTATATCTTGTACATACATACCGATATGTCCACAGTATATTCCTCTTTATATTATCCTGTTCATACTGTAAATACTTTACATCTTGCACTTGCTGCTTATTGCACTTCTGGTTAGATGCATTTTGTTGCCTTGCACATGTGTAATGACAATTAATGTAATGTAATTAATGAATCTAATCTAATAGTGAGCATGAAATTTAGAAGAAAATAAAGGTAACAACCTCATCAGGTAACTATGGAGTGAAGAATCAGAGTGCATACAAACATCAACAAACGTAAACATCTAAACGTCTGTTTAATTAATCCTCACACAGGGCTTGAAAACGAACAGCAAAGTAAATCTTTACATAAACAAGGCTAATGGTAGAATAAAAGCAGGTAGATGGCAAGTCGATCAGAAATCAGTTAGCTATTCTAGACATCCATCTTGTGGTTGATTTCACAGCCTTGCTTTCTTCATTTCCTTTTACTCAGCTCCCTGTCCTCCCCCTGTTTGATTCTCTCCCTTCTTCTTGTGGCCAGACACGATGTCGTCGATACGCAGGAGTAGAATTGCCGTCTAAAAAGATAGGAGTACAGCTCAATAATGGAGATCATAGGAAATAAACACAAAGAATTAACGTGGAAAAAAAAAAAGAAGCATTCAACATAAAAGTAAGTAAAAATGTAAGCTGATGAAAGTATATTCAAATTTTATATAAAAAAAATGAAATTATTATAAAGTTGAAAAGTATATAATACTAAAACATAAGGTAAAAATAAAACAATTACATTTACAGAATGTTAAATTTAATTTAAATAAAATGTAATTAATTAATAAATAAATTGTTAGTAATTAAATGTGATCACATTAATTTGTGCAATTTTTTTATTTATTAATGAAATGAGATTTTTCCTAAAGCTTTTTGGCCGTGGTGTTATTTGGTCTAGAAATAAACAATTTGCCCTTAATGTGACATTAGATTGAAGCATATATACCTAATATAGTGAGCATGCGTTATCAAGCCTATTTGGGATTTGGCCTCAGTTTATTATTCCTGTGTGAAGGCCAGGTTTTTACTACTAAGAAATATCAGTAAACACATTATTAATAATTTATTATAGACAGTTTTTGATAAAGGCATACTGCCTCCTTGTGACTTTTTGCTGACATTTGACAAGCACTGTATGATGCTACCGATAATGTTCTTTATGTCAGTCGGGTAAAATAATAGCTGCCCTAGATGTTTAGTTTATCACTCATATTTAGCACTGCTTATATTATTCAAAAATAAAAGAAAACTAACCATAGAAGTATAATTATTGCATTTTCTCAATCAGTGGTAAATAAGTAATGCTTTTATAGTGTATACCTCTACTGCCGTCTTGTACGTTTGGGCCTTGACAGCCAGCGGCTCACAGATTCCCAGCTCAGACATGTCTGCCAGAGTGCCCGTCTCTCCATTAACGCCCCATGAGGCGCTGCCCTCCTGAGTGTGCTTTGCCTGGAGCAGTAAGAGTTTTATTTTAACGCTCACAATGTGGAAACAATTGCACGCTATAAGCACATAATATGCAGTGAGGTGTAAGGGGAGGGGGAGGGGGCGGGACCTTGGACACAATCACACTCACCCTAAGGGATGTGAGCACACGGATGGTGGAGGCTCCACAGTTTTGGATGAGGGTGCGAGGGATGACCTCAAGTGCCTGGGCCATGGCACGGTATGGCCATTGTTCAACACCAGTGAGGGCTCGTGAACGCTCCAACAACCTGTGAGACACAGCCATCTCTACAGCTCCCCCACCTGGCAGCAGACACGGCTCCAGCAGGATATTACGGCACACCTGCATTGCATCCTGTAGATTACGCTCAACCTCCTAGGACACACAGTATTGCAGAAAATAAGGGGGAGCCAGTAAAATTTGACATACCACCATTTCATGAATCCGTTTTTAAGCTATAAACCTGATTTTTGGAGGAAAGAATTTGTGATGCTGCCATACCTATATCCTTATCACACATGGAAAGCAACCATACCCATAACTGCACAGCTCTAATAACATTCACCCTCTGGATAAACCTACACATGAACAGCTCTGTTCTGATACTATATTATGTCGCTCTTATTGGGAATTTCTGACCAACAGATCGACGGTGTGCATGGATAAGCATACTTATAACTTGTTTAATGTCTCACCGCCAGGATCTCCTTGCTGGCTCCTCTCAGCAGGATAGTGCAGGCTTTGGGGTCTTTGCACTCAGTGACAAAGGTGAAATACTCATCACCAATTTTCTTCACTTCAAACAGGCCTGCACCTGTTCCCACATCTTCCTCATGTAACTCATCGGTCCTGCTGGCGATGCGTGCTCCACAGGCTCTGAGGAACAAAGGAAAAAACATTGAAGGATGAGTTAAATTCATAACTCCTCAGCAAATAAATAAATAAAGAAAGAAAGAAAATTGCAATACTCTTTGATTCCAGTCTTACCTTGCAATGCGATTGTTGTCTGTTTTACGGACACGGCGGATTGCAGTGATGTTGGCTTTCATCAGATAGTGCTGAGCAAGATCTAAGGTGGGAAAGATATTTAGGGAAAAATCAAATCAAATCACCTGAAAGTGTTATTGGTGTGGATCACAGCATGTAACATTCTATGCATTTAAACTGCAGAATGTGTGTGCACTTGTGTGTGTGTACCAGAGATTCCCTTCTCGGTAAAGACCAAGTCAGGTTTGAGGCGAACAATATCTTCACAGATCTGCTGGATGTATTCTTCCTCTATCTGCAAGATTCTGGCAAAGTCTTCCTCCTTAGTGATTTCTATATCCGTCTGGAGAAAGTAAAAATGTTCAATAACGTTTGCTGGAGCTGTGTGTGGAAGTAAATGGAAGAGCGTATATTATTTTGCTACTCTGCCTTACCTGACTCTCACCCTTCTTGTACTCTAGGGAGCAGTCAAGGAGCACGATGCGAGGGTTTTTGATGAGACGGCGCATGCGGGGGTGTGTTACATCTTTATTTACCATAACCCCCTTCAGCACATATGAGTCTTCAATGAACCCACCAGGCACCTACACAAACCCAAAAAAGCTGTTTGAAAAAAAATTATATTCCCAGTAGTTTATGCTAAAATCACTGAACTATATATTTTTTTTTAACAAATGTAACCTTGGTTTAAAAAATAGGTTTGCAGGCGACGATGATTGTATGGCACACATCTCCTTTCAGAATATTTAACCATAACATAAAATGACTAGACAGAAATCTTAGCCTAAACTCCAAGCAAAGAAAGATAAATCCTATTTAATATGAAACTATAATCATGTAAAAACTATTAAAATGCAAAGAGAACAGTGTGCCCTCCTAAAAAAATGATAACAAGACAGCACAGACAACTAGCTGACTTTAGAACCCTTGAGCTTGAACAGCAGCAAAAGCATAATTACAGCCAAAATGAAATACAAGCTATTTCTTGTTTAAATATTCATACTATATCATTCATATTCATTGTTTTTCCCCCTCAGACTTACTCATTATGCTGATGAAAACAAAATCCCATGTGACCCCTACCTTTTCCACCTTGGCATAATTTTTAATATCGATTTCCTTGCGGCCATTTTCCTCCAGTTCCACAGTGCGCACGGCATCCAGCGCAATATTACAAGCCATGCTTGACCAGCGGCTCAGTGCCTTGGTGTTAATTGCTGAGTTAATGATCTTCAGCATCATTTCCCGATCATTTGTGTCGACTGGAGTGCTGAGGGGCAAAAAGAACCAGCTTACTAAACACATCACCATCCAAAGCCAGTGTGAGAACGTGAATTGTTTTGCTTGACTATTTGTGTTTACATGCAGCCCAACTTCCAAAATGCATTGAGCATTGCTGAGATAAATTAATAATCTCTCCAACACTTTCATCAGCCTGAGCGAAACTCAGCATGTTTGGAAAGACACACTACCTGAGCTCTTTGAGCACGTTGAGCATGTCATCCAGAGCCTGCCTGTAAGCACTGATTACCACAGTGGGATGCATCTGCTGCTCCAGAAAGTGCTCAGCCACTGACAGCATCTCTCCAGCTACATGAAATGCGGTCTCTTATTATACTGTGACCACTTATGATATTCCAAACAGTACATTTCATATCAAAAACTGATTTCAAATTATCAAACTGGCAACAAACAAGTATTTAAAGAATCCATAGTGTTACAAGTGGAAGAAGAATCCACTCACCCAAGATAATGACAGAAGTCGTGCCATCTCCCACCTCCTCATCCTGAGTGCGGCTGATCTCAATCATAGACTTGGCAGCAGGGTGCTGCACTTGGATCTGCAGCAAAAAGTTAGTGATAAAGCAATCAACCAAAGAACACCAGGTACATCACCGTGTCAGTCTGCTAGAAATGTTTAAGTACCTCTCTCAGAATTGCATTGCCATCATTGGTCATAACAATTCCTCCCATAGGGTCCAGCAGCATCTGCTCAAAACAAAAATATTTTGTAAACCCTTGGCACACCTGTTATTACAAGCATTCATAGTGATATAATCATAACGGGACAAAAAAGATGCTTCAGTACTGTCCAACAAAATGCAATGGACACTATTTAGACCCACCCATTTGTGATCAAATCACCACAGATAGATGATAATGCCTTAGTGAGTAGAATGATGTGTCTCCTTTTTTTAAACTAAATTGTCATTTCTATTCAGCTGGAAATATCATATGGCATCATGGCACCCGGTTACAATTCTACAGCAAAATCCACAATAACTGGTCAGTATGGATCGGATGCTGAGACCAAGTAAAAATCATTACACACCTTCATCATAGCTCTTGGTCCCAGACATGTCCTGATTACGTCTGCTATAGCCTGTAAAACCAAAGACATCAGTGTAACTCAAGAGTGTATGAGATGTGAATTTGTTCATTAAATAAATAACTTACCTTAGCTGCATTAATATTTCCTATCTGGACCTTCCTGCCAGACTCTCTTTTCATATTCTGGCCTAAAATAATAAAATAAATAAATGTAAGTGTACCACAGAAACAACTGCATGCCCTTCGGGACTGTAAAGCTTGCTAAATACTAAACCAGCATTCATAACCAGTTTTGACTGACTAGCTTTAGCACTATGACTTGAGTAACATCACCACCTTCCATTCCAATTCCAAAACCCGGTTAGCATCTCCAGCTATAGTTCCTTATTACAGAATATAATACAATGTTATCATGCATTCCGTAACTATAACCGTAAAATACAAAATATAGCATCATCCATCGATCTGTATGCAGAGCAAGACCATGACGTTAAATACAGCATGTAAAAACATAGATAAGTAACCACAGACTGACAAGAAAGCTAAACTATGCTAAGCTAAACCATGCTAAGCTAATCTATGCTAAGCTAAGCTAAGCGCCGGATAAGCAAGTTAACCGATGACCAAGCAAGGCCCATGCCGTGCTAGTTAGCATGTTAGCCTCCCATCAGACACTATGAGAAACGGTCATATTGAGTTAACTGTAGTACCGTTAACATAACGGCATTCAAGTTCGTATTTAAGGACATAGAAAGCAAAGAGCCTCACTGAGCACGAGAACCGGTCTCCCCATCATGTTTGCGGCGTGGTTCGTTAGCCGGCACAGAGATCAGCACGCAGTGTAGAGAAGAAAGGAAGACTGAGGCGTGGTCGGAGACTCACTATAGCTGTCCACCAATGAACGACAAAGAAAGTTTGATAGACCGTATGCTTAGCCAATCACAGCGACGTGTTAGTCGTTATAGGCGGGACAGAGAAAATCCTCTATGAAGTTGATTTGTGTTGGGGCGGGCTTTAGTGAACGTGCCAGAAATTTCTGGTGAACTTGCTGTGACTGTGTAACGGTCCATATAAAGAAATGTATTAGAACAATAGTTTGTTCAATAGTCTAAAGATGTATGGACAAAAGTATTTAAAATTTCATCTGCAGAAGAGAACAAAGTCAAGGACTTGGCAAAATCATGGCCGTGCGATGTTACATACCATTGTTTTTGGCAAATTTTTACAATGTCCAAAAAAAAAAAACTTTGAAATATTGATAAATGCAAAAGTATTTGACTGTGACACATTACATATTCACCAAATTCCTTTAATATCACAGGCTTATGTCAATCACAGTGTGTACAAAATAGCTTCAATATGCAGGTTTCCTATGCATCCGTATTCCTTAATCTAATTCCTGTATTCCATAAACAAATATATACGCAAATTAAATATATATATATATATATATATACACACACACACACACACACACACACACACACACACACACACACATACATACATATATATGTATATATATAAATACACACATATCTAAAAAAAACTGTGATTAGATATTCTTTGTATTTCAATATAATAAAACCTTTTATTTTACACTCATGTAAAATAGTGTTAATCTCTTTCATGAACATTCACAATGCAAAAAAAAATTGGAGCCTCCTGCTTTGTTAGAAAAACTGCAAAAATACAGGTTCAATTTATGTTGAATTGAATTATATTGATGAAATTACAGTTCATTACAACATGTTTTATAGTTCATGTATGCAATGGTGGAGCAGCTCCAGGTATCCCAGACATGATTATAGATTGATATTAAAAAGAAATGAAAAAAGAAAAAAAAACTGCTAATATGGGGATGAAATGATAATCATGTTGTCTCAGAGTCCAGAATGTCAGATATTCTGAATTTTGACCTTTCTCAATGTCAAGTCAAATTCACAGGTCATACCTTAGATTGGCATTGACCAGTGGATTTGTAGCTTCTTTCTTTAGATAGCTGATGAAGTCACTGACCTCACGTCCACCCTAAGAGAAGAAATAGACATATAAAACACAAATTCAGTTCCTTTTAATCTGTTCATTATACAGGACCTTAATTAGTACAGTATGAAAATCATACAAGGAATTGCACCTTAAGTAATGATACTGATAAAGCAAAATGTGTAAATGTCTGTACTATAAATAATTAATATTTAAAACAGCACAAAGGAACTCCCAAACATATTCCTAAAATCCTTCTCCAGCTAAACAGTGAAACAAATTTTGTGGATTTTTAACTGTGGGTTGTCCGTTCCTTTAAAATCACATGTACCTCATAACGCCTTGGTTGGTCTTTTTGTCCAGCAGGAGCAAAGTAAATCGTTGGGAATCTAAAGCACAAAAGTGATATATTTATGTTCAGTACAATGCAACTGAATAACAAACTAACCGAATTTGTTCTAAAATTCCAAGCACAAATTTTAGCTTTACCCTTGTACATCATAAACTGGAGGAATATCATTGGCGGTGGCATCCATCTTGGCACTGACAATGTGGGAATCACCAGACAGCTAAAATATTAGATGTTAAAGAATGTTATACACTGATCAGACAGTAGATGACAGTCAGTTGTAGTCCAAATGTCCTCATACATTCTCTCCAAGCTCTGTATATTTAGGCTCCAGATGTTTAAAGTGACTGCACCATGGAGCATAAAACTCAACCAGTACGTCTTTCTCTGGATTGTGCCACCACCACCTGTGTTTAAGGAAATCCTAATCATATGACTATAAAGCAAATCCTATTTAAATAAAAATAGAACACTGTAATAGACGGGGAAAACATACTGCAATTCATTCATTCATCTTCTACCGCTTATCCGAACTTCTTCAGGTCACGGGGAGCCTGTGCTCCCAATCTCAGGCGTCATCGGGCATCAAGGCAGGATACACCCTGGACGGAGTGCCAACCCATCGCAGGGCACACACACACTCTCATTCACTCACGCAATCACACACTAGGGACAATTTTTCCAGAGATGCCAATCAACCTACCATGCATGTCTTTGGACCGGGGGAGGAAACCAGAGTACCCGGAGGAAACCCCCGAGGCACGGGGAGAACATGCAAACTCCACACACACACAAGGTGGAGGCGGGAATCGAACCCCGACCCTGGAGGTGTGAGGCGAACGTGCTAACCACTAAGCCACCGTGCCCCATACTGCAATTATTAAATTAAATTATTTTCTGAAGAAAAGGCAATATTTTAAAGTGAATCTTAAATTAGAACTCTTGAAACACAATGCAAAATGTATTAAACAGTAAACCTTGCACCCAAATGAACGACATGTTTAATGCGCTGAGGTAAATGGAAAGGGTGCCTGCTAAACGTGCCTGTCTGTCACAGGCGGTTGTGCAACATATTTCCTATAAAATGTATTATATTTATTTTCATTAATACAATTTAATATATAAGTGTATTTTTCTTATAAGTTCAAGCAATAGTCTATTATGTTTGCTGTTCATTAATCAACCACTGGCATTGGCGTCGGAAGCAAATAAAACGTGGGTATGACCACATATAATTGTTCCGACGCCCATGGATTTCAGGAAGCAGGAGCGTGGTCAATGTTGTAGGTAAAACACGAAATGGAGTTTAATTTATTAGGGCATTCCTCAAGCAGAATGGATTCGATTAGCAGCGCTCTGAAAAGTGTAAAAAAAAAAATACATATGCGCTGAATAGAGACGATAAAAGTGGGTGGGTCCTATATTATTGGTCTTAAAACGTGGGTGTGTCCTGTCCCACCCACATATAATGGTTCTGACACCTACGGATTTCAGAAAGCAGGAGCGAGGTCAATGTTGTAGGTAAAACGCGAAATGGAGTTTAATTTATTAGGGCATTCCTCCAGCAGAATGGATTCGACTGGCGGCGCTCTATAATGGTTCCGACGCCCATGACCAGGGGCGATTCTAGAATTTTCATTTTAGGGGGGCTCAGCCCCCAGGGTAGGGTTTTATACTACTAACCTTATTGCAATCCACTATTCCATTGTATTCCCTGTATTTCACTGTAAAAAAATGAAAAATTTAGATGTGACCAGTCACTAGAAAATTTTGAGTTGTGAATGTAGTTTTTTTTTACAATTAAGATTTTTTTGTGGGAAGAAAAAACAATTATCACACTGTGATAAGGGCTGAACGCAGGGCTGAAGTTGAACGCAGCGAAGACGCATTGGATGAGAAACCGAACTGTGTATTGGTCCAGTAAACTGCAATTACAAGAACTGCACCGATGCAGATGTCATATCATAGCAATCCATCAATAAAAGCACAAACACCTTGTACTCTCTGATGTTCGCTCTGCTCGGCGTCCCTGCGGATTGAAAAACGCGCTGAATCCACGCAGACTCAGTTCAGGGGAGGAGCCGAAACATGACGCAGCTTGTCGCCGCTTCAAATGCGTTTTTAAAGGGGACTGAAGCGATCAAAAAATAATTAATCAATAATTAATAAAAAAAAATAATTAATCAAAAAAGGGGGCTGGGCAGAAGTTTAAAAAGAGCCTAGTGGCGCCCCTGCCCATGACCACGGGTATCGGATTTGGATCGGTCACGCACCACCGATACCCGATCCACTCAAAATGCTTGGATCGGCGTTTTTTTAATATGCACATAAAACAAACAGGGAAAATAAGTTTAAGCTAGTTTACGTGTTTCAGAAAGATGAAGGTCTTCACCATTTGTTAGATAGCCAATGACTCTGCTGTTCATACCTGAAGGGTATGAAGGGAAGTTCATTCCACCACCTCAGTGCCAGAACAGAAAAGTCTTGTTGTAAACTTATCTATTACACTGAGAGATGGTGGGACCAGTCACACAGCGTTAGTAGATAAGAGAGAGTGAGGTGCAGTGCAAGCAGGGACCTTTTCCTTTGTGTTGACAGTGAAAGTGCTTTCCTTTTATAAAGTCTTTTATTAATAAGAAGTTCATTTATAGACAAAAGAATTTCCTACTTTCTTTTCATCAAAACCTCAAACATACAGGAAAAAATGTTTTACTTATGTAAAAAATACTGTACATATTTGGGACTTGCCCAACCTTATATTTACAATATACACAATATGTCTACTGTGTGTTCAGGGGAAAAAATCTTTCCACTGTTAATGGAACAAATAGCTGCCATTCTTAATTATTTAGCTGGTGATGAGTTGAATTGTTGAACCTCAGGATCATCATTTTCAGGACTGCCATAAAAAAATGTCCCTAATGTGTAATGTCTAATAAATAAATCTGCATAACTTTAATATGCAACACCCATAGCTCATTGAGTTCCAATGATTGTTGTAGTAAAGTTGTACAATTACAGCTGAAGTGTTTTTAGTTGGTCTGTTAGTTGTAGTCAGTCCTGCTCCTCATCAGTAGCTGACTGCTGTTCAGTAGCCTCCTCGTCTGAGCTGGCCTGGCGAGCTGAGGTATGAAACAGACGCATCAGGTCCCGAAACCTCTTGGAAACCTACAGAACGCAGAACATGGTACAAAAATAAGTATGCAGAAAGTGCAGGATTTAGGACGTTATTTTTTACATCTTTTTTGGCACATACTTTTCAGGTACTTATTCAATAATCTAATTAAAGAGATGGATTTGTGTTTAAAAAATAAAAAGTGAGGAAATACCTCATTAGCAGTTTTGTTTCCAAGCTGTGCTGACACACATTGAAATGTGCTCTGACTGGCCCCTTGCTGCTGACAGGCTGTTAAAATGACCCGATCTGCCTCTCTGGAAGCAGGGACCAAAAAACAAAAATTAGAGATTAAACTGTATACAGTAGAGTAATTTGGTGCTAGTGTACCTCATTATATTGTTTCAAACACAACGTTTGTGACCAATATGCAAACAACAAAAAAAAAAAAAAAAAAACACCACCCACGTAAATGTTCTAATGACCTAGCTAATATAGGTATAGAATTATTGAATGAGGCTGCAAAGCACTGTCTATATAGCTGCTGACCTGGTCCAGAGGACAACTTTCTCTCCACTTGGAGTAAGGGAGATGTTCTTGGCACAGACAGGTGTTTCAGATGAAGGACTCTGCCTGTTCTGCTGTGCCATCTCTCTCTCTTCTGACAGAACAAAAGTGTCTGAGTATTCAGTGGTTGGAACCTCTTCTTCCTTTGTAGATGTATGAGGAAAGGAACACTGTTCCCCCTCCTTCCACTCCTCTTCCTCCTCTTCATCAGCATCCCTTTCCTCAGGGTTGGCTAAAGGGTCTGCCTCAGTGCACTCCCATGCTTGGACTTCTGGCTCTGATAGAGAGATAGACTGTTCTAAATAACAGTTGATCATTACTTGAATGTAAAACAAACTGAATGGTAGCTGCACATACCATGATGTAGACTGTTTGCCCCACCACAAGACTCATCTTTACCATCAGTCTCTGTCTCTTTCTTTTCTTCTTCTCCTTTTTCAGATTCCTCCCTTTCATCCTGCTTCTCGGGTAGAGGTTCTGCTGTCGGGAATGAGTGATCACCAGTCTTCAGTGACTTGGAGTCAACCGTAGCCTAAAGAACAGAGACACACACAAACACACACTAAGCTAATGATCTGACTAGAAACCAATATCCTGACATCATGACAAATTACACATCAATACACAATCCCACTGACCGTCACAACTCACATATGATACACATCATAAAAATACCAAAAGAACAAACTATTCAGAGCACAGATTATTCACTACTAAATTAGTAAACAAACAACACTTAATGATAAAATAAGACTCACTTTGATGCCATGGCAGCGAGGGCAGCCTTTCCTCTTGTGTCTGCGATGCTTAGCATCATGACTAGAGAAATGACAGTGGCAGGGGCAGTGCTTCTCTGGCCAATTACAAGCCTGCTGATAACATCACATGAACAGTCTCTTATAAAGTAACAGCATGAATAAATGAAAGTAACTGACTGATTTTGGGACCACAAATATGAATGTGTGATCACCAGAATTCTCCACAAGCTTACTGACCTTGTAGTCCCTGTGTGTACCTAGCTCTTTTCTTTTCCTGCTCTTTCCTGTTATTTGAGGAATTTTGGGTGTTTCTTCTTCCTCCTCCAGATCAGGGAGTGTGACTTCCTCAAACCCACCACTACCCAGGCTCAATCCATCACCCCCTTCGGTCATGTTCCCTCCATCCTCAGGCCAGATTGCTTCCTCAAACTGTCCTGGACGTGCTTGTGGTGGGCGGAGCATATCAAAGAACGCAGAGAACTCTCCTTGCAGGTGTGTGTGACCTTTAAGGAGGGTGGCCATCTGTGTTTTGAGCTGAGACACCAAGGATGAACACACCATTATTCAGACTACATGTACAAAACTCAAATTAGTTAGTAGGCACAGAACAGCAAAATTTGTAACTTTCTGTGCTAAACATAGTTATGGACTAAATGGCCTTTATGAACAATTTAAGTTTAGACTTAGAATAAAATGGGTTAATTTGTATATGCCTCCCACTCTCATATTGTTGCTCACCTCTTCTACCCCTGCAGGGGTGGGGGCAGATGCAGCCTGAAGAGCTTTCACAATTTTCTGGTAGTGAGAAGGATTTTCCCCAAAACTGATCTCCAGCTGTCTTAGGAACCTCCTGCTACGCTCAAAGGCCTGCTGCTCCTCAAACTACATATTAAAAAACGTAATCATCTGATATTACGGACATTGGCTTTTAGTTCAACTGTACATTTGTTACTACAGTGAGATTCCTGATCACCAACAAGAATTCTGCAATGCTGTAATGTAATTCTGTAATGAATTCTGTAAAGGCTATGTGATTACAGATGCTTCAATAATCATCATTTTTGCTTCATTATTTTGGAATGGTATACAGAATAAATTCATTTGTGAATTACTGAGTGAATAATGGATGGCATACCAGGCCACACTCCAGAGCCTGCTCTGGAAGAAGAAAAGCAGCAAAGTCCCTCAGCAGCTCTGGCCAGTCTTTGAGCAGAGGTTTGAGCTGACGGAAGAGCTCAATAACATTACGGCTCTCGATTCCTTGCTCGAACTCATACAACAAACTCAAAAATTCCTCCACCTTGCCTGGAGTGTCCTGCAATGCCTCCCTTACCTGAGAAACAAACAGGTTGAGAAGAAATAGACTCTGTTCAGACTCTGAGATATTGTTGATTACAGATTTAGGATTTATCCTGCAGATGATTAAATGTTTGTGTTTAAAGGTTAAAAGTTGCCTGACCCTGCTGAGGTAGGCCTGGGCATAAGCAATGTCCTTGCTCTCCCTCATCGGATCACTATCCAGGATGTGATCATCACAGAGCAGGAGGAGTTTTGAAGTATCCTTGCTGCCCCGTTCCTGTCGCCTGCTTTTCCTAAGACTGCGAGGTGGGGGACGAGCACGACCTGCCAAAAGTAAAGAATCGTGATAAATCTGTGCCCTAATCTTTTCCATAGACACAGAAATGACTCGCATTAAAATGTATAATTCAAGCTTATCCACTGAACAGACCTCTACCACGTCCTGCTCCTTTCCCACTGATCTGTGGAGGGTCATCCTCCTGAGGTGCATCTCCTTCAGGTAGTTTTCCTCCATCTCCCTCTGTGGGCTCTAGGTCTTCACCTTTTATTGCTCCATCCTCCTCATCTTCTGAATTCTCTTCCTGTGAGTTTTGCGAGATTGGCGAAGTTGGGGAGGTGGGCGAGTTTGGAGAGTTGTCCTCCTCCGAATCCCCTTCCCCACATAACCTCCGCTCAGATGCCAGCCAAGTCAGTTTCTCCATTGTCTCCTGCAGAGGTAATTAAAATAAGACATTTGTTAAGTGCTTGGAGTTTCATCTAGCCATACATCGTTGTTCTGAATTCACTCCAAAGCCATTTTTGTTGATCATTTACCCACTATAAATTTTATGAAAATGTATGTTTTATTTCTTCTGTCAATTCAACTAAAAGAATTTAACGATGCAGATCAAACCTGCAATTCAGGCACTGAGAGAACAGATTCCTCAGATGCTGATGACATCACTTCCTCCTCATCCTCATCCTGTGTGAGCTCATCAAAGTCCTCCTCTTCCTCTTCACGCTCTCCATCCTTATCATCATCATGTCCATCCCGTCCTCCATTCCCCTGCCTCTCTCTTCCACCATCCCCATTTCCTCCCCTCTCTCCGTCATCATTTGCATCCCTCTCTTCACCTCCACTTTCTTCGTTCGGATGTCCTTCTCCCTCCCCTCCTCCGTATTTCTTGTTCAATCCCCCATCTCCCCCAGGAGTTTTCTGGTTTTCAGTGCCAGAGGTAAAAGTGAGGAGTCCTGGTACTTCACCTGTACTGCTCATTTGTCCTTTACTCCTGTTTGTGTCAGCAGGAGCCTTAGTTTTGAAATCACCTCTTTCTTGACTGAAGTGGCTGCTGTGCTGTTCTCCAATGATAGGGTTGCTCTCCATCACATTCTTTAAAGTCACTGTACTGCTGTCCATATGGCTGATATTTCTCAAACTGGAGTGTGATCTGCAGGAGGACTCAGACAGCTTAAGAAGTGGGCTTGCAAACAGAGCATTTGCCATATCTTCGCCACCTACCTCTGCTCCTGCCTCCATATCCTCTTTCCACAATTTCCCATCACCCATTTCTGTCCTTGGCAGATGTGGGGCTTGGCCTGTAGCACCTTCCAAAGGCATTCCAACAGTAAGGAGGGATAAATGATCTGGCATGCTTGATGTAGAAAAAGTCTTGTGTGCAATTTTTTGCTGAGGCACTTTGCTTTCAATCTTAGCCAAATGCAACTGAGGCTGATTTCGGATCAGACTGGTTATGGGCAGTAGAAAGGATTGTGGTGTGCCTGCCTGTGAAGCTGCTTGAAGTAGCATATAATGAGAATTAGATGCATCGTTGTGAGCAGAAAGTCCTTGAGGGCTGGTGGTGCGTGACTTATCTCTAATAGATCTACTACTGAGCAGTAATGAACTACAGTCGTGATTTGCAGTGATTGTGCTATTAACTATAGCATCTGGCAAAGGTTTGCTTTGATAATTTGACACTAGTGCATCACATGCAAATTTACCCTTCACTGTGGGCAAGGACTGTTCCTGATCACCCACACTTTGCACTCTAGGGCTTGATTTGGGGCTTTCAGTCATGTGAAGTGGAGGTGAAGGGGTGTGTGAGAAAAACACAGGACTAGACTTCAATTCAAACTCACTGTCTACTGGCTCCTTATTAGTGTCTGGGCTTGATATCTTGACAATGTGGCTATGCAGTGGCCTGGACAGTGTTCCTGATAAAGGGCGACCACTGACCTGTTGGGTAAATGAATCCTGAGGGGGTGGAGTGTTTGAGGACTTGACCAATCCTTGTGAGTCTGCTGGTGGATGAACATAAGGAGTATCCAATAAGGAGGAAGGCTGGATGATGACCATGGATGGAGCTGTATGTGAGCTGTAATCCATAAAGTTAGCAGATGGTGCTGTGCTGCTGGGAGTCACACTAACAGGGGTATGATGGTGCAGCTGATTTGGGCTAAAAGGGGAAGGCTGAATGGGAAGCAGTTGTCTAGGCATGATTTGTTTTCTAGGCACCTCTGCTTTTGTCTGCAAAATGTTTATGCTCTTACCTACCCCATTAGCAGGGATAGGCCTATTACAGGCTAGAGTTGGAGGTATGTGAACTGTAGCTGGGGGCAAACTAGCAGGAGGCTCTGTGGGGTTAACACAGCCCTGCTGTGGAACGATATACTGGACGTTAACAGCAGCAACAGAGTTTAATGGCACTGTTCCATGAGCAGGGGTTGTGGTTTCTTGGTTAACTGGAAGAGCCTCATTTACTGGAATTAAGGGGCTTTGAGTTAACAGGATTACACCTTGAGAGGGGAGGGGTGCTGGGACTCGGGACAATAAATTAACTGTACCAACAGGGCACAAAGGAGCCTTTGCTAATGGTGTGGAAGCAGGACGTGCAAAACCGTGCAGCGGACGGGGCTTGTGTGGTCGTACAGAAGTTTTACGTTTGGCTGAAGGATGCAGTTGCAGATTTAAACCTTTTGGGAGGGACCATGGGTACTGTGTTCCCTCAGGAAAGGTTGAAAGAGGAGGTGAATTTGTCCTTATATTAGATGATGTCCTCTCTTCTGATTGTCTCTGAAACACTGCTTTATGTATGCATGGCAAACTTTTCTGTTGGAAGAAAACAGAATATTTTGACAGTTCAGTTTATTCTGAGTAAATTTCAAATGATGGTCCATTATCACGTTTGCAGAGACAATTCTGTGTACAAAATTCACAAATTTCTGTTATGCAAAAAAACCAAACAACCCAAATAAACAGTTTTATAGAACACCACTGATCATCCTTATAACGTCTACCAATAGTATAGTGCAATTATTGTAAAGAGGCTTCATAGTTCAGTACCAAAAGCCAGTTTGGCATGATGATCTTGTCTCTCTCTACAGGTGGACGCTCACTGCCTGCAACAACTGGACAGCATGCAACAGGTAGTGGAGGAACTGTGTGGTGCTGACAGTAAAACTGAAGAAAAGAACAAGTCATGTTAACAACGGTAGCAGATCTTACGAAGAGATACAACAATCCATTACAAGTACAAAATGAATTCTATTTGAAATCTAAAAGATGTATCTCTAAATTATTCCTTGCACCTTGATGATGTTGTCTGTAGTCCGACTTGTGCACATGTCTTTCACACGGACACGTAGCTGCTCCACCCTTTTAGGCTGAAGAAGATACTGACTCATTAAATGGTAGGGGAATTCGGTCTCACTGAAGTGCTTCAGCCCCAGAACAATCAGACTAGAGACAGAAACAGACGAAACAAAAAATAAGGAGGGAGAAAGGAATTGGATAGGTTTGTGATAGTCTTTTTAGGCATTCATTAGTAAAATATACCCTTCAGAATTTCAGTAAATTTAATGTAAAGGGTACATTTTTAAGCATACCCATCCTCTCCTTTTGTATAAATAGTTTTGCTGCGTGGAGGTTGCAGGGCAGGGTCCAGGCTGCAATGGGGCAGTAACTCAGGGTACAAGAAAGCTGACCTAGTGGCAAACAGCCAGGCCAGGTGAGGTGGAAGAAATGGGTAGCGATGCACTGCAGAGAGACAGAGAAACACAGACAGAGTTTGTGACAAGTGATCTTTTGCTGATGTAATCTATCCTCAGCTACATGCATTATATTGCCATATTCTTTTCTGAAATATTGCTAATTTCCTCACTCAAAATTTGAAGTTATATTAGCTGTTTGTATACCACTGCTCTACTGGTTTGTTTTACAAAATAGCCAATAAAGATTACTAAAACTAAAAATTTTGAGAATTATAACTGTCAAAAATTAGTAGGAAGTGTAGAGTCCCTTGCTTTGAATGATGTCAGCACATTAGTTTCTCACACTGCTGTCAACGCACAAAAATTTTTGTTTTAATTTTTTGGTTAGCATTCTCAAATTTTGATCACTGTGTTTTTCACAAAATAAAGGTTTCTGTTTAAGTGCCTTTGTTATTCTGTAAAATATGCTAGTAGAACAATGGTATATCGACAGCTAAAATTCCATCAGCAATGAATATTAACAATATTTCAGTAAGTCAAGTGTTTCTAAATTATCTAATTTTGAGGTGTGTGTGCACGCTTGGTACGATTTAAATTTGGTAATAGGGCTGGGCGATATGGCCTAAAATAAAAATCCCCGATTTTTTCACAAAAGATCTGATTTACGATTTAAATCGATTTTCTCTCCCTCATAGATAGATCGATAGATCTATCTATCTATCTATATCCACACATATATATACACATATATAGCTATAGCAATGGCTACATTTATGTCCCAAACAACAAAGTACTGTCAGCTAAATTGGTCTACATGACAAACATGACGTGAGAAATAAAACATAACGCTCTTATAAGCATGTTCATTTCTAACGCTATACACAACATAGATTATAATGTTTGTTGATGCGTATAACAGGAATTCACTGTATCCGTGATCGCTTTCCAACGGGCCCCCTTCTTATCATACCATATCTTACCAGAGGTGGACGTCAATGGATGTTAAAGAGAAAACCGATTTTCATTCAAACAGGTCAACATAAACTACACATTTGAGTTAATCGATAAAATCGATTTATCGCCCAGACCTATTTGGTAAGTTCATGAAAAAAAAGAAAATGCATCTCACCAGCATGCGATTTTGTACTTCTGGGCTGAGGAGTGGTTTGGGAGGCTGTTTTTTCCAGCTCTTCCAGCAAGTCCATAGAGGGATGCAAGTTACACACCCGAAACGCACTTTTAAACCCAGGATCAACCACTGCCCTCATCTGCTCTGCCCGTTCTGCAAATGACTGCAACTCCATCTAAAACACAGAACAGAAAAATAGTACAGCATTATTACTGTTAAACACAGATGATGAATACTGTAAATACTGTTCCAGGACTTAATTTTATAGATTGTAATTCAACGTAGAGAGCAGAAATAATTTTGACAAGATTTACAAAGCTAACAAATAATTGGTTTGGAGTGATTTATATGGACCATTTAAAGGGAAATAATAAAAAAATAAACTATTTTGCACTGACACTGGTCTGGTTTGGAGTGCAAGTGTTGATTAAGGTCCAGTTCATTTGGAGTCTGATGCTTTTTTAAAAAAAATAAAAAAAAGACTTTAGTCGTTCTTAGGCTGCTTTGCTATGTGTTTTGACAGAAAATCTTGGCTATATTCCTCAAGTTATGAAATGACAGCTACTACAGAGCTATAACCTTTTTAGTGAAACACCCAGAGAGTAGTGAGCCTCTTCTCCAGAGAAATCCCCTCAACTCTTTTATATTTCTCTTACACAGGAGAGAAAAGAATCTTTGATATTTACCAAGAAGAGTTTGGTGGTAGTGGCCTGGCTCTGTAATGCCTCCACAGAGCTACACAGCATGTTCACCTGCGTCAACAACTGGACATGCTATAACACAAACACACAGTGAATCTCTATGTACTCAAAAGATTATAAAAAGGCATTATAATGTACGGTTATATCAATACAAAGCAGGATGAATCCTCTGAAAGAACCATTTGCAATGTGAAGTAATAATGGTGTAGATCTGTAGTTACCAAATAAGTCAGAAATCTGTGTGCTGTGATTCTGCATGTTCTCTCCTGTAAACCTAATACCAAGTTCCCTTTACTCACCTGCTGGACCTGCTGTTGTAGCTGCTGTTTCTGAGTAGGTGTCACCATCAAGGTACAGGGTGGAGAGAGGAGGATCATGGCAGTCCCTAGTGCATTGCACTGTGGATGGCTCTGTTGTTCTCGACGCAGCTGGAGAGCGTCCAGCTGCTCACGGACTGTACGCCTGCACTCGGTCAACATGTGGGCCAGAGGCTCCTCAAATCTGGGCACAGGAGAACAAACCGTTAACCCTTTTAGCCATATTTTGTAGATAACTTGTGAGCTCTGAAACATTGCAGTGGTTTTTCCTACATTTCCTTGTGCTTATGAGCATTTCTGCTATAAAACATACAGTGAATTCAGAATGTTTTAGATCTCATTCAGTTTTTGCACATTTGTCTTATAGATGAAAGCAACCACAAGTTTAAAAACAAAAATCTAGCAAATTTATTAAAGCTCCAAATTTTAATCTTTGCAGATGTTCTGTGGGGTTTCATTCGTATCACAGTGGTCTACAAAAATTTCCTTGGATTTCATGGCTAGCTTTGTGGTCTGACATGCACTTTGAATGGTGGCTGTGTGCCTTTTTAAATCATGTCCAATCAATTGCATTTGCCACAGATGGAACCACAGGAGACACCTTTGGGATAAACTGGGATATTATAACCTACCGCATTATAATTTGATATTACAACTAAATATATAACAAAACTCCTTTAATCCTTTTTTAAAAATTGTAAACAGTATTTGAGGATTAAGGGTAATTGTGATAAATCATGAGTTATGGAGCCCCGTATCACATTCTATGTTAAAGAGAATTATGGGAACAGTGGTAAGTGTGTGCATGTAATCTAAACCAGTAAATGGTTTAACTACCCCCATGTTCGCTTATTGGCAACATATTATACAGAAATGAATAATATTCCTTGTAAAAAGCAAATCATTAAAACGTTTCTCCAACAAAAGGCACCTAAGAGCTGAATGTAAACTAGGAGTTCCTTGTTCACTGAATGCTGTGTCATCCCTTACTCATTTGAACACTGCCTTTCAACAGGAGACATACTGCCACAAACACACTCACCAGAGGATAAACATCAGGGATAACTTAGAGCACATATGCACTGTAGCTCTGCAGTGTTGACACCTTGCTCTTGCTCTGCTACAAGGCAGGTGACACTTTGAGCACTTTTCTCTGCCTCCCTACCCAAACAGACCCAGCATGTCTCTGCTGCTCCGTCCCAAAGGGAGGACTGTGCGTGTGTATGTAGAAATGAGCACTGTTGCTGTATATGGAGATGTTCATTTGCATTACAAGATTAAATCAGTTGTGTACATAATTGTAAAAAAAAAAAAAAAAAAAAAGAATTCATGATGACCAGCTAGTGACAGATGAATATGCATTTCTCTGCATTTTTGTATTTTAAACTCCGTTATATTGAGTGAAAGTGAGTCATTGAAGGAGTCAGTTCACCTTTGATTGTCTATTTTGTATATTTCTGGCTTGTGTATAATGTATTTGATGGTCAGGAGAACATAATACACAGGTGAATTAAACCTGCAGGGATCACACGGTGGAAGCAGCCAAAACTTTAGCTAGCTAAAAAAAAAAGTGTACAAAATCCAGTAGAGTCTATTCAACATGCAGAGAGTCATAAACACTTAATCCTGGTCCCAGACTGCATACTACTGTACCACATTAAAATTATTTGACAGTGTCTCACTGGTGTTATTACCATTTTAAACATGCTACTTATTGCTAGGGAGTTTGTAAAGTAGCACTGAATTCTCTCTGAACTTACACTGACTTGGATGTCATGTCCTAAATTAATATGCAGAGCATGACACATCACCACTAATTATAAAATTATTTTATTACCAGTGTGAGAAAAATCTCACATTCAGCAACATTAAATGGTGATTTCAAATATAGAGTAAGAGTGGCAAGTTTATTCGGTTAAAGTGTGACATTTCTTAAGTGATCAACTTCTCTTCAAAATTCAAGATCGCATTTCAAATGCTGAAACAGACTGAAAACATATTGTGAGATGTTTCGGTGAGTAAACACTCAATACTGATCAGCATCGGGGATGCTGGATGGAACCTGCTATATTGTACAGTCCATCCTATGGACACAAGCTGCGTTTATGCTTTGATTATGTAGGGTTGACTGACAACAGGAGAAGCTTTAAGTTTTGCCTCCAAAAAAATTAAATATAGGGTAAAAAAATTGAATGACAGACATGTTCTGTAGTAGCACCATAGTACGCCCTACTGAATACATGCCTTGAGGCACCATCTATGAAATTTATAGAGATAGAGAGACAGATGACAGACAGCACGTGTGTGTGTGTGTGTGTGTGTGTGTGTATGTGTGTGTGTAAGAACAAAGAGTTCTGGCTTGGTAACAGATTGTACATGTGTGATGGACAGGAAAAATGAAGGTGTACCGAATTGCTTGAGGAACATTGAATTTGGCAGGGCTTTGTGAGGACACTTTTTCCAGCTCCCCATCTTCCTCATGGGCATCTTCATCCTCATTTACTCTCACCTCGTCCTGAAACTACGAGTGAGACAAAAGGCAGTTAGCACAAAGGGATGGAATATGAAAAGTATTATATGATCATAAGATCTGCAAACATGTGTATATTGTTAGCTGCTTATCGATCGTGTTACCGTCTCAAATAACTCCTCCATGAGCTCATTAACTTCCTTCTCTGCAGGAAAAGTGAGAAAAGAAATGATAATATGTTAAACCATGAAACTTGGCTGTCTTGTTCCATCTACATTACAGAAATGTGGCATCATAGTTACAAGTGCACAAAAAAAAAAAAGAGAATAAAGGCCTGACTGAACTCACTAGTAATGCGAACTGCACGGTCGTTGCGGTAGTCCTCTAAATCAGGCTCATCAAGATCTTCAAGAAAATTATATTCAGGATCATCATCATCATCATCATCATCACCATCTTCTGAAAAGAAACAATAACAGGTTAGAGGGCAGAAAGTATTTTTTAATGCAAGAATTATTCAACATTAGTTGTCAAATTCATTTGGGATTAAAGATCAACAACAATAATATGACAAAAATACATTTTTTCATCAAAATTTGAAAAGATCATTCAAAGAAAGGAAAATATGAAGTCATAAAATAACAAATGTGTGAAGGTGTCCATGCCAGATGCTTAGTTAAATACAGCTCTATCGTTTGTTGCAGATCTGACCTTCATTGTACAAGTGTGAGGTCATGAGTCCCTGAAGCCAATGGCTCCACTCTTTGTCCTCCAGTGCTGAGACGCAATCATACATGTCTGGTGTTATGTCAGGAGCCTTAAGCTCTGCTTCTAGCTGGTCCAATGGGACATCCTTCAAGGGACGCTTGGATCGTGTCCGGCCTGCCACCAGGCTTTCCTCAGCATTCTCACCACTACTCAGAGTCTGAGAAAGAGAGAGGTCTGATTGAGTTCTTTTAAATTGAAAAGCTCTCTCTGGGAGACAGTAGAGATACAAATAAACAAAGTTATTAGTAAAGAAAAATCATATCTTTGGCTGTCAAAAGATGTTCAGTGAGTATTATGCTACTTGTCTTGCTGAGTGCATGAAAATCTACAAGCGCATAACCCTAATCCTAACCCCAAGGTACAACTTTAGAGTCTAAGCTGAAGTGCTGATGTTCTAGGCTTAAAATTGAGCCATACTTTTAGCCATGCATACAATTTTTTTAATTCTTCATAAATAATCTAATAACTTATTCTCCAACAATCCTTATACCGGGTAAGGCTCAATGCTGAGGGGGTTAAAATCCAGCTCTTCATCGACAGCATGCAGTTTCTCCATAAATGAATCAAGAGCCTTTAATGGCCGAGAAGGGACACCAGACTGGGATGGCGGAGCAGGAGGGCCCATAGGCACTGCTTCTACTCTCAAGTGCCTCTGCTTCTTCAAAAGAAAGAGAAACAAAGAAAGGAATGAAAAAAAAAAATGAAGAATGCATTTGTGTGCTTGTTTAGACTGTGTAAATGTAAATAATTTTTGTTAAAGTTTTAGATACTTTTTTTGGTCCCATCAACAAATCGAATTCCAAGTTATGACTCAAAAATGGTTAATAACACACACACACACACACACACACACACACACACACACACAAACCCCACTGTCCCACTTTTTGTGGAGGCCAAAAATGTTCTAAAATCTTATTGCGAATTGCAACTGTCGTATGTACCATTTGTGGACTGTTGCTTCTTTCTTCATCGACCTCGGAGACCTCTAGGGGTGTACAAGAGCGAGCTCGTCTACTGATACGTGGTGATGATGCTATGCTATCCATGTCGCTCTCGAGGATAGTCTGTGTGTCACAAACAATTAATTGCATCAAAAGTGTTTTTTAAAAAAAAAAAATCACGTGTTTTTTTATATTATAAGTTTCCTCAGAAAAAGAAATCATAAATGAGTAAGATTTGCACACCTCTTCTGCAGTCTCGTCCTCTTCGTCCTCATCAGGATAATATTCTTCATCTGAAGAGTCCTCCTCATCCTCAAGAAGGATGTCCACAAACTGAGGAGGCTGAAAAGAAAATGCACAGCGCTTTAATTTTGAAAAAAAGATGCTGCAAAATAAGATGTTATGGAGGTTAAGGAGGTTATGATTCTATGCTGGAAATCAGAATGGCTGTGATTCAGTGTTGAGGGTCACCACAGTGAAAGAATCACACAAGGCACAGACACCGTGAAAGAATCACACAAGGGGAAAATGTGACAGGCAATAAAAAAAAAAAAGCACCACCACCACTGGGTATGATTTGTGACATTATGATTTCCAGGGATCACTTTTATCCTTATGAGGTAATAGGATTTAAATGCTTTTTGCTTCACTGAATCCTTAATTCTTGTTGTAGATGTTATAAAAACAACATAAAAGTGTTAACACAACTAAAAGAAAAAAAGATACCTTTAATTCTTTTGACTGCTTGATAGGTGAGATATTCCAATTTGGCATTCCCTGAAAGAAAGCCAAGCAGTTATATCAAATAATATCCACTGGTTCTACAACAAGCAATGCCAACTAATGAACAAAAATACAGAACAACCAACAGACCAAACTCACCACCCCTTTCTCAACAACTTCTTTGAGCTTTGAACGGGTCATTTTGGGCTCCTGTGTTGACAGAATAAAAGAACAAACTCTCTGAAGTCAAAAGATCATTACATTGCAATAATTATAAGGGAAATATCAAAGCTGAAAACACTGATGGATTTACATGGGCTTTAGTCATAAACAGTGAAATGACATACAAACATGGGCATGTCCTGGGTCTCTCTGATAGCAGCTTTCATCATGGCTACTACATGCTCATTGGTGATCACTTCCTATGGATAAACAAGCACAAAACACAGGAAATTACTCTTCATAAACATCTTCACTCTTCATGAACAGGCTTCTTTAAACAGATGATTCTCATTATAACAAAAGTGTTCAGCACAAGTCGACTCTGATGGACCTACATGAATGATGCTGCGCACGTGGACTGAAGTTAGGTTGTGCTGCTTAGACTTGACGGCTAAATCCCTGTCCAGTTTTCTGAACTCTTCCTCACTGTCCTCATCGAGATCGGATCCTTCAGCATCTCTCTCATTATCTGCCATTGCTCTGTAATCATTTGATGGCAATTCTTTTAGCGGGTTTCCTCCACTCTTTCTCAGCTGTTCTGGTTCACTGGTTTCCTCTTCATCTACACAGAATCGATAAATAAAGCTCATTATAGCTCATTATAGGTTAGTATTTTTGAATAAAGATAGTTCAAAATGTCTTAAAAATTAGAGGAATTTACTAACCCAGTCTGATGACCAGTCCCAGCTCTGCGTCCACCTCTGACTGAAGTGGGGATGACTCCAGACTGCTGGAAGTTTGTACCATTTCAAACCCACTCTCAGCTTTACCTAGAGAGGGAAGGCAGGAAGGAAAATAATTACTAAAATTATTCAGTATAATTTGATAACAGCAAAAGAATTTTAGATCGCACCAATAATTCAACTTTGTGTTGAATTCAAAAAATTGTGTTGAGATACACTAAAGAAATGCTAAGCATGAATCTCCACTTCTACACCACTCCAGGACAACTTGTTTTATTTCTAGAGAGTCACTACTGGCAAATATTTAATAATCTGTAATGCCATCCTTTTTTTTTTTTTTTTTTTTTTAAAAAAAACCATTAAATACATGACATTTACTGCTTCTGAACATTATTCAATATATAATCCAGAACATGCACTGGAATAGAAAAGCCTTTCAAATATTAAATTAATGATATTCATGCTCCAATTAACCAGATGAATGGAGTAAAATATACACCATGTGGGCTTTGGTATGTTCTCCAAATTCATAATCCAGTGATTACTGCATTTTAGTTTTCTATTTAACGTGCAACCAATTAACCTTATTACACGTTTTATGGCCTTTACCATGTGTGGACTAACTCATTTGCACTAGAAGTAGAAGTATAGGCCCAACTTCAAGCTGTAATCTTGTAAACTTAATCAAAACAAGTACAATCATGTCCTTCAAGTGCTCATACGGTACCTGTTTCTTGACCATGACACTTAAACCTAGATGAATTCCTTCTGGGAGAAGATGTATTTGGGACTTTTCTCTTGCTGGGAATGAAAATCCTCTTCTCTGGACTGAAGGTCAGTCTGCTTTCAGCATGAGCTCTTGGCTCCCTCCTGGCAACTTTTGCATGTGTAGGCTCTGGAGAGCTGGACTTCCATTTCCGGCCCGTTTTCATCTCGCTTCTAAAAGTAACGAAAAGAGACAGAACATGTGCTTGTTACATTTAATATACTAGATGTATTCTTGTGGTGAATTTACCCAGATTCTAAAGCAGTGACAAAAATAATAACATTGCAATGATAAACAACATGCTTTAAATACATTGTGGCTAGTTTAATGCACTCGGGAATGGTTGTGAATTAGCTGATTAGTTAAATCAGCTGTGTTAGATCAATGAAAATACAGGGAATACTTCAAAACAAGGGTTGGGAATGTGTTTTAATGAAAAATCTAATCTAAACCACTGTAAGTTCCATCCATTTCTGAACATCTTATTCTACCCAGGGTCACAAGGAGCCTCGGTCCTATCCCAGGGGACTCTGGGGCAAAAGGCGAGGGACTCCCTCTACAGAGTGCCAACTCATCACAGGGCACAATCGCGCACACACACTAGACAATTCAGACATGCCAATAAGCCTAAAACACATGTCTATATAAAAGGGAGTACCAGAGGTAACTCACAGAAAACAACTGATAAGGTATTTGGTAAGCAGAGCAAATTGGACCATTAATGACAGGGTCGTGTGTTTGGGCAAGTTAAAACAAAAACAAACAACATCAAAAACTCTGACAAGACCTAGTTTCATTACAATAATCCGAATTAAATGTAATATTTTACAACAGGAAAAAGGTAAATGCAGACAAGTCCACAAACGTTTCTATTGTTTAATAATTTGGAAAGACTTTAAGAGAGCAAGGTGATTGTGGAGTTGATGATCAATTATGCATCAGAAATGCATGAGAAATATAGTTTTCACACGCAAAGGCAGAGGAAAATTAAGACAATGTCTCTTTTCCATTTACCCACTTTTTGTGGTATGTAGTTTACCAAGGAGGTGTTTAGACCTGGCAACCCTGGTTAACGATAATACATTGAACACAGTTACATAAACTTTAATAAGAGTTGCCTGCACGTGTGATGGATCATATGATATGTATGACAGTTTCTAGACGTTTTGATGTTATATATTTATTAACGTCGTCTTTACACAACAAATCTATGGTCACATAGCTATGGATGTGGTGAAAGTTTAATAGTCCATGTAAAAGTCTGTGATTCGGTAGATAAAATAACTAAATTCTTGTGTTTTTGAATAAACGACAATTAAGTTAAATATCTAATTAGTCGGAAATGTTTTTAAGCATGTGGACTGGAGCACTTTAAAATAAAATAAAACGTTTTGTTGACAAACCCGTTCCTTGATATGCAGCCAGTTTTGACTGAAAGCTTAATTAGTAAACAACATAAACAAAGCTAGCTAGCTAAGCTAACAATACACAGCAAATTTCTACCTCAAAGTGTTTTTTTTTTTTTAAGAAATGTAATATGTAATATTAAATATGTAACAAATTTCCTTTTATTACTTTTATTATTGAAGTAATACACTACTTACCCGTATGCTGATATTAGTAGCCATCAGAAGCTAGCAAACCTAGCAACAATAAAATAATGTTTGGCGGGTGTTACAAAGATTTCCTTCCGCGAGGACTAGTGGCTGAAATAAATAGCACCGCCCCCTGCAGGATAACTTCTAACCATCGTGCTGGATCATGTGCTGGATCATGTGAGGTGGTGATGTGGTGATGTGGTGCAAAATCAGGGTTGGGAGATTTGAATTACATTTTTTTTACAAATGTATCTTGTAGTAATTAATTGTTAGAAATAATGTATTATTATTATTATTATTATTATTATTATTATTATTATTATTATTATTATTATAGTCATAACAATGTTCTTGTGTGTGTCCCAGTCCAAACATATGGACTGTTGACTGATTGTCATCACTAAATCATCAGTTGTGTGTGTGTGTGTGTGTGTTTGTGTGTTCTAGGCCTGTCTGTATGAAACATAGGAGGACAATAGGACAGCAGATCAAACACATGTAAAGTAGCTCATGGGTGAAAGGTTACACAGGTCACATTAGAGTACAAATTTACATGAATTACATTAGCGTGCACAGTGTTGGCATGGAGATCACCTACAATGTCTCTGAACTCTCAATTGCTTCTGAACTGAACTGTACCGAGCAAAATATACACACACACACACTCACGGACATGCACAATCAACTGTATGGCAGGGCTCTCAAGTTTTGAAGACAGGCAACTTGGCAATTTGTTCAATTTCCATTTGTTAACGTGTGTGTGTGTGTGTGTGTGTGTGTGTGTGTGTGTGTGTGTGAGAGAGAGAGAGAGAGAGAGAGAGAGAGAGATTATGACTGGTGTTGTTTATTGTAAGTTTTTTTTTTGCCTTTTTGGACTCCTTTATCATTTGTAATGTTGGCTCCCATTTAAAACAGGGTCATGATTGAGAACAATGTCCCGTCCAGAGACAAGCTGTTTCGTGTTGAGGTTTTGTTCAAACCAGCCATCGAAAATACCCTCGCTAATGATGTGTATGGACTGCTGTGACCCACACCAAATACACACTCTTCCAAGTTACATCCATGTCTACAGCACCATCATATCAAACTGTTTACATGCTGTTTTGCCCACTGTTTTGCACATGCTGTCTCACATTTCATTCGATTGCTGTTTTACACAAATACTTTACAATACCTCATTTAACTGCTGTTATAATACTAATGTGTCTATTCCAGTATTTCCTCACACGGAATATTGATTGAACATACAGTATTTACACTGGTCAGTATTTACGCTTTTTTGTATTTATAATACTTGTGTGTATTGTCTTTTGTGTATTGTCTTGTATTCTTTGTCCTGCACTGTCTTTTGTCCTGCACTGTCTTCTTGTCTTTTGTCTCACACTGTTTGCATCAGGTTGCACATATGCACTTTATGTGGCTAAGACTTACTTACTAAGTCCTTAGCTGTCTTTGTTTTATGTAGTACAATGGTCCTGGAGAAATGTTGTCTCATTTCACTGTTTACTGCAAGAGCTATATATGATTGAAATGACAATAAAAGATTCTTGACTTCTGCTAAAGCATTGAGAAAACTTTTTTATGAGAGAATTGATGTCCAATATAGACAAATAGTGAGCCACATAGTCCCAGTCAGGGCTTTATTTAGTTTACGGCCCACTTTAATTCACGACTGACTATATCAAATTAATTAAAACCTGAATATAAATGTCTGCAAACGTCTGCACTCTTATCTACAGCCTTGTAATTCATTGTATTCTTCAAAAATATCATCATTTTCAGTTAAGTGCTAATAAACACAAATAATAATTCTGTCCTGTAATAAACAAGACAGAAACAGACTGCAACGCACAGTAAAAACAGCAGAAAAAATAATTGCCGCCCCCCTGGCCACTCCATAGGACTTGTACGACACAAGAACCAGAAACCGGGCAGGAAAAATCACCACTGACCCTTCGCACCCTGGACACAACCTCTTTCAGCTCCTCCCTTCTGGCAGGTGCTACAGAACTTTGCTTACTAAAACTGCCAGACAGGAACAGTTTCTTTACCCAGGCAATCACCCTGATTAACAACTCACCATAATTATATTCACTGCTTCATATCTATAAGTACTGCATTATCAGGACTGTCAGTCACCAAATCATCTGTATATATTACACACACTACTGCTGCTGTATATTGTATAAAAAGCTTAATATTGCACAATATTGTTATTTGCACTCCCACACTTTATGTACATAACTGATCAGTCATATTCTATATTCATATTTAATGCTCATTCTGTCTATATTGTATCTCATCATCTGCATTGTCTTGTATAGTTTGTATAGTATAGCGTTATTTATATCTGTACTTTGGAGAGTCACAAACAGCTGGAACCAAATTCCTTGTGTGTGTCAACACACTTGGCCAATAAACCTGATTCTGATTCTGATTCTGATATAGAAGCCTAAGTGTTGCTTCACAGTGAAGATTTATTAGAACAGTTAATAACAGTATTCTTTATTCTTCTTCAATGTAATGTTTAACAGTATCCGAATCTATTTTCTGTAAGCTAAGTGTTCATAAATATCTAAACCTTGAAATATCAAATAAATACAAATATAAAAAATTAAAATGAAAAATAAAATTAAAATAAAATGTATTGAACTTTCTAATAACACTTTTGTTTTACCTTTTGCATAAGTCAAGAAACAGCTGCTTTAAAACTTCAAATATTTTCACAAATATGAAAACATGAATACTGAATATATATTCTGTGCAAAATTGTTTACAAATATCCAATCCTTAAACACGAAATAAAAAAAAAATTTCCACAGTATAACTTTCTAATGATGGCTAAAAATTTTTTCATCTAAAGTGTAGCTTCAAGGAAACATGGCCAACTCTAAAACATTAACAAACGCCTGAGCAGTTTTTATGAATTTCACTGTTGAGAAGCTTCCCTCACAGGCCACTTGTGTGATGGACAATGTTAATAGCAACTTGTAGGCAAGTCCAATCACATGGTAGTCTTCAGTTAGAAGATTGTACTGAGAGAGGATGAGATAAACACAAATGACATCCTTCTGTTGCATTGCAGGATCCTGCACTACAAGCTCACACTCTTGCTACTCTTGCAAGTTACCACTTTTCCCTAGCACACTTCCTGAGACCCTCCTCTGTCCCCACAACCAGACATTGAGCTGTGATGATATCCATTCCCTTTGAAAGGGGGATGTAAGCTCAAAAATGTGAAGGAAGAGTTGAGCAGGGAGCACTGTCTCATACTTCAAAAGGCCTTCTATGAATCCCTTTGCCTTGCCCATTACATTTGGTTTTTGTGTACTGTTATCTACAGTGGTGTCTAAAGTCTTAAGCACTTCAAAACACAATTCTCCTTGAGCATTCCCAGATTCCCACTGCTCCTGATTAGCCAATCCAGGCCCGGTGCCAGGGGTCAATGCAATCAGTTTTCGCAGTAACACTCTGCCAATCCATACACTTCATAATTATTATTAATTAGTTATATAATAATAATAATAATAATAATAATAATAATAATAATAATAACAACGATAATAATAATAATTATAATAATAATAATAATTATTATTATTATTATGATAATAATAATAATAATAATAATAATAATAATAATAATAATAATAAAAACTTGTCACATTAGTAAACCAAAATGTTTTTGCTTTATACATGATTAAAATCTTACAAAAATATCCACAAACTACTTTAAATTTCACTGAATTTCATTGAATTCTATTAAATCTTCAGTGTGAGAATTTTAGTTCTTGTTCTTGTTGAATTGACTAAAGTTCCTTGGGACTGCAGCAGCTGTTGGCCTTCAGCAGTTCAGCCATTATGAGTTTAAACAAAAACAAAAGGATGAAAGAACTCAGTGATGCTGTGAATCAGAACACAGATGATTCTATGTGACATCACCGAGAATTATTTATCTCCATAGCATCAGATACACAAATCATTTCATTTTCAGCTTTTATCGGTAAGATAAGAACAATTATTTACTGATATCTCATTTAAAGTACATCATTTTGAAACTGTTAGCCTGTTACACAAACTAATAAGATGACTACTAACACTATAGTGTTCTATTATAGACATTATAGAAGTTATATAATGTTATATTATATAAGACAAACTTATAAAATAAATATAACTTTATTATCGTACTGCTAGGATTAAGAGCTACAATGTTGTCATTTTTTATTCTCCAGATTAAAAAGTATTTTGTTAGTTGAAACTATACTTAAATTTGTCAGGAAAAAAAAATGATAAGCTTTTTAAAACATGATACCAGAAGTGTTATCTAAAGAAACCTTGAGGAGAAAGTAGACTAAAAACTAAAAGCTTTTTTTTTTTTTTTTTTTTAACTTTTTTAGATTCTCAACTAAAAGTGAACAGTGTTACTTCACAAATGTCGTCACTCAACGTCAGTGACCTTCATCCTAAAGTGACTGAGTCTCCATCTGCTGTTCCTGCTCCAGTCCTGAAGCCCCTGAACATCTACATGTTGGAGTCGGCTGATCTGGATGAACAGAGCAGGATGCTGTGTGAGTCTCACAGTCATATAGACACTTACACACAAATACAAGCTCAAATACACTTCTACACAACACATTCATCACAACATGAGAAGTGTTTCCTTAAATACAACAGTGTGTACAGTATACAGTCTACATTACACTAATATAGATATACTAATATATACAGTATAGTAAATATGAAGCCAAACAAAACAAAACCAAACAAAAGACAAAGCAGCATCTCACTCGTCTCACTCTGTCTCTCTCCCTCTCTTTCTCTCTCTCTCTCTCTCTCTCTCTAACTCTCTCTCTATCTATCTATTTGTCTCTCTGCAGATGAGTACATGCTACCCCTTGTGGAGGAAATCCATCCTTCTAGGGCCAAAGACATAACATGTTTACTTATACAAGGAGCGAACAACTATGACCTGCTTAATATGATTGCGGAGCCCAACTATCTGCGTGCCCAGGTTCACACACACACACACACACACACACACACACACACACACACACACACACACACACACACATAGAGGTGTTACTCTTTCTTTTATTTAGTAGTAAATTGTGTAGATGTTTATCGTTATATCAGTTTTGCCCTGTCTGATTCATGCAGTTGACATGAATTAGCTTTACTTGTGCGGAAAAAAGCCACACCCACTAATGTCTTATTTACAGATATTCACGTTCATGTGTATCACTTGCTTATTCAATCATATCTTGTGCTCTCACCTGCACAAGCCATGCCAGCCAATGAGCAGTTAGGTGCCAGTCCCAAGCACAGGTAAAAGTGGAGGGTTGAGTCAGGAAGGGCATCAGACATAAAACCTGTGCCATGGTGGATAGGAGGACTGGCTTATTCAATCATCATACACAAATCATATAGATGAAACACTGTAATGTTCTGTAATATTCATGTGTGTGTGCAGGTCGAGCAGATTGTTGCTGTGCTTCAGGCGAGGGAAGCTGGACAGGACGTGGTGTGTACTCTGATGTACACAATAATTCTTAGACAAATGCTACACAAATTTATTCTGCACTCATTACACATTACATGGCCAGAAATGAAACATGATTTGGTTTGATACACAGTATAAGACAAGCTCTCTTCTGCTTGATGAAGAGCTCTTAAGAAAACTTGCTTAAATGGACACCAGATATTTCTTCAATCTGCTCAATAGAAATCTGTTGAATAGAAAACATGCAGAATGACAATAATTTTGGAATTTCATAATAATTTTTATGACCAGAGAAATAATAATATAATATAGTAATGTAGTAATTATCATATAATATAATAATGTAGTAATTATCATTATATATAAAGAAAATATAACAATATAATAATCAGTGTATGTCTACTTTTCTTTTTTCAGCATTTTCCAGCACCCAAGAACAACAATATGAGGAGGCGAATGAAGAAGTACATCCAATAAATTCAGTAAACTGTATATTTTATAAATGTTATAACAATAAAACTTCTGTACAATAAAAAAGAATTATTGACTGTGTTTATTTAATAATAGTAATAATTATATAAGGAATAGCTTCAGACCATTTTTATGCTTTTTTACTGAATAATGTTAATCCCCAAGTAATATCCAAACTTATTTTTGTTATGAGAAAGTAAGATAGTAAGTGAAAGATGAAGATCAGTGGTCCTGCCATTACAGTTGTAATGTGTCTGCAGAAGCTCCTGAGCTTTTAGTGCACCAGCTGTTGTCATGTTTGCTATGGCTTTATCAGGAACATGCAGTGCATCAAACCACATGCAACCTGAGCAGGATATTGTTCAAGATCTCTCAGTCTACTGTGATTAATAAAAAGTCCATATGCAGAGAAATAATAAATAAAAATGTAAAACTTAAATGACTTTTTAACGTTATGATGCCGTATAAATACGCCACCAGTAGGCGCCCGATACACTCAAAATCAAACTATTGAAAAATTATAGGCTGTTTTACAGCACTGCAAAAATCTTAACAGATCACATCCTGTTCATTTAATCACCTACAGTATTTATGTATACATTCATTCATCCATACAGTCATTTTTATTTATGTATTTGTTTATTTGTTCAAATAGATATTAATATACTTTGTCTATGAAAACCCCATTGTTTCTGTAGTAAGTAATCATCTGTACTTCTGAACAACATCTGAACAACATCTGTACAACATCTGTACAGCCGAATTCATTGTAACCTGCTTCTAAATACTTCTGATTACTGATAACTATAACAGCTGAGCAAGGGAAAACGGGGAAAGCACAAATCTTGTGGTATTTGATATTATTAATAAATAATTTGAAGGTCATCAAGAAAATGTAAGGAGTAAAAAGTTTGTTTTTCTTTTTCTCATGTAAATGTACAGTAAGATTACATGTGCTACATTTCAGTACTTGAGTAAAGTATAAATAGAAGGATGCAGTTAATCCTATACATCATTTTTAACCCTGATAATAATGTCTATTGTATGTTATTAAAACCTTTAGTTATTGTACAAATATGTAATATGATGATTCAGTCAAACAAAATAAAGTATTAAATATTCTAACAATATATGAGGTTTTTTCAACTTAATCACAGCGGTGACAATGTTATTATTTATTATTTGGTTTGGTTTAGGTCTGTTTGACTGGACACTTGAATTAAAACATTTGACTGATAAACACAAAAGCTTTAATTGAAGTGTTTGCTGCTAAATGTTGTTCTACATGGTAGTGAATTATAGGGTGTATTTATTTTTCCCTACTATTTCCTTTCTGAAGTGGTTATATGTGATGCAGTGTGTGTCCTGTCACCTTTCTATAGCCAGCACATTATATAACAACATAGATGGATGTTCTGTAGCTCTCTTCATATACAGGGTTGCAGGGAGCCTGGAGTCTACATCAGGGGAGATGAGGCACAAGGTGGGGCACCTGGGCAGGGTGCCAACCAAACACACACACACACACACACACACACGCACTAACTAACAATTAGCATCAGTGTACAGCGCATATCTTTGGACTGGGGAAAAACACATGATGATGATGATGATGATGATGTATAAATTTGTCATTCATTCATTCATTCATCTTCTACCGCTTATCCGAACTACCTCGGGTCACGGGGAGCCTGTCAGGCGTCATCGGGCATCAAGGCAGGATACACCCTGGACGGAGTGCCAACCCATCGCAGGGCACACACACACACTCATTCACACACGCAATCACACACTAGGGACAATTTTTTCCAGAGATGCCAATCAACCTACCATGCATGTCTTTGGACCGGGGGAGGAAACCGGAGTACCCGGAGGAAACCCCCGAGGCACGGGGAGAACATGCAAACTCCACACACACAAGGTGGAGGCGGGAATCGAACCCCGACCCTGGAGGTGTGAGGCGAACGTGCTAACCACTAAGCCACCGTGCCCCCCTATAAATTTGTCAAATAAACAATATTGTTTGACACGGAAAAGAACATTTTTCTGCATTCAGTTAGTTTGAAATGATTAATAAAATATAAAGATGAGATATTATGATTGTAAGATGATTTTATCCAGCTCCGTATGTAATATTTCTTTCCTCTTTTTCTGTAGTGAAACGTGTCAATCCCCAGCGTGTAATGCTAACAGCAGTTACAGCATTTACTTGTGTATTCACTCACAGAAGCCCACGATTGACTAATGGCACTCTGATTGACAGGAAGAGTAACTCTATGCCAGGCTTCATTCAACCCAATGTAGGATAAGTGCTATCTTCAATAAAATATGCAGAAACAATCTTTTTTTAAAATATTTTTTTAAATAAGGCAGCAAAACTATTTTGCTGACTGTTAAATATAAGAATTAAAATGTTCTTAAAACAAAAAAATCTTTAAAAAACAATATGTTTGCAAAAAAACGTAAAACAAATAGAAATGAGTGGGAAAAAATATTATTTATTCGCAGATGACATCTCAGTCATTGGTCTCATTACAGGTGAGGATGACACTGCCTAATCAAGTGAGGTGTTAAAATTGTTTACATGGTGTGAGACTAAAAGTCTCCCACTGAACATCAGCAAGATGAAGGAGATGGTTGCAGATATGAGGAGGGGGGAGAGTTTTCATCATCCACTACTGATTAGAGACACTGAAGTAGAAAGAGTGAAAAGTTCCTTGGCATTCACATGTGTGAGGACTTAAAATGGACAAAGAACATGGTGTAGCTGGTAAAAAAAAAAAAAGGCCAAGCAGAGAATTTACTTCCTTAAGAGACTGAGGAAGTTTGGTATGTCACCATGGATATTCCACAACTTGTACAGCTGAACTGTAGATGAACTGTAAAGAGCATGTTAACCTGCTGTATAACTGTGTGGTTTGACAACAGCACTGACACCATGTGCTTTTCCATAGACTGGTATTTTAAAATGAAATGTCAAAGATGACAAAACGTAGACAGTGGACTTGAGATTTAAATGTTCACATGAATTAATGATGTAACTGAAGACAAGTGGCTTAAAGAACAGGTTCCCAAATCTGGTCAAAGATTATCCCCATGTAAGGGAATGAATGATGTGAAGAGCTGCATTTGGCTGAAATCATTGTTGGACATTAAGATATTGAGCTCCATTCTCTTTCTCTTTAGGTCTTCCAGAGCAGTACTACAGTCTGACATGGTTCCTCAGCCCCATCTTAGGCTTAATTTTTACTCCGATCGGCTCAGTGACCGCTGCACCCTCAGGTGGTGTCGAAGAAGGCCCTTCATTCTGGCTCTGTGTGTAGGACTGTTGCTCGGTTTAGTGCTTTTTCTCAATGGCTCTCTAATGGGTAACATTTCTCTTTGACTTTATGTTTAATGTGACTAAAGTTTAACTGCCAAGCTTTAAGTCATGATGAAAAGAACAAACGTGTAAGCTTTGTTCTCATCATCAAACCCTTTGTCCTGTGCAGTTTCACCGACATATGTGTGTGCTTCTGTGTGTGCATTTGTGTGTCTCAGGCCAGACTGCAGGGGATGTTCCTGGTAAACAGCCCATTGGGATCATTCTGACAGTGCTAGGTGTAGTGGTGCTGGACTTTTGTGCTGATGCTTTAGAAGGACCAATCAGAGCCTATCTGCTGGACGTCGCTGACCTTATTAAAGGTCCTTTTGAAGCTTTTGAAGACAATCAATCTGAGACAGAGGTCCAGAAGGACTTCGCGAATGTAACGAGATGTAAAAGTGACTCTGTTCTTGCTGTACCAGACACTACCATTGAGCTTGATCCAGATTTGGATCTTGATGATCACTTTCTCCAAATCATAGAGCCAGCTTTATTCCAGGACTTCAACACTGAAATGCCATTTGAATATTGCCAAAACAGCAGCTGTCAGACCAATCACTGCTCCAACCTCCTACACCACGCCGATACTACAGGGAGTAATGGGCACAGTAACGCTTCCAAAGGTATCAACGGTGACCTTGCCGGGGACGCCAAATCAAAATGTGATGTGAACCATCGAAATAAAGCTGGATAACAAGACTGCAGGAGCGTCGGAGGCTGCAGAAAACAGGGAGCATATCATCTGGAACGAACGAAGACGATGACAGCGAGAGTAAAGAAGGAGAAGGAAGTGTTACTATTGTGAAGCTGCTGTGGTTGTCTATGTTTAAAATGCCTCCACAGCTCTGGCGCTTGTGCATATGCCATCTTGTCACATGGTTCGCCATTATCTCCCAGGCCGTTTTCTATACTGACTTCATGGGACAGGTCATCTATGAAGGAGACCCAAAGGTAAGAGGAACTGCGGCTTCTCTCATGAGTATTTTGAATGTCTGGTTCTGAATTACAATCACTGTAGACACCAGACATGCCTTTTCTACATTTAGGCTGCTGCAAACTCGACTGAGCTTCAGAACTACCATAAGGGAGTACAGATGGGCTGTTGGGGGTTAGTTATCTATGCTGCTATTGCTGCCATCTGTTCAGGTATGTTTTACAACCACCAAAGTTTTTATTAAAGAACAACAAAGTGGTAAATCTAGTAGTGGATTTTTAAAAATTCATAAAGTACACACTTGTTCTGTAACCTTCAGCACTATTCTAATAGTCTACCGTAATTTGTATACAAAGTGGCATTTGAGAATATTGGTAGAAAAGGATTAAACGTTAAGCAAGGACAAAAGCAAAAAAAAGAATACACACACATTGATCATGCTAGAAGAGATTTAATCATGTGATAAGGGAGATTAAAACTCAGCGCTGTGTTACTGAGTCTTTATTTAATAATGTTTGTATAGATTAAAAACTTAATGCTGGACTGCAGTTAACCAAGTTCCTGTGGTACTAATACCAACTTTCTTGTAGCTAGACTGTGAAGTATAATTGTTAGAGATTTGAGCGGTGTTGGGCTTATCGCTTAATCTTCACACAGCTTGTGCCATCTGCCTCATAACCGAAGTGTCAGACATTTAAAAGAAGGATTGCTGAGGCAGTAAAGAGTTTACGCTACAGACACAGTGCACAGAGGCGAATATAATAACCAACTCAATAACACAGTAAATACAGCATGCTACCTTTCAGTATACTACATTTCTTCTGTACATAAATTCATAAATTCTATATAAAATGCCTGGAAAGTCTCATGTTAATGCTGATTCATAGCAAATGGAAGGTAATACAACACAGAAAATTAAAATACAATACCATCAGTCACAATGGGACTTTTGTTTTTATTCTTCACATTCACTCTCACAGTAGATAACACTAATGTTCTGTCTTTTTTAGCTGTGCTTCAGAAATACCTCAACAGCTATGACCTGAGCATTAAAATCATCTACATGGTGGGAACGCTAGGCTTTGCTGTTGGCACGGCTGTAATGTCCATCTTCCCCAATGTCTATGTAGCCATGATAATGATAAGCAGCATGGGATTCATTTCTATGAGTATATCCTACTGTCCTTATACTCTGCTTGGCCAATACCATGAGATCAAAGAGGTAAGATAACTGTATTTTATCTGCAAATCTCTTAGCATTACACTAGTAGATTTTGACGTATATTAATATTGTTCATTGTCACTTGATGATAATTAGAGACCCTTGGGTACTTCCTCTTGTTTTTTTTTTATAGTACATCCATCACAGTCCAGGTAACTCCCGCAGAGGTTTCGGTATCGATTGTGCCATCCTGACATGTCAGGTTAACTTAACTATACAGCCTTAACTATACAGCCTTAACTTTTTCTACTCAGTTTTAATACCATGGACTGAGATTCACATTGATATATTACATTTAGTCATATACCTTGTCTGAAAATGACTGCTGTTTCACTTCTGTCTGATTTGTTCATGATCATTTTATGCAATCCAGCTGTTTACCACAGCTGACCGAGAGAGATTTAAGATATTGAAAAGATCTTATTTTAGTTCTCTTAGTTAAAGATCTTTGGATAAGCGGTAGAAAATGAGTGAGAGTGAGAGAGAGAGTTAAAGATCTTTTTTTAGTACTCTTAGTACACATGAAACTTCTACTATGCTGCTATGAGACATTTTTCCTTGTCAGGTATTCAGTTCCACTAGCAGCAGTTGAATCATTTCAGTAGAATTGTTTCAAGACATTCATATGGTTTTAATTGTGTTTGACAAAGCAGATTTCAGCTGACCCTGAAATTGTATTATCCTGTTTTAGGTTACTGAGATTCAGCAACTATTATAATTATTATTAGTAGTAGTACATTGGAAAATCAATGTATTTTACTGCTCTGAAAGTGACTATTTTTGGTATTGTGTGGACCAAGTGACCTGTTTTACATTTTCTGGTGTTTAGAAAATTTGTTCAACAATTTGAATACAGAACAAAGTGTAAACAAACCTGAGGTGTGACAAGTTTATTTCTACACCATCACAAGCTCACCAATCACTGAGAAACCATTTCAATCCTAAAATCACTGCTGATGCAAATAACTCACTAGATGGCATCAAGCCATACATTAGGCTTCACTTTTACACTCAATTCATTATAACTATCAAATATACATCTGTCATTCAGACAACAGCACCCCCCCCACACACACTCTCTCTCTCTTTCTCTTTCATTGATATTTATTATGCAGACATACAGTCAGTTCTGCTTTATGATCATAGCCCCAGTTTCAGTGTTCTGCCGTATTATGCTATGTGAGTGTGTTTTGTGGGTTTAATAGTACATTGCATAATACATATATCATTGCAGTTACAGTATCTGCTATTTGGAACAGCAAATCACTGGAAAAAATTAAATAAACAATAAAAAAAAACAAATGATGATTTTTCTCACATGCAAATATCCAAGAAAAAAATCAGGACATGTACAACGTGTACAGGAAGGTGAAAGTTTATATAGTTTGTAATGTATTGTTTCTAATGTAGCAGCTCATTCACAGGGACAAACACATTCACAGTCTGGTAATAAATTGATTCATACTCCTATGTCAGGATCTAATTAGTCTTCTATAAAAAAAGCAATGTTTGCTTCTTTAGACTGTAAAATATGTAGCATTGTACTATAAATAGAAAAATCATCCTTAAATCCATGCTGCAAATTGACAAAAACTTTTAGAAACATGAGGAGATGAATGTGTCATTTCTCTGAGACTTCATGCAACCCATGTCTGCCTTCAACAGATGGCAGTATCACATCCTACATTTAGCTCACAAACCCCAGCTTCAGGAATGACACGATGTTAGACTGCAAAGGATCATTGTGTAAAAGTTACGTTGTTGTATGTCAAGTCAACAGATGCCATGTTTTAAATAGATGATCTAATAAATGCAACCAAGACATGAAACTAGATAGTTAAAATGTACATGGAATGTTAAGTGTATAATTGGAAGACACACTTATTATACTAATAAATTTAGGATTGTGTATATCGTAAAACAGCATTACATTCAAACTGAAATATAGGTTAGCTAAGTGTAATGAGTCTCATTAGGTACGAAATGAGTGTTTCATGGGATTGAGGAAGAACAGAATGACTGAGAATAAGATTTTTCTTCTTAATGCAGTGATGAGAACAGCCACTCCATTCAGGTAGTGGAGGTTAGTATTGTCTTTACAAAAACATGTTTATCTGCAACATTTGAACTTCTATCTTTAAATAAATCTAAAAATAAAATGGAATAGCACTTAATCACTTGGTAATAAAGGACATATTCCCTTCCATGATTGAAATTCATTGGTAAGAACACATGTTTTTTTCATGTAATACAGAGACATTGGTCTGGCTCAGTGTAAAGCAGTGTAGGACAGACCTGTTTATCCTTAGCATCAATGAGTTCATACAAACAAAACGAAGCAGAGCAATACGACTTTGAAAAGTAGAATCTAAAATGTTTTGATCAACTAGTCATCGAAATCCAGAAATAAATACGTGCTTAGCCTCACACATAATTACATCTGTGTTGACAATGAGTTGAATGTTGATATTTCCAAGAGTATTTAGTCAGAAAAATTTAAAATGATTTTATTATCACCCTATTTTTGTGTATATATGTCATATCTATAGACAGTATGTATTGCCCTGACAGTTTTTAAAAAACTTGACAACAATTGAATGATACAAATAATGCTATTATATCAGTGAGATATAATATATGGGATCTCTAAAGCTGCTCATGCATGAACACTCTTATTACAATGTGAAACATTCCCAGAAGAATATTCCATTCTGGCTTTGTAATTATAATTGGAAGCTTATGACTATAAGGTCAGTGTTTTCAGAGAGAATGTGATCCTTGGCTGACACTGGAGCTCATGAAGAATTCAGGCTGCATGTCTCTCGCCCATGCAGAGTGCTGTGATTGGCCTGCCTTAGCGATGCCCGTAGGAAGCTACACTACAACAATAAAGACCCCAGAGGAGTGCCGCAGTACTGACATGGAAAAGGAAGGAATTTTTTTGTGATGTGTCTATTTAGACAGACACAGAAAAGATACACATATCCATTTTTCACCAGTGCCTGTGGGTGTGCAGCTATTATCCATGATAACATACTGTAGCTTTCTTTCCTTTTTTTTTTTGGAAGTGGGGCTTGAGTTAGAAGGGTAGGGAGAAACAGTGGTTCACTGAGTTGTGTGTGTGTATGTGTGTGTATGTGTGTGTGCGTGTGCACATGTTTGCTTTTAATACGACACTCTATTGTACCATACTGTATCTGTACAACGATAAGAAATTCATGACACACAATGTTGGGAAGCATTTTCTTGTAAAATTTTAATAGGGTGTTAAAATAATAGATCACAGATAATTAACAGAAACCCAGCTTAGGCTGAACAGCCACCAAGAAACAGTGAATTACTGAAACAAATTGTTGTTCATTTATTTTAAAGAACATGCTGAAAGGCAATCAGAAAATCTCAACCAAACATTGAGAGCAAAACAGACAGAGAAATCCATTTATCAGCATGTTTTTGAATTGTGGGAGGAAACCAGACAACCCTGTAACCAGCATTCAGGATCGACTCAGGGGTCCTGGGGCTGTAGGCAGCAGAAGTACCAGTTGTACCACACCGTCGCCAATCTCAGACACATTCTGATCAATTTAGTCAAGTAATAAGGAAGCTGGAAAATAACCTACCAGCTTGGTTTATGTTTTGGTGTCTGCTGTTATGGACCAAGCTGAACCGTGTAGCAGCATTATTTGTTTTTCTTCATGTAGCTTCATTTGGCTCTACATCAGCGGTGTCCAGTCTTATCTGCAAAGGGCTGGTGTGGGTGCGGGTTTTCATTCCTACCAAGCAGAAGCCACACCTGATTCCACCTGTTTAATCAGTTGTTCTTGGCTTTTAGTAGAGACTGGAGTGGCTTCTGCTTGGTTGGAATGAAAACCTGGACACGGACACCGCTGCTCTACACTGTGTACAGTAGCCAGGGGTCTTCTGTAGCCCACGTGCGCTGTGTTAATAAAATAATCAAACTCTAGTCTACACTTCTTGGTATTTTTTTGCGCCATGATGAGATCCTCAATCTTTAATCTTACTATAATGTTTCTGGCTGTAAAACTGCTAGGTTTTCTGGTCAGGTTTAGTCTGTATTGTATATATTGTTGATTAGGATTTACTCTGGCTGTATTTTTGAGTAGTTGAGGATACAATAACGTCGGGAAACGCGGTGTTTTAGTTTTCACACTGTGCCATATCCCTCTAGCCGGCTGTGGGCTGTGAGGTCAGTCAGCCATATTGGCTCCATCACAGCCCAGGATGCAGTGGGACTGAGCTGCTGAACAGAAGAGGGAGTTTTCTGCTTGTGTGGAGCTGAAACACCCCCACGGACCCCACTGAGATTTTAAAGCAAAACACACCGAGAACTAAAGACGTCCCACTGTCCGAATAAGCTTCACAAATAACGGATGAAAAGGGGACGGTAAGACTGCAGCAGATCCTCTGGAATATCTGTTTTTCCTTTTGTTTTCTTTTTATACACACACACACAGACACACACATACACACACACACACACACACACATATATATATATATATATACACACACACACACACATATGTATAGCGGTAACTCACAGTGCTATTAGCCTGTTAGCATCGTGTGAACCAAACAAGTGAGCTAGCTCAGAAAGATCCTGTTTGTAATGTGGGTATAAGAGCTTAAAACAGACTCGTTTGTGTTTATATTAGTCAACAATTCGAATTCGGGTGGTTTTATTAAACCGGAATGGACATGGATGAGGATAGAGAAAGGAAACAATATCAGCCATTGATCATTTATTGATCTAATAAACATGCACAAACCCACTACTGAGTTCATTTGTGTTTGTAGGGACACAGAGAGAATCCTGTTTGTTTGTTTGTTTGTATGTTGCATTGTTTGTGCTCTGAGTAACATATTGTTGTCAGACTGAGGCAATATAGCTGTAGTTCAGAATGGAGGAAACACAACACTGCTACTAGACCCTTGAAAGTTGCTAGACTCTTGTACCTTATTACTTTATTTTTCATTCACTCATTCACTTACTTTTAATTAGGGTCTCGATGAATCCCGAGCTTATCCCAGGAACACTGGGAGCGAGGAGGGAATCTACACCCTGCCCTCGGCTCCGATCCGTCTCAGGGCACCTAACACACACACACAAACACACAATTACACATTAATTAACACCAAGGAGAACTTTAGCCAAGACAGGTCCATCTACAGGCTTGTTTTTCCAGAGTTGGGAATATATCAGGGAACTCAGCTAAAAAATAACAACAAGCAAAAGGAGGAGAACATGTGAAACTCCACACCCGAGCTCAGGTTAAATCCACGGCTTCTAGAGCTGTTTTAAAGAAGTCTACCGGCTCATGTTGACATCTTGACATATTTCAACGTTATGCCATTCTTACCTGCATTAAAGTGAACGATTTTATTTGCTTACATGCATTAAGGAATTTTTAGCTTTTGCCTCTGAGAATCTTAATGATTGTTGCCTCCAAATAAGAATAACGGTTTATTCCAAATGCTTTCAGTAGGCATTAGAGGGAACACAGTCAGTTAAGTAAGTAGATATGCAAGGTGCTGGTTGTGGCAAGTCATAGCTGGTGTGTGTGTGTGTGTGAGAAAGCAGGAGTGGGAGGTGTCAGTGCAAGGAGCTCCATAGGTGTGTGTGTGTGTAGCAGGAAGCCATAGGTATGCTGTAATGCCACGATCAGGCCACAGATAATGCAAACAACAAATCACGCTCTAGAGAGAGAGTCTTTCTTTCGGCTGGATACCTGGGAAAACATCATGCAGTTTTGGAGTTTACTCAGCTGTAGCACTGGAGGTATGTCATAGCTGGTTTTGTAAAACCAATAACTGGGACGCATTATGTGTTAGTTCAGATTTTGCTGAAAAAGCGTTAATGTAGCCGCAGGGGCAGGATTTGAAGTAAACAGGGTGGTAGTGACTTTATCTTTGAAGATAAAGGATGAGACAGAAGAGGCTTTTTGTCATGTATTGGCTAAGGAGGGTTTTAAAATCTATTTTACACCAAACAGGTCAGAGTTTTAAGGAATAGAAAGACAAGACCAGGCGCAGAATAGACGTGATGAATTCCAGGAGACGTACCTTAACACTCATCTGCTTCAGGCTATAGGACTGTGTAGTCAAAGTACAAATAAACATTCACCATACACCACTTCTATAGACAGAGTAGTTATACAACAAGTACAGACAGACAAATTTAATACAACCTACTAAATCTACCAAATATACTCATTCAATAAAATATGGAGGGAAGTCTTGGGATTTGATTTTAGATTTTGATTCAAGGTGCAAATATTTGACTTCATTTTTATCAGAAGTAAAGAAACTGAGATTCGGATGTTTAAGAACTCAGCTTCTATTAGGCTATGATATAATTTAAAAAATTCTGTTCAGTTCATTTTTATTCAAAAATGTTTGCCACTGTTCCTTTTTTAAATGTATTTATTTATATTAAAGCCTGATTATGTTGCGAACAATTCTGTACAATCACGTTGTACTCACTGTACCTGCCGACGACATTAAATATCAAACTATTCTCAAAGTGTTAATCCTAATCCCAATTCCCATTCCATCCAGCAAAGAAATCCAGACTGGCACTAAAAATGTATTTAATTGAATGTTTGTAAATTTAATTGAACTTGTTAGCAGCATACACATGTAAATAATCTAGCGGTGATTAAGCTTGCTAATCAGCTAGTAATTTGCAGCTCTTGTGCTAAAAGACTTTACTTATCCAGATGATTGTAAGATTCAGGGATTGCAGTGCACTAATGTTTTTTGGTGTGGGTATGATTTAATTCTTCATGTTCACTCTTTACTCTATAATGGAGCTCCACAATTGCCAATAAAACATTTTGGTGCTCACTTTCCATTGAGTCACTGGTCTATCAGACAGTGATGTCTAGAATTTGTCAAAATATTTCTGACCCTCTGCCTGATATTAGATGTGTGTCTTTCTCCCAGCATTTTGATTTATAACCTTTAACTTTCTCAGCATACCGGATCAGACTGGCACATGCTGACTGTATAATCATAATGGTATAAAGTAAAATATCTTGTAGTGGGATTGCAGCATTTGGAGACACCCAGATATAAGAAGGTAAAGACATACCAGTAACACTGCATGATTTTAGATAGTCATTATATTCGTTCTGTCTCTGTGCAGTAATAGTGCTAAAGCTATGAATCATTACATTTGCACAGATTAATATAAAGAAGTGTTTTCAGATGGGAACACTTGTTATGAATATTGTCAGAAAGGTAAAGATGTAGGAATCAACACCAGCAGACAATTTAACATTTATCATTAGTTGGCTATCATTGTATGGACTGTATGGCATATTTTCTTGGCATTTTAAAGATATTATTTCTTACCATTTACCCAAGTGAAAGCTTCCCAGTCCCGTGTTTTAGGTGACCAAACAATGTAAAAACATACGTCTTTTGATTACGATCCTTTCCAAAAGAAAGACATAGAGATATATAAATAAAATAAGTAAAAATAAAAAATAAAATCTCTTTGGTTTGGTAAATGCTTTGAGTATTTGTGTTCTGGCCATGAAAAGTACATTATTAATGTATCTTCATTTTCTGTCAGCAATCTAGCTGGGGACTGAAAAGCAGTTCATTGTGTTTTGAGATGCTTTTCTACTGAGTGTGGTTGTTAAGAGTGGTTATTAGAGTTACCGTAGCCCTCATGTGTAAACATTCTGTGTAAACTCTAGAAACTATGTTACATCAAAATCCCAATAGATTAGCAGTTTCTGAAATACTCTGCTTTCAAAGTCAGTGAGATTATTTTATTATTTCACATTTCCCCATTCTGTTTAATGTGAATATTAACTAAAGCTCTTGACATGTATCGTAAACATTATATACATTCTGGTTTCTGCTAAATAACAGACTTTTAACTGCATAAATGTGCAGGAATATGCTGTTTCTATTAAAGTGGTCAGAGAGTCCCATGATATATATTTGTTTATTGTCAAGTTATCAAAAAAATCTGGAAAAAAAAAAAAAAAAAAAAAAAAAAAAAAATATATATATATATATATATATATATATATATATATATATATATATATATATATATATATATATATATATATAAATATTAACTAAGCTTTTTTACCAGAGCCTTAAAATGGCTGACGTTGTTTTTTTCAGGGTAAAACAGTACAAGGTTCTAATCATGTACGTGAAGGAGGAATAGTATTTGATTTGTGTCTGTATTACACAGAGGTATAAGACCATGTGTTAGACCAAACAGTGTATAATATAACAGAGGGCTGCACACTGATATCTTGTGTATATTAGTGTCTTGTTTCAGTAGTTTTTACTCTCATCACTCTTTAAGAGAGCGATGCAGCGGCGCTTTAGTCCTTTACTGTGTCCCACACTCTCAGTGGTGGCTCAAGTCGTTAAGGCTCTGGATTGTTGATTAGAGGATCGGGGTTCAAGCCCGAGTACTGCCGAACTGCCACTGCTGGGCCCTTGAGCAAGGCCCCAGGGGCGCTGTATCATGGCTGTATGATGGTGCTGTATCATGACCCTGCTCTCTGAGCCCAACCTCCAAAGTTGGGATATGCGATAAAATTATTTCACTGTGCTGTAATGTTTATGTGACAGAATAAAGGCTTCATCTTTTCCATCTGTTTCCACTGATTCTACAATGGATTGCTAATAAATATGAGATTAAATATCAGTGGATAATAGTGGGGGAGAAAAGAACACTCCTTTGTTTTGAGGAGTTAATTGTAAAACTCTGATCATTTACATCAGAGATTTTTCATTTATTATTATTATTATTATTATTATTATTATTATTATTATTATTATTACTAAAAATTGTCATCCTGTGACATCAGCATGCTCCTAACTGCTAACATCTCAACCAACACCAAAGACACTACACACAGTATGTTTCTTAATAGGGTATTTATATTGTAGTATTGAATGTGTGTAATTTATATAGGTATTGTATACACTTTTTATTGTGATTAACACCCTGTGCTTTGTTCAGAGTAAAGCGTAAACCTTTAGGCAAACAATGAGGTGAAGTCAAGAATCTAAAGTCTGTGACTCCAGTCAGAAGTATTTTGGACTTAAAACCTGCACCTAGAATGTTATGGGCTCTTTGACACTTTACTTTGTTTATGATGAGTCTGTATTTTTTTCAGACATGTCTGTCTTGTCATATCACAACCCATGATAAAGTGTGATGTGGACGTTTCGTCTTAGTTCAGGTCCATTAGCAATAAATCTCCAGGAGCGCTGAGGCAGGACATCATCATATCAATGGTAAACATGTATCGCTCAGTTCCAATCCTGATCCCTGAGCTGATTAGCTCAGTCTCATATCTCCTTCTCATATCTCAGTCAAACAATAATACAATGAATATTTAACACAGCTTTAATCATTCTAAGATTGGCGAAGCATCGGATGATAAAATATGCAGGGGTTGATTAATGAGACACGTTCTCAGTGCACACGTTCCAGCTTTTGCGTTTTTCCTTTTTATCTCAAAAAAAAATCTGTGACTTGCCCAAACACAACCATGTTTAGCTGGATGTATTGCTGGAGTTTTACAGATTTGTCTTAATTTCAACATACAGGGAGTTTTGCGGATTAAACCAAATAAGAATCATCTTTAATGCTGTATATCCACCTTTTTACTCCTGTACAGCCCCTGAATTTAAGATTTGAGAATATTAATATAACGTTGTTATAAAGGAAAGTCTTTACATTCCATAGAGTTATATGTGACTGAGTCGGCTGCTGGCTATTGAGACATACGCTGACGTGCTTTCACTTGTTCCATTTACTTCCTGTTCCCTGTACTTCCTTTGGTGAGGTGATAGATGAACCTGAAAAAAATGTATTTAACAACATTTATTTAAAGTCCATACCTGACTATTCAGCCAGGGGAGATGTGTCAAAGATGTGTCATGCTGGCATTCCTGTATTAATAATTCACAGTTAGTCACTCCCAGAGCTGTCAGACTTGAATTGGAAGGAGTTTAAAAACACATCTGTCATCATGTTGGAAAATAGCTATGGCCAAAGACCTGCTCCCAGTTGCAGACAGTTTTGGTAGAGCTTCACATGGAGCAGCAAGATCTCATCACAACAGAGAAGCCATTCCCATTTGGTCTTGTCTGTGAACAAGCTTAATATCATTAGTCATATTTCAACCCAAACTATTACAAAAATGTGTTTATGCCTCCACCTGCGAAGCCTTCTTTTCTGTTGTGACCCAGTATGAGTTCACAACCGGGTAGTCGGTTATCTCTGGAATAACTGACTAATGACACGACATAAGATTATTTGATCATTGATGTGCACACTTCTACACAAACAACTCCTGAGAGTGGGGATGTAATAAGCTAGTGGTTAAGGTGTTGTACTACCAATGGGAAGGTTGTGAGTTCGAGTCACAGCACCAACAAACTGCAACATTTGGGCCCCTGAGCAAGGCCCTCACCCCATAGTTGCTCATTTGTATCAAAATGTAAGTGCGTCGGCCGTAAATGTAAATGTGAGAGGAATTTCAGTTGATGAACTGCTTGTGTATACAGCACATTTGATTAATGTACTTCTCCAGTCCTCTTTATCTTGGTCAGTTATACACACGAAAAGTAAATAAGTACCTAACCTTGTGTAGTGTGACAGACATCCTTTATCTCCAGTGAGAATATGAGTGTGACACTGAGCAAAATTTGGGTGTGACGGTCAGGTGTTTACATACAAGGTACAGTATACACATATATTTGGTCTGTCTATAGTCCTTTTAAGGGTTTATTAAATAATTATGGTGTTTAGTTTACAGTTGTACCCCTTTTTGATTGAGAACCACTCACAACAAAGAAGAGATTAGATCGAGTTGATCAGTTCTTAACTACCTCCTTTACTCTTTGCTGCTGTAGAGTACAGTCCAGTTAGTCATGGTCATGGTGTGGTATGAGACCCAGCCGTCTATTCCCTCTCCCTCTCAGTTCATGCTGACAGAACGATCTCTACAGATAATGATGCGTTTCCCCTCTGTAGACCTCAGTATGCTCAGTGTGTCTATGTGTAAAATTGTAGGATTTGTAGCATTAAGGTACAATTTGAGTGTTTCGAATACGCGTCTAAAGCACCTGGTGCTCAAAGTAAGAATATAAATCTGTCTTTCTCTCGGATATTTCCGACCTCAGCAAGACTTATAATAATGTATATGGAGAGCAGCAATAAACCCTGCAGTGTTGCTGTAAAAAACTCACACGCTCTAACAGACGACTAAGGTGTTGAATAATGACTAGTTCATAGATATTTCTACACGTAAGTCATATATATTGCACAATGTACACCTTTAAAGTAGTCCTCAAGTCTTCTTCAGGCATCAGGAAGCACTTCAAATATAAACAACAGAGGTGTCTCAATTAAATACGACACCTACCGACATTCCCCAAAAACAGTGTTGAATAAAGCTGGTAGAATGTCAGTACTCACAGTTCCTCAGTCTCGACCACTAATAAATGATCTCATGTTGGTTTTTATTTTCATTTCGCTGATGCAGTAATTATGTTTGTACCCACAGCAATATTACAACAAATGTAAGAAATTTAGTTGGAGATTTTTCCTAAAGTATAAACAATCTAGTAGCCTAATTTAAACCACCGCAGCTCAGATCAGGCCATTAGTTAGCGAGAACGAATGATGCTTATTTTTAGCTTTATATCTGACTTCTCTCCAATACAAACTGCTTTTTCTGTCATGGTTTAGCGAGATGACGCCTCTACTCTTCTAGTCCGATTCATTCCGTTTGTGCTTATCTTCTCATCGTGAATAATGTTAGGAATCATGTTTTTGTATGTAATTGCATCCCTAAAAAATACAAAACCCCAATTGAATTGTATTCACTTCCATCCCTAATAAACACAAAACATTCTGTAGGATAGAGTGTGTAGTAAAGTAAAGCAGTTACAGATGTAAACTGTCTATATTCCAGAGCTACCCAGCTGAATGTTCTTGATTGATTTGTTGTGTCTGTTTCTTTGTGTCACTTGGATTAGTCTTAGTTGGGATAGAACTAAATTAAAGCTACATTGCCTTGTGCTAATCTCACCATTATATCCGTGGATTGATTTGACTTGAACATTTAAACCACATTGGATGTCTATACTTGCTTATTACTCATTTACATTTACAGAATTTAGCAGACACCTTTATCCGGAGTTACTTACATTTTATTTCAATTTATACAACTGAGCATTTGAGGGTTAAGGGCCTTGCTCAGGAGCTGGGATTCGAACTCATGACCGATCGGTAATCCAAAGCCATAACCGTTGAGCTTCCACATCTCTATTACTCAGTCATAAAGAAAACCAAGCACAGGTCTGTGTGTGAGTTATTTTTTCATGCTGTAATCGAAAACAAGAGATGCACTTAATAATTCTTATTGTCTAACTATATAGGATGTGGGATCGATCTTTAATTTCTGAAGATATTTGATATATCGTCGCTGTCAGGCGGAATCCTCGTATCTCCAAAACCGTTATTTTTCAGGAAATGAAAAAAAACGCCGTACCTTATCTGCAGTGCACAGGGTTTAGTCCGCGTTGCAGTGGATTGTCTTCTGCTAAATTCCTGTCCTCAGACAAGCAACAGAACTAGCTGGGGTCAAGATTTTTTTTTTCTTTGAGCCCAGTGTTTTGAAGACATTTACCTCAGAAGATGTGTTGATTCGTTGCGACTCTTATTAAGGAGAAATATGCCACGAATCTCTCCCGCAGAGTGAGGAAGAGGTGGACAGTTGAAGTGTCCAATGGAGTTATGAGATTTGCGCTCAAGCTATTTTCAAGACTTTAGATTGGTTAATGACAGTAAAAATAACAGACCCACGTGGGGACTGACCAATAGCATCGATATGTGAAAAAAAAAAAGGTTTCGGCCCGACAGCGACGATATGAGATATATGCTCTCTCTCTCTCTCTCTCTCTCTCTCTCTCTCTCTCTCTCTCTCTCTTTCTCTCTCTTTCTCATAGGATCATAGATATTTAGCTTTGGAAATTGTTAGCCCTCGTCCTCGTGCCAATGAATTAACATACATGGGAAATTGTAGAGCAGTGTTTATGGTGTTGGTGTTTATTCAGCGTATATAGAGTGGTGTTACAGTAAGTGTTTCACAGGCTCATAACCCTTTCCAAGGTATTTTCTGCTACTGCCATTATTACAGGACGAGCGTTACCTGAAATCCACAGATGTCCGTCTCTTCTGCATGTGAATGAGGTGTAGGATCACCACTGGCTCAGAACTGAATGTGTGTCATTCATTATGACAGACCCACAGTATAAGGAATGAGACTGATCATGGAAAATTCTGATAGGATGCAGCTTACAGGACCCCAAAATGGACTTTGATTCGCAGTAGCACTGTGTCTCAGCCGCAGAGTAAATCCTGAAGTTTACATGTGTACATTTACAGCATTTATCAGACGCCGTTATCCAGAGCGACTTACATTTTTATCTGTTTTTTTATACAACTGAGCAATTGAGGGTTAAGAGCCTTGTTCAGGGGCCCAGCAGTGGACCCAGCTTGGTAGACGTAGGAATCAAACTCACAACCTTCCCATTGGTAGTCCAACACCTTAACCACTAGGCTACCACATCCCACAGCAAACTCTAAAACGCTAAAAAAAGTAAGTCTGAGTGAGGATGTGGCTTTCACTGAGAAATGTAGAAGTTCAGCAGTAAATACTGTCATGTTCTGCTGTGTTGTATTATTTAACAGAAAACGATCAGCCGTTCTGACCTCACTCATATATGTTCCTCTTTTATTCATAAACTTTGTGTGACACATATAAAAGAAGAAAATGATAGACTAATGCTTATACTACTGTATTAGTGTTTACTAAACAAGAATTTAGTAGTTAGTTGTAATGAAGTTCGTCTCCTGAAAGCACAACTTTCTTTGGGAGGAAAAACTAAACAAAGGCATTTGTTCTACATTAATCTGCCTCATTTAAGTGACAGATTGCGGCCTCTGCACTTGTGAACTGTTTTAATATTTCAGGTTTAGTGTCTATTTTGATGATTTAGTGTGCATTAGCTCTGCAGCTCTGACAGTCTGTGCAGCTAGAGGGCTCTCTCTTCTCAGACAATTCACCAGTCTGGTGAATGTCCGGTCTGTTACTGCTCTGCTCCCAGTACACACTCGGGTACACCACACTGCCTTAAATGGATGCTGTGTAGTCCTGGTGTTGTAAATACTGGTGTGTGACTGGTTTCTTTTTCTCTCTTTTTTCTTGCAGATATTGCCAGGATTTCGTACTACGGAGGTAAGCAAATATCTAAACTATCCCTACAGTGTTGGAAAGTGATCACTGCATCCATAGCTTGCACTCACTTTGATGCTTTGACTGAATGTGGACACAGATTTCAAATGTGGAAAGGGAGGAAGAACAAGAGGGACATTTCAGACATAGGGAGTTTTTTTTTTATGTGAGGCCGTACTTTGCCAATAAAGACCAGTATTGAGCACATAATGGCTTTTCCGAGCTGATATTTGAGCCGGTGCAGTTCTTGGGGGAGGGTTTGGGTAGCAGGAAAAGAAACTATCTGGTCTCTAATGTGGGGATCAAACCACTACTCTTGCAGGGACCAGGCTTTAAGACCAAGGTCACAAAAGAAAGAAACACAGACATGAATAGAGTGGGAGATATTCTGTTATGTAACAGGTTGGAATATTAGTTCAAACTCCAATGTGACTGAATTCTCGACTTTAAATATTACTGTAGAAATAACGCATTGGGCCACATCACACCACCCCAGCATGCATCATTTTCATATAGCAGCATGGTCTGTTATGTGCTATTTCTTTTGTGTGTCACATTAATCAGAAAGCAGTGAGGGGGCACATATCTCAAACTAATTCATTTAACCACTGCACAGGTTTTCAGACGTTTTGTAGCCAGGAAGTGCCTTAAGTGTAAATTCAAGTCCATGACCCTCTCAGTACAGATTTATTTAATGACGTTTATTAAATGCATGCAACATGTCTATTTTTCTGGAGCCATAAATCTTTCTAATCATGAACTCTCCACCAACAGAGTATATTAGTTTCATCTTGACCTTATTTATCTGTATACTCATTTTTCTCAGGTTTTTCAATTAATCCTGTTGCAATAACCAGGTAAAAGGAGTTATTAGTATAAGAACTCAATATAAAAACTTGTGAATGGTTGTTGCTGGTTGTGAAAAAGACCCCCTTGATGTACTTCAGTGACCACTGGAGGTCCCCGGACCAGACTTTAAGAACCACTGATATAATTAATTGATTAGTTCATCTGCCTTCATCACTTTTTCGCCTCTGCCAAGAGGTATTGAGTGTAAATAACAGCATGAGAATCCTCTCATTCCAGGTCTCATCGTAGACTGTTTGATTTATTTGATAGCTGCATGATAGGTCACTGTTCTGATTCATACTTCCCATGTAGATGTTTGAGAGTTCAGTACTTCAGAATAAAACTGTAAAAAAGTGTATGTCAACAATGAATGTCAGACACCAAACATGTCTTGGCTGATTGGACTTTGTGATTGTTCTGTAGTGACCAGAGAAATGTTGTTGTGTACTACCAGTTTTTTAAACTCTGCTCTGAAGGTATCATTTAGTGGAGAAACTTTATGATTTGCTTTGATTCCCACAAACTCTTCAGACAACTTTCTTCCTCTGTAATAAGGGGATTATTTATTCTGTACACAAAACGTTAAACAAACAGCAATTAGCAAGTGATCTGCATTTAATTGTCTTTAATGTTAGTCCACTGTCGTAGTAGATAGTACCTTTCAACACCAAGCCAGTAAAGTGTCTATTTTGATTTAAGCTCCTTCAGTGCAATCCTATTTTCTCTACTCACTAATGACTGTAGTCAGTATATTGCATATGATAATGGACCAGAACTGATTTCATTTGAACTTAAGCCACAGAAAAAGTACTTTAATTTTACTTAAGTAATGATAATATTACTTAGTATTACTTACTTTTTTCCTTACGGACACACGCTTTGTTTTTTTTTTTAAATATATTGTAGTTATTTGTTACAAAAGTTCTACGTCCGCCAACATAAATTCAATAAAGCACTAAATAAATCATGCAGTAAGTGACATGCATCATTTCAGGCTCCAACTGCTTCCTGTCACAATAAGTTGACCTATAACCTTTGGGGAAATGTGGAGCACTAAGTATTTGTTGTTGCATTAATATTAAAAGTTGAATAATATATTTCCGTATAGCTGAATATCTTATACTGTTCGTAAGATCTCTGTGCATTTGTTTGGCTGCCATTGTGCTGATGAGCGGTGAAGTGCACTCATCAAACCTGATCTGTAGCCTCTGGGCTTTATTTTGTGCTGTTTGAAAACATTCAAGCTGAGAGAATGTTAAAAGAGTTTGATGAAAAGAATTAGTATATTGGTTAGGAAGCTCCTCCCCCTTTTTCAGCTGCCCTGATTTGATTCACCCTGTCTTACGTTTCACACCCCTCCCTTTCTCACCGGCTCCATTCCTCTCTTTTTCTCTTTCCAAGTCGTGCTCAAATGCTCACACGGCACACACACACACACACACTGCAGCGTTGCTTTCCTTTTCATTCTGGATATCATCTCTGAAAGGACAGCTATACAAGGTGTCCTTCTGGAACCTGCATTTCATAGCTTGGGGATTTTTTTTCCTGTTTCTGTATTGGCTTTTTTTTTTAAAGTACCACTGGTTTAATTCTGTTGGATTTACTGGCTCACTATGCACATAGTGCTTCAGACGATTCAGTTTGTTCTCCTCTAGCAATATCGATTTCTCTATCGGCCTGTTCTCATCTCGTTACACCTGCCGGGATTATTCTGTGCCAGTGTCGATCAGGGTTACTTGGTTAACAGGCGGCCACACCTCCTCACTGTGCCGCTGGCAGTACAGAGGTCATAGAGGGCCAAGGTGGGCCCGGGCGGCCCCCTGCTCCCCATGTGTGTGAGGGGGAGCCGCAGAGCCGCTGGGCCTGGGAGAGAGAACCAGGAGGAGGAGCAGGAGGAAGAGGCGAGCGTATGGAGAACAGCGGATGTAGCCCCTTTCCGCTGTGCTGGGCTCGCAGAGCCTGCGTCTACTCTTACACGTCTCCTCTGCCAAGTACGTTACCTGTATATTGTAGCTCTCTAGGTGTATGTAGCTGTATGATGCTTGAAGCATACTTGCATCCACTGAGATGTACAGTGCTTTAGTGGCACAGATCCTGTTTAAGCATGTGTTCGTTTGACATGTTTTATAAGCATGTAAAATTATTTTATAGAAAGTGAACTTTTTGGGCTGAAGACAGTGCTCTGATTCTTAAGCATGAGTCTTTCTGAAAAATGGTTCACACTCATTTAGTGTTACCCCCCTACTAAAACTGCCCAATGTAGGTTGTTCCACTCCAGAGTAAGATGGTACATAGGACAAATAGAGAGTAGAAGACAACGTACTGTAGGTGTGCAGTATGTGGTGTCTTACATAGTGTTTGCTTGACCTCATTAAACTGTGTGTAATGATCAGAGAGAGTCTGAGATCATCTCTGAGATTTATCAGTAACCTTTCACAGAACTGCTTCATTACTTCGGTAGTGAAATGTGTGAGAGATAAATGTAGGTTATTAGCTCACCGATGAATATTTGATGGTTCGCAGATATGAAGGATGTCCCAGCAACAATCATCCACTCAGACTTTTTGTCCCATCAGTAAAGCTAAAGTCCGGCTGGAGGGAATTATTTATTCTCAGATTTAATGATTTATTCAGTTGCTTGTTTCGTATGAGTTTACCCCACAGATGTGTGACAGTTTGAGAAGGACTGCAGCCATGTCACATCCATTACTCTGCCAAGTCCTAATTAATACGTATGCCGAGACTCAGTATGCATATCAAGAAGGTCATAGCATATGTGACAAAGTGACTGATGTAGTGTTTTGTTTAACTGCTGTTGTCATAAATCCATCATTTCTCTTGTAGCATCTGAGCTAGTTCTACTTTAGGTCTAGTAGTTTTATTGGAGAACAAGTACAGAAGGTGCCCAGAGATGCTCATGGAGAAGCAGGCATACAGCGTTTAGAACACAGTAATACCCTCAAATTAATACCCATTCTAGGCTAAAATGTCAGGATAGGGGCAGGTTACTTGACCTGCCAGTAGGCCAATGTCCATCACTTAGTGGGCCAGTTTTTGTTTAGTCAGTGGACCTCCATGTGTCCTTTTTAATCTTGGCAGGAGAGTAATGTTCTCATGATAGAAATTCTGCCATCTGGTCCAGTGCTGTAGGGCATGTGGGACACAACAAGGAATGCTTAGGAGGTTCCCCCTCATGGAACATGGCAAGGTCAATCATTTGGTTAACCAAAGTAGGTGAAAGTCTGGATTGAGCCACAAGGCCACGTGCAAGTCACTTGATCACCATGCAAGCCAGGTTTAACACCAAGACATGAAGTTTTTTGTTAGCAAGCTAATCTTCATTTCAATTAGGTTGTTGGAGAGGCATGCACTGCAAAAACTGGTATCTTGCCAAGTGAAAAAAATCATGAATATAGTTAATTTATCGCGTATTTCCTATTCTGACTATAACAAAACAAATAAGACTATTAAAGGCATGTTGAGTGCTATTTTTACTGGCAAATGCTTCTTTCTTCTTTCTAGAAAAAAATGCTGACAGTCAGCAAAATGATCTGCCAGTAGAGCAAGAAATAGGTGTAATAATCTTATAGTGAATAGGGAATAATAATTCAGTTCTGGTGTATAGAAGCACTTACAGAAATGTAGTACTCTAGCTTGGTCTCTATGAACTGAACCATGCAGAACAGATTCCACAAGGTCTTTGTGTTTGGCTGCATTTCCTGGATTACTGAGCAGCAGTCCTCCATCTGCACGTCATTCGAGTGACCAAACCCACAGGAGCAGGTAACCTGGTCGAGAGCGCTGCTCTAAACACCACTAAAAACCTGAGGCTTAGCTACACAGGACGGCTCACAAGACTGGACCTAAAGTGGTTTTTACAAACAATTTTTATTAAATATTTTTCATTCTTGACCTCACAACTCCATAATACCTACATGTCCGAAGTATCTTATTTCCCGAATGTTTGTTTGTGTCTTTTATAAGCTCACGTGACCATATATGCAAACTGTCTCACTAAAGCTTGTGTCAACAATGCAGAAGTCACAGACATTTCAAAAGCCTTCTCTGTAGTGCTGGACCGGGCCATTCACAGCATTTCCAACCTTTTCAGTTACGTATTTAGATAATTTGTGTGCGTATAAACTGAACGCAATCACTCCTACAGTCTCGAACAGTGTTTTGAACACATACATAGGACTGGTAGAGACGTTGGGAGCGATTGGGTTTGTGTTGTTCTGTGAAGAGTGATCATTCGCTGTGTGAAGTTCCTGGAAGACCTTTATTTCAGAGAATACCCATGTACACACAGATGACTCCAGATCTGTCTGCTCGTATGCTGTTTGATAACACCTGGTTTTCTGTTGTTGTAACACAGTAATGAGTGAAAAAGTGGGGAAACAAAATGACAAAATTTAAAGCTCTGGTTGTTTGAATATAGGGGGAAAAGACACAGAGCTATAAAACGTTTGGGGCAGTGCTTAATGCGGAAACCTGAGATTATGCAAGTTTCTGTCGAGAGGGAGAGGGGGATGGATCCCTGGTCGATTCACACAGACAGACAGACAGATAGACAGACAGACAGATAGTCCCATATGTTGCTTAGTAGTGAAAAAAAGCTGGATCCCATCTCTCGTTCTGTCGTTACCTTGTGAAAGAAGCAGGTCTCTGAGTTAAGGTTGTTAATGCTGACTGGTAGCTTTTAGAAGTTGTTCAGCAGGAAATATGCGGTTCTTGGCATAAAAACAACCAAACAAACAAAACGGAATCTGTGTTGTCCAAATGTTTTAATATACAAGAACAGGAACATACATTTCTTTGTATGAATTCAGAGGCAAGTTTTTTTTTAGAGCATGCTTGTTCATTTGTCCACTAACTGTTGGGGGTTTGTTAGCCTGGAGCTAATCTTGGTTTCAAGTTACGTTCAATTTTCCCACAGGATGAGGGATCCTTCACTTACCAAATGAAATTGAAGTGGGTTTATAATGTCTGTCAGTCATTCTTTTTTAAGTCATAATGCTTCTGATGTAATAATAACATCAATAATAATAATTCTTTACATTCCAAGCGAATAGACATAAGGAAGAACATTAATAAACAACAATAAATGTGCCAAACAGAAACAAAACTCAACAGTTAGAAGCTTGTGTATGAAGAAGGAAACTGGAGGCAGGTAAACTGGAGCAACAAATACTGACTGTACATTTGGAAGAAGGACACCAGAGGTCAGAAATGAATCAGCTAATGAACCGTTCTCAGCATAGCATGGACACTGATGCGTGGAGAGACACCTACTAATATAGTTCAATAGATTTCAATGGATAATCAGAATTCTAATCAACAGTTTCTATGAGGAGCACAGAGGTCAACCTAAATTCAGCAGTGTGTGAAATCTCAGGATATGTGTGAAATCTCGGGTTATGAATATTAGCAAATTCTCTGTCTTGTCCCTTGGGTTACTCTCGTGAGGTTTTTCCACCTCAGCTAATTATAATTCTCAGTGCTAAGTGCTAACGTATGGGATTTAAAGCTTCTTTCATTAATTTGATATGGTGTTTAAATGTTGAGTCATGGCTAATCCTTGAAGCTGTTCCACACCTCAAAGAACAGGGGGTCTTTAGGAGAGCTTAAAGGGACTTAACGAACAGGAGTTTATTTCCACCGAGTATTTGAGAGAACTTTGAAGACAGGGAAGGCGAGAAAGGTCTACAGTACTTTGGCATCATGACTCAGGCATATTGACAGCGGCTGGTAGAGCACTGAGCAGAGAGCTGGGTTCTGTCAATAATCTCCAAAGCAGGGTCTGAAAGCCTAGAGACAGGGATAACATGAAGAGTAACACCATAATCACTGCATTGTTAGTATACTGCTTAAAGTGGGGGACAAGATCAGAGATTGATATTTGAGTTATTATATTTCTGCACCTTCTTCACTGTTCTTTGAGGAATTGTTGTCGTTTTGGAAATTCTTTGCTATTGCATGTTGGTTACTTTGATGTGTGTACTTTTTGGAAAGAACTTGCACTTGTGGAAATACAGACTCATCATGGTGCAAGCTGCTTCATCAAGCTCTTGTAGTAGTGAGTAATACGCGAGTCCAACAAATTATGGATTTAAAAGATTTGTGACAAAAATGTGGTTGTTGTTTGTATTCAGTGTGCCCTATGATGGGGTGGCACTCCGTCCAGGGTGTATCCTGCCTTGATACCCGATGACGCCTGAGATAGGCACAGGCTCCCCGTGACCCGAGGTAGTTCGGATAAGCGGTAGAAAATGACTGAGTGAGTGTTTGCATTCAAGCTGGAAGTTGTTGACTGAATAATCCTGGTGTGCTAGAATCTAAACATCTGTCCTAAGGTGCTCGTTGCTCAGGAAAGAATGCCGGTCAATGATGTTGAGCCCTAAGCAGGTATTGACGCAGAGAGCACTTTGCCGTATGTTCAGCCACTTCAGGCTCAGGAAGGGGAGTGTGTGCTCTCTGTGTCTGTGGGGATGTACAGACAGGAACTGGATATCCATAGTGACTCGCTGGAGCTTCACTCTGCCAAAGTGCATTGTGATAAGCAGGATGTGACGTCACGGTAAAGGAAATACGGAAATGTTTGCCTGTGTGTTTTTCAAAAAGCGTGGGACTATGTGTGTGCGTGTGTGTATGTGTTTCAGAGGCTAAGGAATAGTTTAGGAGAGACTAGTACAAAATTAACCCGTGCTCGTTGTGATTGTGTGCACAGTGAGGTAGATGTGTACTCTGAGATTTAGGAGTTTGCCTGAGTGTTCACGTGTTCATATTGCTGTTGTCCTGCACTGGTCAACGCAGCTCTGGCGTGTACGTGCTGGCCTTTCGGCAGAAAAGGTAAGCAAAGGACTGCAAGCTAAAAGACAGACATAATCTTCTTACATCTCTTGATTTTTCTGCTGGCTTTAATCTGTACTCATATTTCTCGACATATTTCACTTTCTGAGTTGTGAGGTAACTCGTAGGTTTGATATTCGTTCAGGGCGATTTTTTCATCTTTGTCGTAAGCAGTACGTTTTATGACAGTTTGTCATTTTATAAAAATTATTTAAAAAAATCTAGCATATTGTAGAAATGTATGACATTGTCAGATTCCACAGCAGCCTGATTTATATTCTTAGGTAATTACTAATCCAGCATTACTCCCCTCCTGTTTGTTTTTCTTTTTTAATTCCCAGTTTAATCACTTGCCAATTCCCACCCACCAGCCAGCTCTCTTCTATTGTATGACAGCTATAGACCAGGGAGGAAGGAAGGTGAAGGCTTCCTCTGAGACATCCAAACTCATTTTTTGAACTGCTGCTTATTCTGCATCACAGGGCAGCGTAACACTCGTAATTAGGTGCTTTCTGCTGTCGTCCACATACAAGAGCTCAATAGGTGCATGTAATTTGCAAATGTCGCCGTGATTACATTTACATTTTCTGCATTTGGCAGAATGTGAAAATGTCTATCAATGAATACATCAGTACTGGTTCAATAGGTCACACACAAAGGTCACACATGAGGCTAAAACCCTGGAAGGAAATAGAGCACAGAAACATTATCTTAAATAAACAAATAGAAAAGTGCTAGTTTAATTATTTCAGGAAAAGGCAGATCACCTATCGTTTGAAGCCAGCGAGTGACTCAGCTGTTGGGAAATCTAGAGGAAGTTCATTCCACCGTCTAGGTACCAGACTAGAGAAGACAGAGAAGAGAGTAATGACAGGGACTGACAGGGAATAAAGGAGTGCCTCCCTTCCACACAGAGACTGTCGCCAATTCTGCTGTGTCATCTGTCCATAGAGTTTCATGATGTCTGGACAATAAAGCGAACACTTTTCTGTTGTGACACTCGAGAGCTTTCAATTTGAATTAAAAATGAAAAAAAGAAGACTGAAATAAATAAACATCTAATTATTACAGTCTCCATATAAATATTGCTGTTCATCTGAGCAACTCTAAATGCAGCCCTGTAGCTTTAAATGTCAAGGCACATTTCAGGTCACTCGTAATTGTCATTGAAATAATAAAATAATTATAGCACACTGGCACAACAGGAAGCCGCACAGCTCCAGGGTACCTGGTTCGATCCTGCTCATTATTTAAATGTGCACTATAATATTTTGGCTATTTAATTGTCATAGAGCTCTTTATTCCACTGATATACCACATTAGGTCCAATTTGACATTATTTTAATGTTTAAAATTCATTTTTAATTCATTCATTTTGAGATTTGATAATGACGTTCTAACAGAAATCCTTCAAGCATTTTATACAGTGATCGTGGCTTGTGTTTTAATGGAGTCTAACAGCACTGGCACTACAGCCATGTCTCAAGGCCACACAGCTGTCCTGTCAGTGGAGGCTGGCGGTCTGATGGAGTGCTGCTGTCTTGGCATGTTTCCTCGCTTCCTCTCCGAACCTCTGAGCTCCATTCATCCAGCTCTGATTCGAACTCACTTGTGACTTTCCCTCTTCTAATTCAGTCCTGATTGCAATCTGTAAAGGGTATAAGGTCAGCCGTGTGTGGTATAGGATCAAATGTAGCTTCTACACAGCTCCAGATCACATACTTGTCTTCCACACTGCAGAAATATTGACAGCTTGTGGCTGTGTATCAGAGATGGGGGACTCGAGTCATATGACTTGACTCGAGTCAGACTTAAGTCGCAAATTTGAGACTTGAGACAAATATTTAAAAAAGACTCGACTTGACTTTGTCTTGACATTCATGACTTGAGACTTGACTCGGACTTGAGTTAAATGATTCAGAGATGGGGGACTCGACTTGACTCGGGTCAGACTTAAGTCGCAAATTTGAGACTTGAGACTTGCTTGACAAATATTAAAAAAGACTCGACTTGACTTGGCCTTGACATTCATGACTTGAGACTTACTTGTGACTTGTACATGTGTGACTTACTCCCACCTCTGCTGTGTATGATGTTGACCGACACTTTTGATTCTCGTCACTAGAGAAAAGTAATGAAAGGTAACGTGGGTGTTCTTATGGAAACTTGATTAGACTGCTTTTGAGAAAAAGTATGGCAGCATTGTTGTGGTATCCATCTTTAATCATCTCTACCTTACTGAAAGTGAAAATCGTTGCATAAAAATGATTGCATTCTCAGTCTGAATTTTAAGCTTGCTATTTCTATTTTCCCTGCAGAATATGACAGACACCTAGCATCTCCCAACGGCATGGCAACAGGATATCCGGACCCTAATATAAATAACCATGGCCTGAGTCAGGGGGTGAAACCACGCTTCAGTGGAGGGATGGAGCGGCCGCCCGGGACGCTGGAACGTGTGCTCAAAGTCTTCCACTATTTTGAAAACAGCAGCGAACCCTCCACATGGGCCAGCAACATCAGACACGGAGATTCCACTGATATCAAGGTGTGTGAATTAGCGGAACTGATGAAAAATATTTATCCTTAATAAATATGTAAAAACACTACAAGGGTTTTGGCAGAAAATTGTTCATTTTATATCTTAAGCGTTAACAGAAACTTCACTGACAAATCCATGATTTACCGTCCTGTTTGTGAGCACTTTATTAGGAACACTTGAACACCTACACATTCGCGTATCAGCAGTGAAGTGCATACAATCATGGAGATCCCAGAACCAGGGGAAAAATGTCATCTTGGTGATTTTGACCGTGTCATGATTGTTGGTGCTAGACAGACTGGTTTGAGTATTTGAGCTGGTATTTTTCACATGCAAAATCTCTAGAGTTTACTCAGAATGATGCAATAAAGAACCAAACATCCAGTAAACAACAGTCACCGCAAAAAAATGAAGCCCCTTGGACCTGAATTACTTCTCTTCTTATTTCTTGCTTGGAACCAACAACCACGTTCTGATTCTGATGGAAGGTGTCTGCTTCAGTAGTATACAGTATACAGTAAAAACAAATGTGTTTTATGAACAGTTTTCTGATTCAGAGAGAACAGCACAGCATGAGATTCTGGTGTCTGTTCTAATTATAAAGGCGTAATAATTGCTCTGAGCGAGTGTACTATCTTTTACATCGCATCAGAAGTTTCATCTGTGTGTCAAGATTTTTTACGCAGAAAATTCTCTTCCTCTCTGCCATGTAGTGCTGGTTCTTCTTTTCTTGAAGACGAAAGAAGCACATCTGTCCTGTAAAACTCTGCCTAAACAATGTGGCCAAAATCGGCAATGATGTTGCAGTAAATTATTAACCAAACATGTGTTGAGCTTGTAACTCGTCATCGCAGGAGTGCTTCTGAGGGTGACCTGCATGCCCACTGTATATCCTAATAAAGTACATTTAAATATAACTTAAATCTGTGTAGATTATATACTCCTGCTCAGAGTAGCAGAGGGAGAAGCAAACATCTATTTGAAACCCTGACAGTTGTTAACCTGCTGATTCTATAGATAACAAAACTGTAAAACCCTTTCACGCTTCTTAAACTTTTTTTTTATTTCTCAAAAGCAAGTGCATATTATTTTTAATGGGAAGCAGACGCAAGGTGACCACTGCTGTGTGACGACTCTTTCGTTCTCAATATTTTCTACATTGGTCCTACTGTAACTGCGGATGTACTGTCAGGCAGGAGCCTGTATAGAGTTTGAGTCATACTGGGGCACAGGAATGAATCATGTCCCTTTAATCTAAGTTCTGCACATTAAAGGTGGGGTGCACGATGTTTGAAAGCCAATGTTGACATTTGAAATCACCAAAACAAACACGCCCCTAACCCAAATGGGTGTCACCCCTGTTTTGATAGCTCCGCCCCACACATACATACGTAACCCAGGCAACTGTTATGACGGAACCTTTTAAGGCAGCTGGCCGACTGGATATTTATCTCAATAAATGAACTCAATGAGTAATACTATGGTAATACAGGTCAACTGTGTTTTTGTAGTACTGTGTGTTGTACCGTGAAAGGTTTAGCGTTTAGCGTTTTCACGTGGAAGACGTGAACCTGTGGCAGAGGGAACGGCAGGTATCCGCCATGTCAATGTTTCAGTCACTTTCGGCTAATGTCAGACATGCGCACTGAACATGCGCACTGAACACTCTCTCCGCCGCATATTGACAAGACACGCCCCTTTCGGCTCATTGGCTTCACGTTTGTTTTGTTTGTCGGCCCGACTGAAGCATTTTTCAAACATTGTGCACCCCACCTTTAATCTACGTTCTGCAGATCATTTTATTTGTTCAATTTTACATTTTTACAATTTACTGTAAATGGCTTTACTATAATTTCATACACAAACATGTTTTAGGTTTCAGAGCTGGTTACTGTTTGGTTCCTGACAATAACAAACTCCATAGTTTTATAACTTGGAACTCGATTAGTAACAACTTCATCAGTGCAGGTATACATTTTATTTGATATTCCTGAAATTAACATCACATAGGTATACGTCTGTCTCTAAAACTAGCCCCCAAAATGAGCAAATCACTTCAAAATGTTTTCACTAGTGTTGACTAGATCACATGATTTGCTCAGTGGTATAAAAAAAGAGATAAAAATGTAAGTTGCTGTGGATGAGGACGTCTGCCAAATGCTGTACATGTAACAAATTAGATCTGACAAGTGTTCCTTTAGTTAAAAATCACGTTATCGATCGAATCTGTACCATGTAAATTAGTTTTCTAGAACAGGTTCACATACTGCTCATTAACACAGTCATGAGTGTTAGCCTGGTTGTTCCCTCACTTCGGTCCTCAGCTACAACGCGGCATTATGAATTAACATGTGACTGAAAGTCGAGGTTTCCACAGGGAAGAGTGAAGGGAGGAGGAGCACAGCGAGGGATCGAGGCGTGTGATTGAGAAGGATGTGCAGGATATTTTCACTTCGGTTTCTGTTATAATCAGCCTTCATGTTTTAATTGATTCACATGATGTAAGTGATAGAGTTCAGCGAATGGGAAAACCCATTTTCCAAGATGTTTCTGCTGTAAATCTACCTCATGAGACAATTCTTTATCAGGAAAATGTTCTAAAAGGGCAGTTGTGGCTCGACTGGGGCAGTTGTGGCTCGACCGGGGCAGTTGTGGCTCGACTGGGGCAGTTGTGGCTCGACTGGTTAAGGCTCTGGGTTGTTGATCTGAGGATCAGGGTTCAAGGCCCAGCACAGCCAAGCTGCCATTGCTGGGCCCTTGAGCAAGGCCCTCAACCCTCCCTGCTCCAGGGGCGCTGTATCATAGCTGCCCCTGCACTCTGACCCCAACCTCCTTAGTTGGGGTATGTGAAGAAAAGAATTCCACTGTGCTGTAATGTATATGTGGCGATAATAAAGGCTTCTGTGCCCCCGTTCTGTTCTGTAAAAATGTCACCTCTGCACATCAGCAGCAACACTTCTCTCCCTTTTTCCATCTCCAAAGCTACAGTAAAGACAAACAATCTTCTCATTGTCATAATCAAATCAGTGTGTTTGGTCTTCATTACTGACCATAATCCATCTGGATAACTAGCTAAGCAGGTTAGTTGATACTTCACATTGCTTTCTTTTCCCCATCACAATAAAGGTACACAGGCAAGCACTGTATCTTAAAAAACCACACACACACATCATGCATCGTAAAGATGATTAGTCACCAGCTCACCTTCTTTTTCTCTCTCTCTCTCTCTCTCTCTCTGTCACACATCTCTCTCTCATACTCTGTGACACTTGTCTTGCTCACATGCTCTCAAATGTTAATCAGTATGATGCGGATTACTATTTTCTCCCGTCTCCGCTTTCACTGAATATATTAAAATACAGAACATTTGAATTCAGCTTGCCATATTTTAACCCTTTTATTTTTAGGGGATCATCCAAAAGATTGTGGACATCCACAAGGTGAGGTGTGTTGCATGTTTTGGCTTGCGGCTCAGCCATCTGAAAACAGGCGAGATTCACTGGCTCCACCCGGACATGGGCGTCTCGCACGTGAGGGAGCGATATGAGCGCCGCCACCCACAGGATGAGTGGAGGTGAGTCAGCACTTCACTGCTGCTGCCTCGATGCATTTTACATGCAGACGATTTGTGTGGTATGTGTGTGTGTGTGTGCTTCGCTTAAGCAAGTTTCATTAGTGTCATGATCAGTAATACCCAGTCTAAAATACCCTTGACTTTCAGCTGCTCTAATGCTATGTATGAATCGACGTCTATTGGAGATTTTCTCAGTGCCTGCTGAAAATTAACTAGCTTTTCACTGCAATTCAGATGATCTGTCTATCAAAACAAAGCCTCGCAGAGCTGAATACACTATAGAAACCTTGACAAAAAAAGCATGGAAACAAATTCTTATTCGAGTTCTTATTCAGCAGCCGAGGTTGCCCTTGTCTGTCTGTTAAAAGTATTAATCCCTTTCGGCTCTTAGGAGCGGCCATGTGTAATCTGTATGAAGTCCATTTCTGCATGAGGCTTTTTAAAACAGGGGATCAAAAGGTAACACATCCCTCCAAAAGTATTGGCACACCAAGGTCAGTTCATGGACTATGCCATGCCTGAACACCAGGGGGACTTTCTGGTAGGCTTTGTTTGTCTTGTGATATGTGTCTTTGTTTTTGTTTTGTTTTCAAAGTGTTTGCCCCATACTTTACCTGTTCCCACCTCTGCACACCTGTTCCTCATGTCTTCCCAATTAACCTCCCTATTTATTCCTGTGGTCCTGCATCTTTTTTATTTATTTATTTAATTTTATTTAATTTTATTTATTTTTTTTGCTTGCTGCTGTGTCCTTGTTGTTGCATGCCTCCTGTTTTTTGGATATGTTTCCCCGTTTTATGCAGTTATATTTGCTTTTGTAGTGTCTTGTTTTAGTAGTTTATTTTTCTTCTATTATATTTCCCTGTGTTTGGTCGGACTAGTTTCTTTTAATAAAACCCTTGTTACCTACCATCCCTGCATTTGGGTCTGATTTCCACTCAGTGAAGGCACCTGTTTTCTGACCGAGAACACAAGATGAGCATAAGAAGACGGATCAGAATTTAGGTTTTCATGTTCAGATATTTACATCTAGATTTGTTACATACTGTAGAACCCATCTTTGGTGGCAGATGACAGCTTTTAGGTGAGAAAAAAAAAAAAATCAATAAATAGCACAATATTTGGTTGCATATCCCTTGCTTGCAGTAACTGCATCAAACTGGTGACTCACTGACATCACCATACTGTTGCCTTCTTTTATCATGCTTCTCTTGGCTTTTACCACAGCTTGTTTCAGTTGTGCATTGCTCCCTTCCTCTTCAGGAGGTGAAATACAGCTCAGTGGCATGAAGGTCTGGTGATTGACATGGCCACTCTCAAACATTCAGCTTTTTGGCCAGGATGAAATCCTTTGTTGTGTTGGCATTGTGTTTTGTCTTATTCTCTTGCCATATGAACTTAGATTAGATGTATTAGATTGGATGTATTTGTCTGTAAATTGGCAGACAGAATGTAGTCTTCTGAATTTATTCTGCTGCTTCCATCATGAGTTACATCATCAATAAAGATTCAGACTGTTCCAGAAGCAGCCATGCAAGCCCAAGACATCACCTCCACTGTGCTTCAGAAGTGGGCTCTTGTTTCTGGTTTCTTGTTATTTAACACCTCTAGATGTAAATGAAAGCTGAAAATCCGATCTGTAGTCTCATTTTAATTAGTGTCAGAATTTCTATTCAAATACTTTAGTAAGGGACTGCACATCCCAAATGAAAACCTCTGCTTTGCAAATGTCTGCTTGTTAAAACTATTTGCATCTACGCACGAAAAAATGAAAATGAACTCCAACAAAAAAAATCAGCTCGTCCCAAACTCCCAGGCTAGAGACTTGTCCTCTTGTCTACCTAACGTGGCATCCTACTAGAGCTCAGTATCTTCTTTTTGGAAATCTTTCGCTGTTTTGATTGGACCTTTTCATATTAGGTCAAAACTTCTGCAAATACAATACAGAAGAGCACCGAGTCTATGTCACAACCTGGATGGAAGGAGACAGACCCGTACGCAGGATAGCTTCAGATGACGGGGGTTTAATAAATGAGGAAGACATAGACAGAAAGACGATAACTGAAACAATACTAATGACGACATTTAACAATGACTAAACATGACGAGGGGTACACGTAACTAATGATTGCGCGCTGCCATCGGCAACGTGGCTCACTTAAATATAAAAAAGACACTGATGACAATGAGGAGCAGGTATGGTGACAGGGAGGAGCAGACGAAGGCGGGGCAGACATGTGACGACAACAATAGCACATGGCCAAAAGTCCGGGCTGAATCATGACAGTCTAATCTTTAGTTGTACACCATGCATGATTACCTGTTGGTATAAAGAGACATTGTTCAACATTGTGTTCTGTGAAGGTTAAATGAAGATAAATGAAATGGTCCACGCCAATTGAAGTATTGTTTTTGCTCCATTTATGATGCTTAGAAAATCCTTCCTCGATGTGTAATTTGTTTAGCCGTTTTTACTGAATGGACAGTTTAGTCATTCATGCCAAAGATTTTAGTGTGAGCTAGCTTCTGATTTACTGCCAGCACTTTACAGCTTTCAGTCTGTCTTGCTCCAAATGCAGTCTCGGGCAGTGTTGTGACACAGCAGGTAGCATTGCTGCCTCACAGTTCCCCCAGTACTGTCCTTGGCTCAGATTAATCTATGTGTGTAGTAGGGCTGGGCGATATGGCTGAAAACTGTATCATGATATCAGTGTTTCATATCGGTGGATGTCGATAATTGTTGATATTTTTTATGACCCATTTAAAATAAGGACCAGGAGATAAATATATTACATTTAAACATTTTTATTTAAAAATATTTTTTCCCTTAAGTTATTAAGACAGAAATGTCAACAATCATGGCAAATAATTAAAATGTAAACATAGGTCTAAAGTCACAATGAAGACTTAACAATTATCTCTTAACATTTAAGGTGCAAAATGAAAGAAAATGCAAGAAATGCTTAATAAAGTGTAATAAAATAGTGCAAAGTGTTAAATATAAACATAGAGAAACCTGAGAATTTAGTGCAAGTTTAGTGCTAGGAAGTTCACTAGCTGTTCACCTTCTGGTGAATAAAGTGTTTTAAAATATGTGGACTGAGATACATCTGTAATATAAACAAACCTGATACAGTACAGTAACATTGTTTGAAATATAAAACCTGCAGAAATATGAAAAAGTAGCCGACTTTTCCTCTATTATTTACAATTTCCTCGCTTGCTGCGGCGCTCATTTTCTGCTCATCAGTTGCCAGTTACTGAAGAGGAATCCAGCAGACCAGCACGAGACAACGATATGGTGCAACCAAACATGATACTGTTACATGATTGGCTGTTAGTGTGTCACTCCCTACGTTGCTAGGTTACCAGAGAGTGAGTGCCTTTGTTAATGCAAACAAACTTGCTTCGCAACCTCTGTTTTCTTCCAACGAAGAATAAAAAATATTGAACGTTTTATCGAACACATTTTTTATTGATATCGATCACGTGTCTATCACGATACATATCGTTATCGTTTTAACGCCCAGCAATAGTGTGTAGTTTCACATGTTCTTTCCTCAAGGTTTTCCTGTTTCCTCCCACATACTGAAAACCTGACATCAACATGGTCAAAAGCTCATTACTTAATTTATTTTCAGTAGCTGCTTTAATTTTTCTGCACTTCAGCATGCTCTCAATACTATTGTTTGACTTGTTCGTTTGATTTTAGGGTCACATTATCTGGTGTCACCCACATGAGGATGGCTTCTCCTTTACTCTGTTCCTCTCAAAATTTTCTTCCAAATATCATCTCAGGGAGATTTTTCTTGTCACAGTCACCTCTGGCTTGCTAATAAGTCATGAATTTATTAGTTAATTTTTTTTTTATATATAATAGATTTATATAGTTTTATATTTAGATTAATTATACACAGTATTATTGTTTGTTGTCTTCTGCCTAAACACACACAAGTGTTTGATGAAATTGTGTGATAACTCAAACAGGCCTCACTTCATCGCTTCTGTCTGTCATTGCTTACCTCGCGTGTCAACGCTACTCAGGTGTTACTGCAGTCTGGCTCGGGATCAGATTGTCTGGATAATTGTTGGAAATGGAGAGCAAACAAAAAGGCAGCTGTGACAGAATGGAGAATAATTTTAGCTCGCAGGCAGAAGGCTGCTCGGTGCAGGCACTGATACAGCTGTAATCTGGCAGCTTGTAGTGGAACATGCCTCGCTAGAATCTCTAATCACTTCCATTTGACAGCGAATATTATCAGAACTTAGCTCTGAGCAGACTGCTACACATATTAAACACTCATTCACACATTCCTCTTCTGTTTTTTTTTTCAGCTCAGCTTGTGTTTTTCCCAGTGAGGTTGTGCATGTGTGTCTCATAATCTTCAGGGTTGACGTCACACATGTACAGCTGCTTGACTGAACAGTCAGGATAAAACGCTTAGTGAAAGTGGGTGAGGATGTGAATGATCTCTCTCTCTTTATATTTTAGAAATATAGACACTGAATGTAACTGCTTGAGAGAGAAGAAACATTTGGAACATCTTTTCCCACACAAGTTCCAATGTCCACCGAGTTTGTGAGTAGGGCTGTGATAACAAAATGGCTAAAAGTTGGAAATAATAGCAGCACTCATTCTATGTAACTCACAACTCACCCCAGAGCAAACTGTATCACAAAGTGGACTTGTTGGTGTGTGGGAGGTGTTAAGGAAAACTGTCTCTAAAAAGGCCCATCTGATTAGAAAGCATATTGTTCTGTGCTAACAGCTTGTGACTACAGACAACCAACGATAGCTGATTAAAGTTGACTAAAATCTTTGTGGGTGACTGTGACCCTCGTATAAAAGCCACCAACAGCAGGATGGCATAGGAATCTAGTGACAATGGCAGAATGTTAAAGAAAGCTACGCTTCATCACCAGTGCAGTTTTCTTATGTGTGGATAAGGAAGTCTCAGTTTGTGTCCTATAGTGCAGTACATCATTTATCACCTCTTACAATTTCATTGTAATGCTGCGTTCACACATACACTGACTCACAGCAACAGAGTGACTGGAGATCATTCATTCAACCAGAGCAGCGACTTGTGTTGAGATGAGCGACACCAACCCTTGGTGACTAGAAAAATGTTACTTTATTCAAACATAGAGTGAAGACATGGCAGAGAGAAAGCACACGGCTTCTCCTTCATCTCAAATGATGTCTGTACATGGCCGAAATTTATATACAAACGCCAAATCTCCCTCCAGAATCTTTCATTTTTAACAGCAAGAAAACCGATTTGGAAATCTTGTTGTGCCTCCCCATCGATAAATGTTATTACCATGGCAACCAGTAGTACGAACATCTACTGATGACTTCATAGTACAACGACTGGAGACTCGTGTGAAAGTCGATTAACGTACAGTGAGAACAAGCAGGATGGAAGTGTGTAAACTCAACATACATTTTATTAAGCGTAATCTAATAATTGTCACCACAGCACAGCTAGGTTCAGAGAGCATAAGCCGAGGATAAACCGCATTAAAACAGGAAACACAAGCGTGGAGCGATACCAGGAATCATGGAACATGAAAACTAGGAAAGAAAGGTTTGGACTTAATGTTTAAAATGCACGAGTATTCTTAGTGAAACACTGAGGCATCAGGGCTTAAATAAGAAAACAACGTACAGGTGAGAACACTCATGACACAATAGGAAGCAATGACCAGACAGACGGTGAGACAAGCTATGAAGCAAAACACATTGCTTTATAAACAAATCGTAAATTATGGAAGCAGACTTTGTTTGTGCTGGAAGCCACAACACCTGCTGAGAGGTGGAGTTCATGACCGTCACTGTAATATCCAACTGTATCATAGAGCTTACGTCACATGATGCTGCCTCAATTTAGATAATGATGTTTTTTCAATTTATGCCCATTTACTTACAGTAAAGTGTTACCCAAAATAGGAGTATGATCTCTTTTGCTCCTATCACTAACCCTAAACCTGAGTTACTGTTTTTCTCTAATTAATATAAATAAGATTGTCACCCTATGTTTGTAGACTACACCACATTTTTGAGATTCAGAAAATATGGTGTTTTTCTCTCAGGTACGAGTTGCGGATACGCTACCTGCCAAAATCCTTCCTAAAGCAGTTTACTGAAGACCCACCAGCACTAAACTACTTTTACCATCAGGTAAGCACATGTATGCTCCAGCACAGGACAGCACTTACAGCTCGATCTCTGTCTCACTGCCTACACAGTGTCAGTACGTGGGATACTATTAAAGCTCTGACTAGTTCGAACAGTACTTTCAATCATGGGACATTTTCAGTACATAATGTGTTTGTCTGCAGGATGTTTTGAAGTTGAATTGAATATGAAATCTAATGGCCATGAAAGAGCACAAACCAGACAGGTGCCTCTGTGCTTGCTCTCTCTCTCTCTCTCTCTCTCTCTCTCTCTCTCACACACACACTCTCTCTCTCTCGTTCTCTCTAATGTACAATCACAAGCCGCTCTCAAGAGGAAGTTTATTTTTTATTCCTGTGCCTTTTTGAAATGTAGTAGTAAAAACCTCCACATTGCAAATGAATGAATTGCGAGCAAATCAAACTGACTCATGTTTACTTTAATGGCTTCACATGTATATGTCCTATGTTTTCTGTTGATGCTGTTGCTAGGATTATTTGAATTGGCTTTTACATTTCTGCAGCAACAACAACAACAAAGATCCTGTGCTTATTTTGACCAAACCAGCCTTTAGAGCTCTTACAGCATCGTTGCTAGAAATTTGTAACTGGCAATGTAGCAAAATATTGTTTATAAGTTTTAGTCTAATCTTATTTAAGTTTGTATATTTGAAATTTATTTAACATGTTATGCTGTGGGGGGGCACGGTGGTTTAGTGGTTAGCACGTTCGCCTCACACCTCCAGGGTTGTGGGTTCGATTCCCGCCTCCGTCTTGTGTGTGTGGAGTTTGCATGTTCTCCCCGTGCCTTGGGGGTTTCCTCCGGGTACTCCGGTTTCCTCTCCCGGTCCAAAGACATGCATGGTAGGTTGATTTGCATCTCTGGAAAATTGTCCGTAGTGTGTGATTGCATGAGTGAATGAGTGTGTGTGTGTGCCCTGCGATGGGTTGGCACTCCGTCCAGGGTGTATCCTGCCTTGATGCCCGATGATGCCTGAGATAGGCACAGGCTCACCGTGACCCGAGGTATATAGTTCGGATAAGCGGTAGAAGATGAATGAATGAATGAATGAATGTTATGCTGCTGTGCTGTCAGAGTTCTCTTTCCAAACACTGCGATGTCTCTGTAATTACCAGGTGAGAAGAGATTATATGATGGAAGTAGCTGATCAAGTCGATCAGGACATTGCACTTAAACTGGGCTGCCTTGAAATCAGGTAAGCATCCTGAGTCGATTCCTACTAGAAGGGATTACACAACACACAGCATGACTTTGCGAATCCATCTACGAATATGTGTGTTGGAAAACTACATATATAAAAACTGTCCATCATTCTGCTCTTCTCCTTCATTTCATTAACAGGAGGTTTTTCAGAGAGATGCCAGGAAATGCCCTTGATAAAAAATCCAACTATGAATTACTAGAGTAAGTGAAGCTTGTGTCGATATCATTTAACAACTCGGTTGCTAGGCTTGCATCAAGAGTGGAATGTGAAAGATGAAAGATATTTTCTCTTTCCTCCATGCAGTATGTGGGTCAGGATAAAATGTGCTCTGGAAACCCTGTTTGCCCTATTTATAGTGGGGAATAATTGATCCCTACACATCTCCTGCCGTGACGTAAGGTGCACCCTAGAGCAGTGTTTCTGCTGCCTGAAAGCTCAGTCATAAATAACAGAGTTTACTAATCCAGCCAAGACTTTCCAACTGTAATGTAACTTCAACACCATACAATTTGTACCATTACAGAGCGTTCTGCTCTCAGTATACATTGTGCTCCTTTCATTCTAGAGTGATAAAGACTCAAGACTTTATGCTTATGGTCTTAACATCAGCAGAATTGTAGCTGAGGATCCTATTGTGAATTTTGGATGCTTATGTTTGCTAAAAAATAATGCATGGGGTAACATATGTAATTATTATGGCAGAGTGTTAGAGAAAAGATTGTTGTTCAGTGTGTAAAAGAGACAGGTATCAAAGCTGGACTGGTAATATATAGTTCAGTTTAAGGTCTCCTTGTAACCCAACAGTCCAGTTTTCTGATTCTTCTTGTTCCTCATATCTCTTATTCTTTGCAGAAAAGATGTTGGTCTAAGAAGATTTTTCCCCAAAAGCCTGTTGGACTCAGTCAAGGTGAGACGGACACTCTTGACGCCAATGTCAGGGTTAAGGTCAAGCTGCCGTTGTGCTTAATGTTTTGTACGTACACTCACCTACACTCACTGACCACTTTAGTCAAGTCAAGTCAAGACAAGAATCTTTTATTTTCATTTCAGTTCAAGAATATGGTGCTACACAGAATGACATAAAGCTACATAAAACCTCACACAGCTAAGGAGATTAACTTGTCCCAAGACACATAAAGTGCTTCTGTGCAAACAGTGTGAGACAAACAGACAATCCAAAACAATATTGAAGCGCTGAAATTTAAATTTTATTGGTGTCACACAAACATAGTACCACATGCAGTGAAATGCTTTTTAAAGCTGTCCAGTATAGAAAAGCCATAAAGCAGAATTTACTTGGATACAAATAGAAAAAGAAAACTCTAATACAAAAGGATATAAAGGGTTGATGGCAGAAAAATGATGGACTCTCTGAGGAATAAAGTGCAGCATTGTTTGTGCAATACAGTGCTGTGCAACATTGGCTGAGAAGTGAAGTAGCTTACGTATATAATACATATTTATAAATACTGTGCAAACAAACCTAGTTCTATGATTGCAGTCCGTAATGCACTTATCAGATCAGCCAAATGTTGCAGCAGTGCAGTGTATCAAATGTAGATACAGCTCAGAAATCATCAGTTAATATTCACATCAAATATCCACCTGGTTTTTGCAACACTAAGCTTCAGCCAGTCAGGTCGTTCTCCTCTCACCTCTCTCATTAAACAAGGCTAAGCCTCAGAACTGCTCCCTAAATCTGTTCTGCATGAAAATCCCCAAATATCACCATTTCCTACAGGTTCTTAACGAAGTGGTGTGTGAGTGTATAGTGACTTAAAGCAACCCCAGCATGTGACTCCCATCCTCAGCTACCTTTGTGGACTTATTTCAGATCAGGTTCCTGTCTGCTCTATAACTATTTACATAGAAATATTTGCTCTATAACTAGTGTTTCAGAAGCCCAAGGTAGTCGAGCGGAATATAAATCCGCCTGGAGTGAGGGCGAGGATTCTGTTGTCCTTCTCGAATCATTACCCGCTCAGCTGCCTCAGCGTTTGTATGCCCTAGAGAGCGAGTGGCCCAATTCTGCCTTTCCCCTTCTTGTGCTGCTCAGGATAAGTGTAGCAGAGAGAGCTCACTGCTGCTCTCACCATCTACACTGCAGCACAGTGCTGTGAAATGACTGCTGCCCTAATTCCCCAGTCAGTAGGTGGTTCATCTGTACATTATTAGCATGTATTTTTATTTTTTTTTTTTAGCATTTTAGCACTTTGCTAAAAAAAAAAAAAAAGCAGGCATAATCTCTCTCTTTCTCTCTCTCTCTCTCTCTCTCTCTCTCTCTCTCCCCCCCTCTCTCTCTCTCTCTGTCTCTCTCTCTCTGTCTCTCTCTCTTACACATTTTTTGATATCTATCATACTTTACTCTACCTTAGCGCTCAGCATCACTGTCCCTGGAGACGTCCCTTCCTAGTGAGGGTAACGGGTTATCTATGGCAGATGTGTTGGATTCAGATCAGAGCCAGGCATGAGACGATACACTGATAGCAGTGATAGCAGACATACAGGCTTCACGACACAAAAAAAAACCCTGAACAGATTTCTAGGTTGATGGTATCTTTAGTCTGTAACCTAGTGAGCCAGCGTTCATGTATTCATCGTTAGAGACTTGAAAGCACTTTTGTACGTCGCTCTGGATACTGACGTCTGCTAAACATCCTAAATGTAAATATTGACCTAAAATATTATATTTCGCATTTTAATGTTTATTTTTTTCTTGATGTGCGCTGTAGGATTTTTTTTTTTAGCGATTTAATCGAACGCAACCTATTGAAAATTTTCCAATTCTCTTTTGTCTTTGCAGCCGAAATCATTACGGAAGTCGATCCAGCAGACCTTTAAGTTGTTCGCCAATCTTAACGACGAGCAGAGCATTGTCAAGTTCTTTGAAATCCTGTCACCAATTTACAGATTTGACAAAGAATGCTTTAAGTGTGCTCTTGGGGTAAGTTCATGTAACATCACGCAAGAACTTGAGTTTATGCTTGAGTTAATGTCTTATAGTTTAAAGAGTTTGTACTATTTTCCTTCAAAAAAAAAAAAAAGAAAGGAAGGAAGAAAGATGAGTCGGAAAGATGAGACGGATCCTCCGGTGATTAACTGGAGGCTGGTGATGACCTCTGCTGGTTGACAAAAAGAACTTTTAAACTTACCTCCAGGTCTTTTTGAACGAATTGTATGTACACTGGTCTTCCTTCTGATCAAAGAAGGCAGTCACAGTACAGCACATACAGTAGAGAACATCATTCATGTCACTACTTCATGTGACAGACTACTTCTCACATTGGTCACTATTTATTACCCGATAATAAGCTAATTAAATTTTTAATGGGGAACAGTTTGTATATTTTGTATATCTTACATCACACAGACACTGTGAAATCAGTCTAATTTACAGATTTTGGAACGGTGCTGCAGTGCTGGTTGCTGTTTTATTTTTATTATTCATTTTCTGTAACTGCTTTAAAAACCATACACAAGTCAGAACAGCTTAAGTGGTGTTTATTTAAAAAAGAAGAGAATGAAGGTTAGGCACTGTGCCATCTCTGACCTGGTGATTGTGTGTGTTACAGTCCAGCTGGGTGATAGCAGTAGAGCTTGCCATTGGCCCTGAGGAAGGAATAAGCTACCTCACTGACAAAGGCTCAGCTGTGAGGATCACCGCGCACACACACACACACACACACACACACACACACACACACACACACACACACACACTGCTGAGAGAATGAACACAAAAACACCTGATCTCCTAAATCCTTCTGCTTGATCTTAAGTTAATGACAAACTGCTGGTTTTATTTTAGATACATTCACCATAGAATCCACCATGCTTAATTAATTAATTAATTATTTTATGTGTGTTGGTAGCCGACACATCTGGCCAACTTCACACAGGTGAAGAGTATTCAGTTTGAGGAACAGGAGAAGAAAGGCATCCTGCAGCTGGACGTAGCTGGTGCAGCAGAGGTACTGCTCTCTCTCTCATGCGCACACACACACACACACACACACATTGTTGGTACAATGTGGAAAGATGTATTGATGTTATAATATCACAATATTTAGTTTCAGTATTTAGTTACCATCCATATACAATTTGAAAAGCACATTTGATAAGAAAAAAAGAATAGATGTGAAATATATTCACTTAAATGTATGTATACTTGATTACCTGTGTGTGTGTGTCTGATGTACACCATGTGTGGATGCAGCCTCTAAAGGTGACGACCACGTGCGTGAGCACCGCAGAGAACATGGCCGACCTTATCGACGGTTATTGCCGTCTCGTCAACAAAACCTCTTTATCCTTCATCGTCCGTGTGCACAAAGGTACAAACATAATCATATGATATCATTTCTCAGTTAGCTGCCAAATTCTTACATATTGCAGTAAATATGCAAATAAATCAGGAGTATATCTCAAACCTATACATTTCTATTATATGCACAACTTGATCTTTCTGTATTGTGCTCAACAGAGGGAGAAAGAGCATTGCCTTCAATCCCAAAGGCTCCAAAGTAAGTACTTGTTTACGTGTGTAGACTGACTCAATTTCAGTGGGACCTTTGGTGTCTGTGAAAGTCACTCTGGCTTCTTATTTATTTATTTAAAAAAAAAAAAATTCCCTCCTTTTCTTACTGTTATGTGTTTTTTTGGTTGGAAAGCAACGTGGGGTGTAATAAAGGCACATGATAAATTAAACATCACGTTAAACATAAGGTGCCTCATTTAGTAAAGATTAGTCTCAGACTATCTAGGGAAAGCTACAGGTCTGACTCATGACACTACAAGCGACCAGACTTAATTGACTTAATTTAATTTTTTTATTTCTTTTTTTGACTGTAGTCTCATTCTCAGCATGTAAACTTGGCTAGTTAGCTAGCCAGCAATATAATGCATGGTGTAAATTAGTAGATTATGTTTTTACGTAAAGGCCACACTTTGGTTCTGTCTGAGTCAAACACATACAGAACCAAAGTGTGGCCTTTACGTCAACAGCCAACAAGCAACTATTTAAGAGTGTGATTTGAGTGTTCTGTATTTATTCCTAGTCTCCACACAGTTAAGCGAGGTCCTTCCCAGTGACTGTGTATCTCTTCTCTATAGTTTATGGTTCTTTCCTGAACTGCCTTGATGCTGGTTTCCCTTCATGCTTTTGCTGCTTCCTGACATCAAGAAGCATAAGATACTGAAAGCTGAAGAGCAACAAAACACATGAAACATAATTTGACTGCTTCTGATAGATTCAGTGTACATTTGGGTCTTGTGTCTGTTTGATAATGTTATACTTCATGTGTGTTTTCCCGTGAAGTCTACATCCTTAAATATAGATATGGCAGTAAATTGGATTTGAGTTGCCTGGATGAACATCAGCAGGTGGCTTTAGTAATGAACGTTTGTCAGTGAAGCTGTGTGACTGACTGCTTAAAAACTCTTTTGTTCTGCAGACCATGATATTTATGCTTTTTGTTTCGCCAGACAAATGACCCAAACAAACACATTCTAGGCTTTGCCTTGTCATCCTTGTCAAGTAATGTGGAATTTCTCAGTTTGTTTCAAAAGCCATTTCACACCTCCAGCTTGACCCCCTTTTACACCAGATTGTAATCTGCCCCAGTTCTGTTTTTTTCCCTTATTTGGTCAAATGGGTGGAACAGTGTGTCTCAGGGTTGGGGTTATGCTCAGGGTCACTCTGTGTACTGTGCAGTGCATTCTAGCTTTAAAAAAATCTAGCAATGATGTACAGTAGTCACCTGCTGCAACCTTTGGTCCACAGAGCCTCGAATCATGACAAACGACTACAGAGCGTCAGGGCCAAGGCCGTCTCTGTCTCAGGTAAGGGGCGTATGTTTACGTCTCTAAACTTCACATTGCTATGGCAGTATTTCGCAGGGTAGAAGACCTTTTGTGCTAGTATTGCTTTTGAATAATGTCAGCCTTGTATTTTGAATAAGATAAATTGAGGTTTGTCATTTTTCAACATGTTAACATATCCATGACATAAAGCTAGACTTTTTGTAACATTTGCGCACAAATATAAAGCATAGTCTTGCAGCTTTATGTGCAGTATGTACAGTAAGCCGATTCCAAACTAACACGTATATTTGAACAGATGTTGCTTTACATTTTGGCTGCACTGACGTTTTCAGGTCATGGACAGAAAGGCCTGGACAGATAATGAAGTAGCTCTACTTTATGTTACGTTATGGCTGAGAATTGCTTTGGTCATGTCAACATACTCAAAAGCAATTTTTTCCAATCCAACACCATAACACGGAAGTGACATTTTAAGATCCATAACCTCCTTAAAGAGTGGATTTGAAAAGATTTTACTGATTCAAAACGTTGCATAGAACGGCACTCCTGATAAGGAAAAAACAGTTTTCTTCTTCTTTTTCTTCTTCTTCTTCTTCTTCTTCTTCTTCTTCTTCTTCTTCTTCTTTGTCTTCTTCTGCATGCCAGATAACCTTTTTATTGCTTGTTGCTGAGCGTTGTACTAAGGTAATGAATTGTTGGTTGTGACAGTTATAGTCACAGACATTCATAGTCATAGATATTCATGGGTACTAAGATATTTTTAACCTTTTAGCTTTGAGAGATACATTGCTGTGTTTGCAGGCATTAAAGCAGAGATATAAGGATAATTAATCCTTTTCACCCACTGAAGACTCTTCAGTTATACTTTACACATAATACATTCATTCTAAGCTCACTACTCTAAATATGACTGCACTTGTTTCTTCTTTACATGGTTTTTAGGAAATGAGTATAATCTCTCTCTCTCTCTCTCTGTCTCTGTCTCTCTCTCTCTCTCTCTCTCTCTCTCTCTCTCTGTGTCTCTCTCTCTATCCCTCACTCTCTCTCTATCCCTTGCATGCTGCTATGCTTGGATCTGCAGATGAGATCAGTGGAGACGGTAATGTCATACTCCATCCATGTAGCTAAATTCAGACAAGCTTCTGGCATTTGATCCACTTTTTAAATTCGTGTAAGGAAATACACTGCAAGGCAAAGGTTTTTGAACACCCAATATTTTATTCGATTCGAGCATTTTTGTTCAAACAACTTGAAATATTTCATGAATTAAATCAATTAAAATGTGGCAAGCTGACCAAAGGTTAGTTATAAGTGACTAAATAAATGTTAATTAAAAGTCCCATCGGGATCTAAGAGCGATCACTTAAGTTTAAAAGAGATTTCGCATAATTTAACTGCTATTGTCTACTATTTTGCTCAGTCTGTGGCAATAAAGGTGATTAAACTGCAATGAAACTTCCAGGTGCTCAGAAACCTCTGCCTGGCAGCACACAGTAGCTGTGAAGATGTGGAAACACACTGCAGTGCTTTAAAGTGCTCGTGTCTGGTGAACGTGGTGGAGTGTGGAAGACACGGCTGCTCTCTTTCACCCGGAAAAGTTGAAGATATTTATGAACGCTAGATCCTAACATGAAAAGATATTCATGGATAAAGTCTAATCAACACCATATTTCAGAACGGAAAGGAAATTTCTCCCGAATGCTGCGTCGCTCTGCTTGCGAGATTCTTTTTTGCTCTCAGCAGAAAACAGACTGCAGTGAGACAATGCATGTGAAACTAACCAAGTAACCATGACTTCATCTGCTTTTCCCAAAGACACTAAAGCTGTCATCCATCCCTCACTCCACACACACACACACACACACACACACACTCCCTCTCTCGCTCTCTCTCTCATACCGAAACGGATCCTATTAAGCTGACAAGCCTTTTAAACATTCAGCTGTGCTGGAAGTGTGTAGATATGATGGCTCTCTTTCTCTCACTGAGGTGTTAGCAGAGAAGGGAATACTTCAGCGTGTACAGCTAGTTTGTTGAGCAACTTTTCACTGAGCTTTGCTAATCTGTTTTGCTCCTGCTTACACAGTGTGTTCATCCTGCTCTCTCACTCTTCTCCCGCAGAGACAGACGACTATGCAGAGATTATAGATGAAGAGGACACATACACCATGCCCTCCAGTGAGTACTCCGAGTTATTACACACCATCCACTGAGCACTGAAACAGGCAACCAATGAAACAATAGAATCCTTTGTAGCCACAGACATTAAAGCAGTCGTGTCCTTTTTTTTTTGGTTGTTTTAATAGAAAAAGTTTATCAGGGTGGTGGCAGCTGTGCTGTAGTTTCTATGTCGTCTACACTAACTTTCTCGCTGTACTGTTTCTTTCTTTCTTTTTTTTGCCAGACCAGATGTTCCTGGAACTGTGTTAACCTAGTTTCTAGCATGTGCTCCACTTCTTTTGTGTGCTGTTTATCTTTACAGGCTGTGCTGCTCTTGTTCAGTCAGTCACTGCTGCTTTATTTTTTCTCCTGAGCTGGTCACTTTAGTCCTAAACTGAACAGCTGATCATTGCATTGTTCAGCTTTAGGCTTTTTGTTTCATTATATCACTCTATTACAGACCGAAGATCTTCACTCAGGGTTCCAGTACAGATTTAGTTATCAGCTGAAACAGACATACGACTTACTTCCAATAGTAAATCAGCAGTAATGAGTTTAAAACCTAAATAGAAACCTGAGTTTTCTAAAATTCCAGATTTGGCATTGTAGTAAAAAAAAAAAAATCACAGATTTCTATAATAACAGATGAGAATCTGGAGCCATCTAGTGGTATTTGCACACATTTTTGTATTCTGAGTTTTTGAGACATTTAAGAAAATGTTCCTTCTTCTTCTTTACCCTAATAAATACCACATTTCTATTTTATTCTACATCTGAAATACAGTGAGTTGTAGTGACTTCACATCATACTGTATGTCTGTAGGGTTTGCCCATTAATACTGATCATGACATTGCGCACTGTTATATGTCAATTTTGTCTTCTTTCACATTAATTGCACTACAGAATACTATGGACTAGATGAAGGTAAAGGTTTTTCTCCTGCTTTTTCCATTCCCTTGCTTTGGCTTTTATAGTGCTGAATAACTATAACCTTGCTTGAGTGTGTGCAAGTGTGTGCCTTTTTTCCTTTGCCTTGCATTTGTGGTTTTGTATTTTCTTTGGTGCAGAGTTGCTAATTTCTCATTAATATATTAATATCCTACAATTATTGTCCAATCATTATGTAGACCTGCACAGTCATGCAGTTATCTGATCAGCCAATAATCTCGCAGCAGCACTGAGACCTGGAGATGCAGGTCAAGAGCTTCAGTTCACATCAAACATCAGAACGGGGAAAATGTTTGATCTCGGTGACTATGACACTGGCACCAGAAGGGCTGGTTTGAGTATTTCAGAAGCTGTTCGCTTAGGAATTACACACAACAGTCTGTAGAGTCTACAAGAAATCAAGAAACATCCTGTGAGTGAAGGGTCTGCAGGTTAAAACACCTTGAGAGGACAGAAGAGAATGAACTGACTGGACTGAGATAGAAGGAAAACTATGATAACTCAAATAAATAAGCTGTTGTAGCCTATCTGTAATATATATTGTATTGTACTATATTTTTCCTGACAGCTTGAATCTGGCCATTTTCCTCTGACTTCTCTTATAAACAAAGTGTTTTCACCCACAAAACTGTCTCTCACTCACTCAGTGTTTTTATTGCACCATTCTGTGTAAACTCTAGACTAAACCCTGTTGTGTGTGAAGGGAAAAAAGAATCAAACCAGCTCATCTGATGTGAAGAACCATGCTACAATGAAAATCACACATTTTCTCTATTCTGATGTTGGATATGAATTTTAACATAAGCTCTCGACCAGCATCTGCAACCTGTTCGGCTGATCAGAGGTCTTTACGAACATGCAGGTGTACGGTGTTCCCAATAAAGTGGGCAGCGAGTATATATTGTGCATTGAATATAATGAACGAACAAGTTCTGGGAAAAAATCCAACAGCAAAACGTTTAAAATTTTGTTTCGTAGATTGAATTATTATTCAGAATTTATTTTTCTTTTTTCTGTTGCATGTGTCTATTAGTGTTTCATTTATCTTCTGAAAATGCCAATTCTGGACTGATAAGTATGCAGTTATTTGTCCCCTCAGCCAGGGATTATGAGATCCAGAGAGAGAGAATCGAGTTGGGCCGCTGTATAGGAGAAGGCCAGTTTGGAGACGTCCACCAAGGAATATACGTTTGTCCGGTACTCCACGCACTTTTCACTGTTCATGATCATAATCACATCATAGCCAAATGTTAGAAAGAGTCCTGATCCTTTGTTTTTGGTCTTTGGTTTTGGTTTTAGGACAGTCCTGGCCTCTCAGTGGCCATAAAAACTTGTAAAAACAGTACGTCAGACAGCGTCCGAGAGAAATTTCTCCAGGAGGCCTGTGAGTACTGAATATGGCTCATATTAATAAACAGTCAGATATACATGCATCGGTTTCTGTACGAGCTGTATATAAACTGGTAAACACAAATGATTTTCTTCTCACTAAATGAGTGAATGATTCGTGATTATAAGTATAAACATTTAAAGCTGTGTTATTGAAACACATGCTGGTCGCCGTGTGTGTGTGTGTGAGAATGTACATTTAGTCATTTGGTCATATAATCTTTGAAAGGAGGCAGTTATTATGATAGAGATGAATTTACGATGAAATTGCTCTATATTTGTACATATCACAAGTGGCAAAGGTTGCTGAATTTTCAGTAGTTCTGTCTCTGTCATTCTGTCTCTGCAGTAACAATGCGCCAGTTTGACCATCCGCACATTGTGAAGTTGATCGGCGTCATCACAGATAATCCAGTGTGGATCATTATGGAGCTCTGCACGTTGGGAGAGGTAAAGCTTGTTTCTTTGGTGATCCTGTGGACCAGGAGTTAGAGCAGTGAGGCTTAATACAGACCAGCTCGCTTGAAACTAGGGATGCACCGATCCGATATTTTGGATCGGTATCGACGCCGATCCAAGCATTTTGAGTGGATCGGGTATCGGAGGTGCGTGACCGATCCAAATTCGATACCCGTGGTGGTTGATTAATGAACAGCAAACATCATAGACTATTGCTTGAACTTATAAGAAAAATACACTTATATATTAAATTGCATTAAAGAAAATAAATATAATACATTTTATAGGAAATATGTTGCACAACCGCCTGTGACAGACAGGCACGTTTAGCAGGCACCCTTTCCATTTACCTCAGCGCGTTAAACATGTCGCTCATTTGGAAGTATTTTACGTTTGATTCAGCAGAGTGTAGCACTGCAAATTGTAATGTCTGTGAAGCCAAAGTTTCAAGAGCTGGATGTAGTATTTCGAATTACATTACGACAAATTTAATCAAGCATCTTCAGAAGCATCATGCAAAAGAACACATAGAGTTCGCGCAAGTTAAGCGGAAAAAGGATGATCTGTCAAAGCAGATGACCCTGACGGATGCCCCGTCCCTGCCCGACCCCCGACCTGCCCCCAGAAAACCCCCATGAGAGGGGGAGAACCGGGTGCAGGACAGGGGGATGGGGGAGAGGGCGCGGAGGTGAGTGTCGCCCGCGGCCCCGGAAGGTAAGTCGGGGCGAATCTTGAAACAGGTTTATGTCATTGGTGACGTCTATATACTTAGACATGGTTGTTCCATTGGTTGTTGCAATGTTTTTTTTTGATGAGTGCAAGGTTTACTGTTTAATACATTTTGAATTGTGTTTCAATAGTTGTAATTTAAGATTCACTTTAAAATATTGCCTTTTCTTCATAATTTAATTTAATAATTGCCGTATATATGTTTTTGATTGTTATTCCACTGTTAAAAGTACTGTTTGCTACTGCATTAATACTTTTTTAAGGTTTCTTGTGTTTTCATTTTTCATCCAGTAATGGGCATTTTTGTATTTCTTTACCAGAAAATAAAAATAAATAAATCTTAATAACTAAACGAGTTGTATACATTCTTTAGTTTTAAAGGTAGAAAAGAACACAGATATCGGATCGGTATCGGCCGATACTGGCAAACTCTGGTATCGGAATCGGATCGGAAGACAAAAAGTGGTATCGGTGCGTCTCTAGTTGAAACCTGGAAAAATCTCAATTAGACACAGAACTAGTTTCCTTATAGTTTGTATTTTATAGCTCTTGGTTCATAAACGTTCTGTATTAGAACATTAAAATCTAGTAAGAGTTAATGATGACTTGATGACTTGATACCTGCCATACTGAACAGGTTGTGTCACTTGCTGACATATTTGAATGCGGTCATTGTTTTCTTGCAGTTGCGCTCATTCCTGCAAGTGCGGAAATACAGCTTGGACTTGGCATCACTGATCCTCTATTCCTACCAGCTCAGCACGGCACTCGCCTACTTGGAGAGCAAACGCTTTGTGCACAGGTTAGTGGCCCTCAGTAAAAAAAAGAATAAAACTTAATAAATGAATATACACAATTAAAGTTTAAAATGTATTAAAAAATATTCATTTAAAATACTATATATCTGTATATACAGAAGAAAACGTCAGAATCGGACTGTGTTAATTGTTTTCTCAGGCTGCGTACATATAATCGGCGTGCACTGTATTTTGTGTGAATCTGTTGATCAGTTTGTGTCTGTGGTTTTAAAGGGATATTTGCTCTTGTCCACAGAGACATAGCTGCTAGGAACGTGCTGGTGTCATCTGTAGACTGTGTGAAACTGGGTGACTTTGGTTTATCCAGATACATGGAGGACAGCTCTTATTATAAAGGTTTGTCCCAGTACTCCACTCACATCATGAGGATGAAGCCAAAACATTGTTCAACTGAGTTCTAAAATTTACTGTCATTTTACTAACATTATCTAGCATTTATTCTTTCTGGAACATCAGAGGAAATGTTGTATGTGTTTTACGGTTACATGCATGTTGTGTTATGTCTACTTTCCTTGTAGCCTCTAAAGGGAAGCTGCCTATTAAATGGATGGCACCAGAATCCATAAACTTCAGACGCTTTACATCATCCAGTGACGTGTGGATGTTTGGTAAGTGTGTAGTTTGGTTTGTGTGAATGAGGGTGATGTGAGCATTTATGGGGGACAAAAAAAGGTAAAAGTCAGAAAGGTATTTGTGTTAGGGATGCGTATGTTATATTGTTTTTCTGTTTTTTAAATATCACAATAAACAAAATTGTCTCCATTTCTGGTTTAAGGACAGTCAGAATGGGTGTTAAAATTGAATCCTCTCCCTGTGTGTGTGTGTGTGTGTGTGTGTGTGTGTGTGTGTGTGTGTGTGTGTGTGTGTGTGTGAGATTAGGCACCCCATCCAGGTTGTCCCCTGCGTTGTTCCCGAATCCCCTGGGATACACTCCTGTGTGTCAGAAAGCAAGGGTGACTGTGAGTTGAGAGCTTATAAAGTTGATTCATACAGTCACCCTCGCTTTCTAACACACACACACACACGCACGTCTATCCCAGGGGACTCGAGGAACAAGGCAGGCTGTTCAAAAGTGTTTAAAACACTTGCACAAGTCATTCCCGATTCAAATTTGATTAACTATTTCTGTCTCCAATTTTGTTAAGGAAGAAATGACAGCTCTTTTTACCTATTTTTAAAGGACAAATTGTACAAGTGTACTGTTTTTGTGAACAGTCAGCAGACATGATGTTGTAATCATGAATAAACGCCAGTGGAGTGATGCCAATAATATTATATCACACAGCCGTGAGTGTGTGTGTGTGTGTGTGTGTGTTAGTCAAAGTTCCAAAGATAAGTGCTGCTTATTTATCTCACATGACACTGAGAGATAAATGTTTGCAGGAGTGTGTATGTGGGAGATATTGATGTACGGAGTGAAGCCATTTCAAGGTGTGAAAAACAATGATGTGATTGGCCGGATTGAGAACGGTGAGCGACTGGCCATGCCACACAACTGCCCCCCAACCCTATACAGTCTGATGACCAAGTGCTGGGCTTACGACCCGAGCAAGCGGCCTCGCTTCAACGAGCTCAAAGCACAGCTAAGGTTAGTGTGTATACACACACACACACACACACACACACACACACACCATTCACCGTGCACTGAGTAACCTCCTGTGCAGAGAGCTTATCTAATGTGTTTTATCTAAGAAACTTTAACACTTTGTCATCACTTCAAACACAAATCTGAGATTTTCATGAGTGATCTTTCTGTTTCCTTCTTACACCAGTGGGCGCACAGGAGAAATTCCTAAAAACACAAATTTTTGTGTAGCATAAACTACCTTTGACAATTTACATCTTCTTATTTAATGTTTATTTCTAAGAAAAACCTAAATAAAAAACCATTTTAATCAAATTGTAGTAAATCTTAAATCTCAGTTCAGCTGCCTGCTGTGGACACACATGTATTCTCTTTTATCGTTTAATATTCTGAAAACTCTGAAACTGGTATGAAAATGTAAAGCCCACTGTTATTTGCTGAGAACATCTTTGCATGGTTTGGCTACAGTGGAAAATAAATATTGTCAGAATAAAAGTCCGCCTAGTCATGTTTTCAGACTCCCAACAAATAATCAGTTAAAATGAGTTGGAGGACTTTTATTTTGACAAACCTGAATGCTTACAGGAGCATCATTAAAAGTTCACTTATTCATGGCACAAATCTTGTTAATCTAGGATTATCTAGTCAAATTGATTAGAAATGTACATTTCTTTCGTAATCAGACACCAAACGACCACACTGTGTACTGCTTTGTGACAATAAGCAGACTGTGTCTAAGAAAGGACAAAATGGGGATTACATCTACAGGACAGACTAACGACCGTTTCTCTGTGTCCACCAGAGACATATGATACAGACGTACAGGGGTAGTTCCTTCTCATACTCTGAATCAGTCCATGTCTGTTTAACTTCCTGTTATCTTGTATTTGGCATTGCATTTACCATCATTGCCACTCCTTCTTACCTACTCACTTACTCCTTCCTTCCTTTCTTTTTTTCGTCTTATGCACGTTTACAATAACGCACACAAACACACCCATTTCTATTCACTAAAGACAAGCTTCCCCAGGCTATAAAGAATAACCTCACTACTGACGCAACATTAAAGTGAGCCCAGCATTCTCCTTCATGTACACACATGCTCTCAGTGGCAGAAACGGCAGCAAAACAAGCTTCCAAAGGCATGCTCATGTAATGATGAGACATAGCACATAGCATAATCATTCATGTGTATATATATATATATATACATATACATACATACATACATACATACATACACACACATATATATATATATATGTGTATGTATGTATGTATGTATATACATATACATACACACACACAGTATGTATGTATGTGTGTATATATATATATATATATATATATATATATATATATATATATATATAGACTGAGGACCAGACAGATGACTGTTGTAGCTCAGCAGCAGGAAGTATTACAGCCAGAAATCTCTCCTTTTATACAGTTATACATGCTGGTACAACACATATTCTTTCTCTCACATATTGTTCTCATCTTTCTCTATTCCACATCAGTAATTTTCCAGGTTTCCTAGAAACGATGTAAATATTTGCCCTGTTAACACTCTTTCTAGCAGAAGAATCATGTCCATAAAAGGCACTTGATGCAGCCTAATATCATAATCATCTGTTAGGAAGAACTCTCTTTTTATTCCTGTGTCATGCTTCTTTTTTATTCACTTCTTCTCTTTTAAACAAGTAAGTAAGTAAGTAATAAGTAAGTAAGTAGTTCCTTTGCTGCAAACTGTCAGATGCTGTAAGTCATATTTGAGGTTGAGTTTATTATTTTAACCATTATAGGTAATACAAATAGGCAATCACAAAAGAGGTCAGAACTAAAAGCCACTGCTTCACCTCCTGCAGGCTGTTCTGACGGTAATTAAAATTAGCTTTCAGCCGGCATTGTATGTAGAATCCATAATTTAATATGTGGTTTAATAGCGTCAAGACCATTAGAGGCATTTCCTGAAGGTTCCTTATGCAGCTTCTTGGCATGAACTGTAGGTCAGTATCCGGGCATGTAACCTGGTGAAAAGCCGAGGCGAATGGTTTAAAATAGGGAGAGGAAGCTAGAAGAGGACAAGACTAGGTTCAGGTGGATGTTTCCGAGTCTCATTAAACCAAAAAATTTGGACTGTGGATTTTTTTTCTTCAAATGGGAATTTTGTAACTCAGAAGGAACTATTTATTTTATCTGTCTGTCTATAATTAACTTATGTGTCTGAATCATTGCACTAAAGGCATGAATAATTAAGCCTTACTCAATGTAGGAAGCCTTATTCACTTAATTTATTCAGGTAATCAAAATGATCTGAAGTGATAATGAAATGACCTGGTGCTCACAGACACAACAAGCTTGTTCTACGTTTCTACTTAACAAACAAGTAAATGAAAAATGTTGTATCACCCTGAACTGTTAGAAACTCACTTTATCCCTAAATGAAGGAAGGCGGTAATGGGATGGAGTCAGCTAATGATGTGAAAATCTCCATCATTTCTTACTGAGAGACGATTTGAGAGTGATTAAAAAGTTTGCTTGTCTTGAACTGGTGTGTTTTCCATCTGTCGTGTCTTTTCTTCCATCTTTAAATAGAATACTTCAGCCAGTCTAATAGGCTTAATACAACTAGACAAAAATATTTCTTACTTCCAGACTAGACTCGTTACTCAGACCTCTTTCTTCGTCTCCTTATTTTTAGCTCACCATCCTGAAGTTTTGTCCTAATGTGCTTTAATGAGTTTATCAGTGTTTTTCCTCTAACACTCTGATGTATTTGCTCAAATTGTTATTTTTTTTTACTTTGTAAAGTCTAAAATGTCCTATTAGAGTGTTGAGTTCTGGATTCCAGTAATATTTAGTGTTTTGTAATATATCACCCCAAGGCCTTTTTCCCTCAGAAGACTTATTGTAGCTGCTGATATGTTTGTTTGCAGGATATTGCAAAGAGCTTCCATGTCCATCATGCCATCCAGTGAGTCATTTTTTAACAAATAGCCAACGTAGATTGATACAGCCTGTCTAAAGACAGCAGCCCGCTCTCAGACAACACTTAAACACTTAAAGACCTTTTACATTCCCATTTAAATTGGTTTTCTGAAGTTTCTCACATTATCAGCAATGCAGTGCATGTCATCAGCTCTCAGAAAGATCGAGAAGGAAAAAATGTGCCCACTATATAGGACAGCGTTGATTTATTTGCTGTAACAGCAGTACTTGTGGCTGCATGGTTAATATTAATGCAGTCATTTTAATACATTATCCTTTCTTATACATGGACTTGAATGGCTTGAATTTCTATGAGGATTATTAGTATATGACGATGAGCCATTTATTCAACATTTTTTTGGAAGGAGTCTCCAGTTTCAATTCACTCTCACTCTCACTCATTTTCTACCGCTTATCCGAACCATCTCGGGTCACGGGGAGCCTGTGTCTATCTCAGGCTTCATTGGGCATCAAGGCAGGATACACCCTGGATGGAGTGCCAAACCATCACAGGGCACACACACACACACACTCTCATTCACTCACGCAATCACACACTACGGACAATTTTCCAGAGATGCCAATCAACCTACCATACATGTCTTTGGACCTAGGCTGATGAGAAAACAACAAACTCATCATTCATCATGATATCGAACTCATTTGAAGATAAACACAGAATAAACGTAAATTCTTTAATAATAAATAGTACATGGTTCTTATTGGAAAATGATTAGCTACATGGTGGTGACAGCATTATATGACCTCATTGTGTGTTATTCTCCTAAACCAACACCTTCCTTATGTTTTATTCCTTACTTAAAAGACAAATCGTTGCTGTTACATTTCTGTACCACTCCACGCCTGACTATCAGAAACTAGGTAATGTGTGACAATACAGATTTTTAATGTGTAGGCTGCTTATTTCAGCTTAGGCGTAGAGGCAAGTACTTATCACAAATGTCATTCACACTGATTAATCAGCTCCAGAATTATTGGTACCTCTCATTAAAATGAGCAAAAAATGACCATATAATAAATGGTGCAATTATATCATCAGCCATCCATGTGCATAAATCATCCAGGTGAGAAAGTTCAGTTATACGTCATAGCAGAAAACCACATTGTGTTCCACTTCAGTCATCCAAGAACAGGAATCCGAGGCTACACTGGGCTCCAACAGAAGAACAGAAAATCAGCTATACATTTTTCCCCATGCTGATGCTCGATGTGAACATTAATGAAGATCTTGAATTGTAACATTATGCACCGATGCAACCTAATTGGCTTACTGGGCTTATCATTTAGTGGATACTGAGTGTATACAATTCTATATAAGTGAAGAAACATGTTTTGGGTTTTTAAGTTTTTTCTCTCTTTTTGTGAATTGGTTGGTTCTCACACATTATTTAACAGTTTTTCAAGCTGCATTTTTCACAGATTTCTTTCTTTCTTTCTTTCTTTCTTTCTTTCTTTCTTTCTTTTTTAAATAAAAAAATCTATTTTAAGATGATGATTATTATGATTTTATTATTATTATTATTTCCTCCCAAACATTTTAAGGATTGTGTGCACTGAAGTGCATTGACACCAGCTCAGTTCCTGTGTGTTGTTTCTCCTCTCCTCTATCGATCCAAGAAATAAAAGAAATTTGGGTGACACACGCGAACTGCATGCACTGTTAGCTGAAGCACTGCTGGAGGTTTCCAGGTAAAATTCTACTGGGGAGAGAAACTCTCTGGGCCACACTTTAAAGAATGATCTAAACAGGTGTATTTCAACTCTGTTGTGTCCTTCATTCATCTGTTGGCTGCACACATGCTGGGTTTGTCAGGGTTCATTGCATCTAAAAATAGTCCCGAGAGTCTGGGTATAGGACATGAAGTACATTCTCTTAGTACTGTCTCACACTTTCGTGCTGTTAACATCTCCTCCATCTTTTCACTAAAATCCAACTTCCATATACAGGTATGAGTCTTTTTCACCTTGTCTGTATACTTTAACTTAAGTCAGTATTCACTGTTAATTGTATGTACTTGGCTTTCTCTTGGTTAAGTATATGGTTATAGGTTGTAGAAACCTGGAGTGTAAACTGTTGTGAATTAGATCTTATTTCCTATAATGTTCACACCTATATTTTTAATCTAGCATGGCTGCAGATGGCGGATGGCTCAATGCACATTCCATTCAGTATTCCAATATACAGTACATAGCCATGGGCTTTATAATTTGTCAGTAACAATGTTGCATAATCAAGTTATCATTATTCACACTGCTGGTTAAGAACTGTGTCATACTTTCCCGGAATTTAGATTAGATCTATGTATGTAGGCAGGTTTGGACATAAAACACACATGAGCCCTAAGAAGACCGTCTAAGTGTCTCAGAAGAGCTCGGGTTGAAGCAGCACGTGTATCTGGATTGCTTCCAACTGTGTGTATTCAGACTTTAGCAGTGATGATGTTAGCTCACAGGGCTGTTTTCCCTCCTCCATGTTTCTGCAGCACCATCCTCGCGGAGGAGAAGGCGCAGCAGGAGGAACGCAGTCGGATGGAGATGAGGAGGCAGGTGAACGTGTCCTGGGATTCAGGGGGATCGGATGAGGCGCCCCCCAAAGTAAGTAGTACCATTGTTTAAGTCAGGATATGAGGTTACTTTTACTTCAGCTAGAGCGGCATCATTTAAACCCGACATCTATAATAATTATATATATATATATAATTAATATTAATATTACGGGTAATTCTGTGTATATCTCGTGTATGATGTCGGTTGGAACAGAATTCTCATTGGTTTGTTAACAACTTATTGTTTGTCACAACCACTGCAGTGTGATTGATACAATAGCCTTTGTGTGGAATGTAGTTGGATCATTCATTTAGTTTCAATAAGCGCTTTGTCCTGATCAGGGATCCGGTGCCTGTCCCTGGAACACTGGGTGTGAGGCAGGATCACACAGCATTCATTTACTGATCTTTAATTCCATTACACAATATTCAAACTATGACTGCATGTGTAAAAGCCAGTGCTTATTATTGAACAGTAATTATAGAAGATACTTACCTGTTGCTTTAAAAATGGCTAACATTGTTCTGGCATTTAGAATGAAAGTGGAAATTCTATAAAGATGTCATTTTATTTCTATAAGGCAACACTAAGATTTAACTTGCTCATGATTTTTTTTACCCATCATAGTTTCTCTGTCATGCATGAAACAAACATGACTGGGCTTGTTTCAGCACAGTATAGCATTTATTGTTTAAATGATTCACTCAGGGAATATCAAAACTATCCTTCAATCCTTATCTTTTCCCATAATACCTTATTGTGTCTGTGCTTAGTTCCTGTAAGGTATGATCTCATTCTAATGTTCTGACTAAATCCTTGGAATAGCCATCGAATTCTCACACGAGAATTCCTCTATGAACTAATTGTATATAATCATAAACGGTGTTTGGGAGAATATTTATTCTTACATTAATATTTCAGTAATTTTTTTTTTTTATCCAAAGTGAGATAGATTACAAGAATTCCATGTATATATTTTGCTTATGATATAGATAAAATACATAAATATATTCAGGTGAAGTATGTAAATTTAAAAATGAAGCCCAGTGTAAGACTTAAATCCAATATTTGATCATTCTTAATAGAATTCTCTTGAGCAGAATAGAATTGTTGGACAGCTGGTGATTGATATGACTACCTGGTCAGCTAGTGTGTGTGGTGTGTGTGTGTGTCTTTAAGTGCTTCTCTCATACTCAACCCTCCCTCCCCCACTGAGCTGATCTATGCCCATGCAGTCATTTTGTGAGCTCCCCTACAGGTGTCCCTGTCTGTCTGTCTGTCTGTCACCAGCACGACTGCTTTAGAACTGTGCACTTTGCCTCGCTGATGTGTGTATGTGCTGTGGCTCATCTGCATATGTCATGCTTCTCTAAATAGCATCTCTTGTCATCTGTGTTGTGTGTGTCTGCTGTTGTCTGGGCTGTTCTGTTCCTGTTGTGTGTGTGTGTGTGTAGCCTTTATGCAGACCCTCTTTGCAGCACAGTGTTAGCTTGGACTGTCTGTCTGCTGCTTCTGCATGTCAGCAGTCTTTGGGCTCCCAGCTCTCCCTCTGCTTCTTCCAGCCCCCTGCTGTTTCTCCACTGCTTCCACTCCCACTAGTGCTGAACTCCCAGAATCCCACACTGCCCCCACATGTGTCCAGGCTCAGCAGGAGGCCCTCCATACCACCCACAGTGGCCCTAACTGGGCAGACTGTGAACCAGCATGCTTACTATCCCTCTCTACAGGCAGGTGTTATTGAGAAAGCAGGGAAGCTTCATATTTCTTTGGAAACCATAAAACTAATCTATATATGGAAAATGTAGTGGATAAAGTCATCCCAAGAAGTGGATGTGGAGTCCTGCATGTTCAGTGCACTCAAACATACAATGACCTGCATGTGCATGAACTCAGTAAATGTAAATGACTGTAACTGTGTTAGTTTGCAGATCTGTCCTTTACACAAAAAGCATTTTTAAAAAGTCAGCATTTTAAAGCAGGGACCTGTTTTGTGATTTCTGAGAACTCTGTCCCATACTAAACTGACCGTTATATTTCACTCTTTGTTTTTGACTCTTTCTTTCCTCTGCTCCGGAGGGGTGGCTACGTGACTCTCTTTATGAGAGGCTGTACAAGGTAGATTTGCCTCTAAACAGCTCTCCATCCACAGCTGAATGTGGTGCAGCATCTCAACCAGTCAGAAGAGGACTTGCTGCCTTTGTCTAATCCTTTAATATCATCTAATATACATCGCACCCCTTCCCCAACTAAATAAAATTTCAAAGAAGAGCATTTTGGATGGTTGACTAACCGCTTGTGTTTTACGTGCTTGTTTTGTTTTATCCCCTTCAACAGACTGGACTTACATCCACACAAAATTATTGCAGTTTTGTGTGTGCCTGGTCCCCTAACTGCAGTATCTCATACAAATCAGTAGGGGTAAATGTGCTTAAAATAACTGACGTGTGTGTGTGTGTGTGTGTGTGCAGCCCAGCAGGCCTGGTTATCCAAGTCCACGCTCAAGTGAAGGCTTCTACCCCAGTCCTCAGCATATGGGCCAGCACAATCACTTTCAGGTACGCACTCCTTATGTACCAGACTCTACAACCAGCACACAGGCCTCTAGTGTACATGTCCGGTCTTTTTTTTTGTAATTGGTCAAATGTTTCACTGCTTTTTGTTTTTTTTAGATGGGAGGCTACCCTGGCCCTCACACCATGCCCTCCATGCCCAGTGGGTTGTATCCTCCACAGGCTTCAGGCATGGGGCTCGACCTCCACGACAGCTGGAATCATCACAGAGCTGCTCAGGACCATGCCATGTGGAACCCCAACATGGAGGTAACAGGAAAAATAAAAATGATTCAGCCACTAGCAGTCTTAAGCAATGAGGACAACAAAGCACTTTTATGAAGTAAAACAAAACGCCATTTTCCTCTCTGCAGCCCTATTCGATTCACACTAGCTAATGTTGACAACTTTATAAAGAATGAAACTAGTAGCCTAGGTGTCTGAACACAGTTGTGTTGTCTTCTCTAGGGCCCCATGTAAACCTAAGAAACATGAGCTACATAACATTTCTCTTGATGCACTTGACTTAATACTAAACAGGTTATTCGTTTTGCTATCAGTATTAATGAGTAACAAAAAAACATGTACTACTCATAGTGTTATTTAGAATGAATACATATACTTTGTGATTACATAACTATTGACACATTTGTTTTTAAATGCATATATTAGTAAATGGAAGCACACTGTGTGTGTGTGTGTGTGTGTGTTTGTGTGCGTGTGTGTCAGGACGGTGCTGTGCTGAGGCCTGGCATGGGCCAGTCTCTCCCTCCTCACCTGATGGAGGAGCAGCTGATGTTGCAGCAGCAGCAGATGGAGGAGGACCAGCGTTGGCTAGAGCAAGAGGAGCGTTTAATGGTATTCAGCTCAGCTCATCTCTTCTTGTCTCACTCCACATGTTTTCCAGCTGGATGTCATGACCTCTAGTTCTTGTCTACCTTTCTACTTTTTAATTTCCTTTTACCTGCTATTTGCATTCTGCCATTTCTTATATGTTGAGACCTGAGGACGGTTTGCTTTCCATCTCCTTGCACCTCTCACTTCTTTCTCTCATCCGATTTCTTGTCCTCCATCCCAGGCCTCAGTTGCATTCCTTAATATGTGCAAGAGCTCCCTCTGTCAGCTAAAATCTCACCGAATGTGTTTTTTCAGATGAATGAATTTAGGCTCGGAGTTATGTTTTTAAATGCAATACACACATGCTAGCCCAAATATCTGTGTGTTTCTGTGGGTACAGAATAGTGTTTATTCTTTTCCAGTTTGGTGAAGTCCAATTGGGAAATAAAATCAAATTTGCAAACTATTTCTTTTTTATTAATAGTGTACAACGAACTCTTTTTGATTAGTCTCAGAGCTTTTTTTTTTTTTTTTTTAGTCTCACAAGTTTTTACATGTGAATGTCCAGAGACTGACCGATGCAGAGAGTCACGATCCTCTCAGACCTTGAGAGAACACTGGCCAAGCATGTGTGTGAAAAAGAGAGTGAGCAGGACACAGGGGTCTGGTGTGGTGCCAGAGTTATTTTTATGCGACTGTCATTATCTTCAGCCAGTCTCACAGAATGCCTCACTCTGTTTCCTGTGGCAAGCTAAAAGCAGCTCACAGCACTGAAATATCCTGGCAAATATCTTCCACCAACACACTCTTCTTCAGAAACTCATTCATGTTGGTATGATCATTCAGAAATAGTTGGTTACAATTATATCTTCGTTATTCTGTAACGATAATGGTTCAGTTCGGATGATGTTTTATACAGAGACAGCGTGTATGGTACAGGTGCAGCGTTCGGGAATTCCTGAGTAATGAGGGGGTTGTGTTAGTATTGAGGCGTGAAGCAGCTAAACTCACCCTGACCCATCACTGATGAAAGTTTAATTGCTGAGGCTAGGAGGGAATTTTCCACAGTCCTTTTGGCTTTACCCTGCTACTCTGTGGTGCATGGAAAATGGCTGGCATGCGCAAGGGGCACTGAGGCTAGAAGAACCAAGAAGAGAGAAGCAAGGGTGAAGGGAGTGAGAGGGGAGGCAAAGAAAGCAGTGTAGAAAGAGGTGAAAGGAAAAGAAGTAACGAGGTTGAAGACGAGGAGGTTGTAGCGACGGAAAGGTGAGAGGAGGTGGAAGAGGGAGGAGAGAAAGGGAAGACTTGGCATAGTTAAGTTGAGGCTCGTTCAGTGGGAGTGACTCGATGTGGGTGCATGCATGCCTCACCACAGGAGCTTCCTCTTAGCACATGCTTTTTCTCCGTGAATGGAATCAAACGCTGCTCTGCTCTGCAGACTTGCCACACAGAAAGAAATACGAAAGAAGAGTCTATAGGATGCAGGTCTTCAAGTGCTGCTTTGGGAAACTGGTATGGTTCTGAGCAGATGATTTCTTACTTGCTTAAATAGGTTGCATGTCATTGTATGTGACTGTTAGCTTGTGTGGGGATTTAAACGTTTTGAAAATATGCTGAACATTTTCCCAAATTATTAAGAGTTTCCATGGATACATAATATGCATATAATGTGTGAGCGATGTTTTGGTTTGTTTCAGCCTTAAGAAGACCATGAAAATGCTAAAGATGAATCTCAAGCTGTGTATTGATATCTGTTGATATGCTGTTGTCCTGTGTTTCTGTTTTTCTTTCTCAGAAACCAGACTCCAGGAATTCCAGAGGCAGTATAGAACGAGAGGACTGCAGTCTCCAGGGACCAGTGAGTTGCTGTTTTTGTGTTTGTTTCCCAGGATGACTTGGTGCAGGCTATGGGGATTTCCTCTTTTTTAATAATAAACTATTTGCTGTTTAAATAGTCACGCGTATGTACACACATACTCAAGCTCAAGGTATCACAGTATCCACTTTAAGAGGTTTAATACTGGCGCCTTGAGAGAAGAGCTTACATTTTTGCCGTAATGCCTAATAAATCATCTGTTATATTTATTGCAACACCTCAGCTATCATTGTTATTGCTAACATCAGTACAGGAAGTGTTCAAACTAGTCAAGACCTTACTCATCGTATGTATGAGCAGCCGTGTGTGTGCTTGGACACGCTCCCTGTAGCATTGCCCTCGGCTTTATGACATACAAAGCTTTTTAGCATGCTTTTTTCTAGAAAAGAAAAGAAACTAAACTTTTAGGAAACCTTTAGTTCAGTTCATTTTATGCTCATGTTGATTTTAGAGACTGGTGTAACAGATCATTTGTCGATAAATGGGATGTTTTTTTAGATAAGTGTCTATCTTCTATAAGATCTTCATTGCAACATGTTCTTCACAAACATGGGTCATATGGGACATGTGGTAATTATGTGCTTAATAAAGTGAGGCTGTTTACAGTGACTCATTAGTCAGTAAGTGTGAAAGGAATGATGTGATAGGAATTAAGTTAAACAGCGAATAACAGCACAGGACAAGTGACTGAGCCATACTTTTTGGTCCAAGATGTCCATCACTTTATACTATTGTAAATAGTATGACTTTGATTTTAACATTTTGTTTTTTGTTCAGTGCAGTGTTTCAAATCAGTCCTCAGGACCCCCATATGATCAACATTTTGACACTATCCATGTTGTGTGAGCTTAAGTCAGGACTCTACATTGTTTACATGAAAGTTTATGGTTCCAAGTGCATGTACCTCCCTAGCTGATGCAATGTTTTAGGACATAATGTTTTTTGTAGGTTCTCGCCCGATTAGGGGAAAGATTGCCAGAAAAATTGGTTTTTTAAAATTTCCTAAACTGCTGATCTGCTGGGATTTTCACTAAATTGTGCCAACAGCTTGAAAACATCAAGTGACTGACATTTCTGCAGGTGGAAATGGCACATTGGGTACATGATTACTGAGACTATACAGCTGAACAATGAAAACAACCAGGCAATTTCTTTCCCTATTTTCAGCTGACCAGTTTTTCTGTAGCCTCAGATTGCTGTTCTTGAGAGAAGTGGCACACAGTGTGGTCTCCTGTTGTTGTAGTCCATTTGCATCATGTTTTAACATGTGTGTTCTGAGATGCCTTTCTGCTCGCCATGTTTGTAAACAGTAGTAGTAGTACATTATTAGTAATGTCAGTGGATGTAGTGTATTGTCAGTGGATGTAGTGTATTGTCAGTGGATGTAGGTGTCATGTCAGTGGATGTGGTGTAATTTCAGTGGTTGTAGTGTAATGCCAGTGGTTGTAGTGTAATGCCAGTGGTTGTAGTGTAATGCCAGTGGATGTAGTGTATTGTCAGTGGTTGTAGTGTAATGCCAGTGGATGTAGTGTATTGTCAGTGGATGTAGTGTATTGTCAGTGGATGTAGTGTATTGTCAGTGGTTGTAGTGTATTGTCAGTGGATGTAGTGTATTGTCAGTGGATGTAGTGTATTGTCAGTGGTTGTAGTGTAATGCCAGTGGATGTAGTGTATTGTCAGTGGTTGTAGTGTATTGTCAGTGGATGTAGTGTATTGTCAGTGGATGTAGTGTATTGTCAGTGGTTGTAGTGTATTGTCAGTGGATGTAGTGTATTGTCAGTGGATGTAGTGTATTGTCAGTGGTTGTAGTGTAATGCCAGTGGATGTAGTGTATTGTCAGTGGATGCTTAGTGGTTCAAAGGCTTTGGTTATTTATCAGAAGGTCAGTTGTTGAAGCCCCTGCACCACCAATCTGCTGCTGGTGGGTCCTAGACCAAGGTCTTTAACCCTCTCTGCACCAGAGGCGCTGTATCACTGCTGACCCTGCGCTCTGATCCTTGCCCAACTAACAAGCTGTCATATACAAAAAAAAAAATTTCACTGTTTTATAATGTATATGTGACCAGCAAAGGCTTCTTCCTGTTAGCTCGAACCACACTGGCTGTTCTCCTCTCAACAACAAGGCATCTCCACCTTCTACTCAATTAAAAAAACACCCAGCACTGCCCTCTTTTATATTCCTGCTTGTTTATAAAGGCCACAGGCTTGTTAGTGATAGTCCCAGTGAAAAAACCTAGAGCTGGGAGAAAGACATGCATGTAGAGGCTCCAGACTAATCACCTGTCTACCAGTTAAAGTTCACAGTGTGGGTATTGTTATGCTCTTCAAATCCAAGCTGAAAGATATTTAGTGTTTTATTATTTCTTAATTATTATTTATTGTGTCTTTATCAGCTCCTTTAACTATATTGACTTCCTCTTGTAGTACATGCTCTAGCACGAGAAGGTGTGTGTGTGTGTGTTGGCATGCCAGGCATCTTGGTAACTTCACACCCAAACCACAACACAGATGGCAGCAGAGGTGGTACACTTTATTTCTCAGACTGATGGTGTTGTTCTTTGTTTATTTGTGCAGACAGGAAACCAGCACATCTACCAGCCAGTGGGGAAAGCAGGTAAAGCACCAGCTACATATGCCTCACCCAACTACCCTCACACACACCACTGAAGCTCATTTCCACTGAGAGATTTTAGAGCAAACACTGTTTGTGGTATTATGTTTTTTTCTCAGAGTGTAATTGTTTCCACTTGCTAGAAGGCCTTCGGTTACTCAGTCCTAAAATGTTCATAAAGACACACTAGCATGTTCTTAAAGAAACATCCTACCAGGGCTATAAATATTGACAGTGGTTTTGGTGCTTTGCGCTTAGTCTCTCTCGTCGTTTGACTCCATTCCTTTCAGATCATGCTGTTCCTCCTAAGAAGCCTCCTCGTCCCGGAGCGGTGGGGCACACAGGCAGCGCAACCTGCCCTAACACTGCAGACAGCTACAATGACGGCGTCAAGGTGCAGACACACTCACACACACACAGTCCAGCTAAAGCAGTCTGTCCTTCAGTGTGATGCAGAACAGTGGTTTTTGCTCAGGGTGTGACTGCTGTGTCTAGGCTCTTATAAAAGCTTGTATGTTTGTTAGGCTTTGTTGCTGCTCACCACTGCAATTATGGCATGCACATAAAGTTATCCACTGCTTCTACTTTTAAAAACACTTTCATTTACATATACATTTAAAAATACTACTCGTTGAAATGTTCTTAGTTCTCTTAAAAATTCCCTCATAACACACACACACACACACACACACACACACACACACACACACACACACACACACACACACACACAGGTTCATTCACTGTCAGTAGCTGCTTTAATCTGCACAAGGTTACAGTGGGTCAGGAGGTAGGATTATGAAGTACAAGGGGAAGGTTCGTGTACTGTCATATTTTTGGGAACCCAAAGGTTTTCACTTTTCAATAAATTGTATTGTCTATTAGCCTTTTAAATATATTTCAATAGCTTTCATTAACTAAAGGGGGATTCTTTTAGTTTTCTTTAGGTAAATGGATTTATGGCAAATTATTATTATTGTTATTATTATTATTATTATTATTATTATTATTATTATTTATGGCAAAAGCATTTTTTCTTTACAAAAAGTGCATATTTGTCTGTGTGCGTGTGTGAGAGAGTGAGTGTGCGTGTGAGAGAATGCGTGTGTGTAAGTGTGTGTGTGTGTGTGAGAGTGCGTGCATGTGTATGTGTGCGTGTTTGTGAGAGTGCGTGTGTGAGAGAGAGTGTGTGTCCGTTACAGAGTGAATGTGTGTGCCTGTGTGTGCACCTAGAGAGAGAGAGATTTAGCAGTAACAGCATTATGGCCAATGTACAAAGAAAACTTTATTTTCCCAGAACTGAACTGGAGTCACTCATTTTTAAAGTATCTGAAATATTTAATGGCCCCTCTCTTTTCTTTTTCTCTTGCTATATCTGTCTCTCCCATCAGCGTATCAGGATGCATGTGTATGTATCACCTGTGCATTAATCCCTCTGTGTTTTTCTCTTTCCTTGTCTCTGTATCTCTCTCTCTCTGCCCCTGCACTCGTTCTGTGCCTCACTGTTTTGCACCTCTAGCCCTGGAGGGTAAGAGCATTGAGTGGAGTCTCTCTCTCTCTCTCTCTCTCTCTTTCGACATGTCTCTGTCAACTTTCAGGATATAAGTAAACAATTACGTGTGTTTTATATATAGCACACCCACACATATCTATATGAATCTATATTAAACCTAAATATCACAGAAACCAGAATTGATCATTAGTAAAGTTGACAGAGGGATCATGTTATTGTAGTCAGAGCATTTCTGGTGATATTGGGTTCATTTTTGGCTCTTCTGGGGTTTTAGTTGCTCCTTATAACTGATTAATAATCCTGGTGGACTTTTATAGGCATCGTATAATTAATCACACCGTTGTAATCCTTCATGAACATGTTTCAAACCTGCCTGCTGTGTGACTAGTGCAAAACTCGTTTAGGAACACGCCAGAGATTTACAAGCTTGTCTGAGCAGGAGACGAGATCTGGGCTGGTATTAATAAAACATCTCACACACACACGGTTTATGACACTTCACCAGGTGCTTGACAAGAAAGTGCTCTTTTGTGTTAATGGGGATTAAGAAAAACGTTCTTTCTTCTGTGTAAAAAGTCTAACTGATTTATCTCAGGGTAGCATGATAGGAAAAAGATTTTCTTGCTTTTGCAGTTCAGCCCAGATGTCATTTCCTGATGGGATTTTTAGCTCATTAAGCTGCAATTACACTGGATGAGTTCAAAAATGGCACATTGTAAAAGATTATCTGGTCCCAAATTGAGATCGCAGGTCTTAAAACACATATTGTGAGTGCTCACTAATGACTAATGACATGAGTTCCTGAAATTTGGATATTTTAATAGGAATATTAAAACTTTTTAATAAGAGGATGACATAGGATTACCTTAAAAGCATGTAACATCTGTAAATAAACCACTGGCAATGGCCTTATGTAAACTAAACATTGCTGGACTGAAAAATATCCGTATTTTGGAAAATATCTCTGGATCATCATCATTCAGACTGATGATGTAAGTAGAACACAGTCATTTTCTTAAAACAATTAGAAGATCTTCCTTTTACAATCAGACATATTTCACAATCAGAGAATATTTTATCGCACTGTCTGTTACAGACTTCAGCTAAAATTTTAGTGGGATAATAATCTCATACAGCGTGTCAAGTAATATTTGACAAGTCAGTTGCAATGACAGCGTAAAACTCACTATTTCACATGTAGTTCTCACACTAATCTTCGCATCAGTGGAATTTAAACATCTAACAGTACTAAAGAAGTGCTCTGCAGAATACTACCATCTGCTATTAAACGTCTGAAATGATGAGTTTTAGTTGTGTTCTCACTCTTTACAGCTAACAGTGAATCCGACGATTGCAATAACTAACAATATTGTTTTGGCTCTATTGATCTGTTGCCTCCTATAATGGAGATATTTTGTCTTTATTCAGATCCAGCCTCAAGAGATTAGCTCCCCCCCTACAGCTAATCTGGACCGGTCCAACGATAAAGTCTATGAGAATGTGACGGCACTGGTGAAGGCTGTGATCGAGATGTCGAGTAAAATTCAGCCTGCTCCTCCTGAGGAATATGTGCCAATGGTGAAGGTATGAATGTTAATGATGTGTGTGAAGTAACATGGCTTTCAAGAGGCTTCAAGTGTTATTGCAATTGTTAATTAGTACCGTTTTAAAACATCCTTTTAAACTGCGCTTTAATTGTTTTCGTTGCTGCAGGCATTTAGTATCTTAATGATTGACATGGCATTAGATGAATTAGTAGAATGAAAAAGTTAGGATGTGAATGTAGGCACTTCTGATGCATACTAATGCACTAGCGTAATAGTGTGAGTAGCGTGTGATACACTGCAGATTCAAACATGAAGGTGTGCACATCATGTAGCCAGATGATCAACTTATTCAACCAAAAATACAAACTGAATGTTGGACACATCCTGCACTCAACACTTGCAGATTTGCTGATGTAGAGGAAGAAAGGCATAAGATGGTATTGACTGGGAAACGGCTTATACTGTCAGTTAGTGTAAAAAAAAAAAGATAGTGTTACTGAGATGATATATGACCCTTATAAAAATTCATACACTAGAGAGAATTGTACATAGTGTGTAGTACGTGGTTTGGGACACAACTTCAGACTTTCACCGTTTTTTTGTTTCAGTGTTCTTTTTCTTTTGAAAGGGAATTTTGAAATGTCAGGGGAATTATGAAAAACAAGCAGGATACATTATTGTACATATCTGTTCATGCCAGTGATTTTGCGGAACTGTTTTTTCAGGATGTAGGTTTAGCACTGAGGAATCTACTGGCCACGGTGGATGAGACGATTCCCTTGCTGCCGGCCCACACACACCGAGAGGTACAACACGTCAGTTTTTTAGATTGTTTACGCAGACACAATATGGCTTGCATTCTGATTTCACCCTTAACCAATTTCTTAACCACCACACGTACTGCAGTTATCTCTCATTTATAACAGTATCTGAATAAATGCAGATTTTATGTCTTCAGGTGGAGATGGCTCAGAAGCTGCTGAACTCTGACCTGGCTGAGCTGATCAATAAGATGAAGCTAGCACAGCAGTATGTGATGACGAGCCTGCAGCAGGATTACAAGAAGCAGATGCTGACGGCTGCTCACGCGCTCGCCGTCGACGCCAAGAACCTGCTAGATGTGATCGACCAGGCCAGGCTGAAGATGTTGGGCCAGGCAAGGCCACACTAGAGACGTTTGAGCCTTACTACTCACCAGCACAGAACTACTAAACTAGCACACAGACATGATGCTCATAACACTCCATGTTCTTGCTCCAGCCTGCCTGCCGGGAGCACAGCAGGGTTTTTATAAAGGAGTGGCAGAATCAGGAGCTTTCTTAGCGGGATCTGCATTTGGACTCCTGTATTATAATAACAAACTAGGAAAAGATCTGGATTAACGATGGAACGTAATCGCCGCATCATTGTATAGGTCTGTGGATAACAGAAGACGTCCTCACACTGTATTTACCAGTCCTGTATCTCATTGGTGAGCCACTGCTCCACAACTACACTTAACAAAATGGAGAACCAGCTCGACAGGACCTTTATGAACATGCACCAGTGTTTCAGAAACTGTAAAGATCTAATCCAGTGTGTTTTGTCTGGATGTGGAGAAAAGGCCATATGTGCCTCTCCACCACTCTGAAGGAGGGAGTTGTATATTTTGGCCATGTGCCACCTAGGATGAAAATAAAGCTATGTCTGAAACAAAAGTAACAATAGAGTGTTTGCCTCTGCTTAATCTTACAGGTATAAAATGCTTTTGCTGAAACCTTTTTACTGAGAGTGACTCACAATTGAGCCTGTTCACTTATGGTAAAAAAAAACTGCAGTCATACCACAAAACACTTTTTCTAATTTGCTATATCATTCTCCCACAGTTGAGAAATGTTGAATTCATATGAACTGACGGCGTTCTCGATACTGACAGGCGTCTGGTGTTCAGCTATATGTATGAGTAGGTTACTACACAGTAACACTGCCTGTCTTTTTTTGTTCTCGTGGTTGCATCACTAATGTAGAGCGCGATCAAGGTTATAAAAAAAATGACAGGACTTCCAAGCATCTTTTGTAAAAGAAGAGAACAGTATCCTGAAAGATTAGGAAATGAAAGCTCACACTCTTTCAAAGAATACAAACACAAGGATGCTGCGTAATCAGTCCAACCTACTGACAGGTTTGGGGAAGAAGTCCAGAGGAAGAACATGAGGGACCCTGGAGCTGCACAACAAATGGCACTGAAACCAAACAAGCTTAATCCACACTGTATTAAGAGCACATGTGAAACCAAACATAATCTGTGGCAGTCAATTAAAAGTTTTTTTTCTTCATTTTATTATTTTTAAGCAATGCAAACTTTTGCTTTCCTGACAGCTGCTTGTGTTTCACTAGAGGGCGATATTTAACCTTTTCACATTTAAGCAATCGACAAAAATAAATAAATAAATAAATAAGTAAATAAAAAACAAAACATGCATAAAAATCTTTGCATATTTTATTAATTTTAGCTAAACAGAATAAAGCGGGCTGAACAAGGCGACTGAGTGAGTGTTGTGTGTGTGTGTGTGTGTGTGTGTGTGTGTGTGTGTGTGTGTGAAGGCGGGGGGACTTTTACTTTGAAACGCTGTGGGCAGTGCGCATGGCTGTGGCTCATGGCGCGGTGCCCGCTGTTTCTCTCCGGCGCTGTGCGGAGCGTCTGCACTCAAATCAGGTCATCAGCAGCGGATCAACACGAGCCACCGGCGCGTGCGCGCGCTCACTCACTCACTCGCACGCGCATCTCTTTCCGCACTCACCGACGCGACGTGTCTGGATAAAGAGGTAAGTGACCGTCGCTTTCTGCGTTATTTTAGACACTATCGCGTCTGCACTTCAGTGTCAGTTGTTCCGGAGGCGCCTCTAACGCTCAGACATGTGAATTACGACGCAGGAAAGTTGGACCGTCTGCGTCTCTAACCGTTAGACAGTCGGAATGCTAAACGCTATAGATTTGTCCTGCCTGGAGTCTAGACACCGTCTGTCTGTCTGTCTGTCTGTCTGTCTGAATGTCTGTCTGTTCGTCTGTCTGTCTGTCTGCTCGTCTGTCTGTCTGCCCGTCTCTCTGACTCTTGTCTGTCTGACTGTCTGTCTGACTGTCTGCCTGCTGGTCTGTCTGTCTGTCTGCCTGCTGGTCTGTCTGTCTGTCTGCCCGTCTGTCTGTCTGCCCGTCTGTCTGTCTGTCTCTCTGACTCTGTCTGTCTGTCTGTCTCTCTGACTCTGTCTGTCTGACTGTCTATCTCTGACTCTGTCTGTCTGACTGACTGTCTGTCTCTCTGACTCTGTCTCTCTGACTGACTGTCTGTCTCTCTGACTCTGTCTGTCTGACTGACTGTCTGTCTCTCTGACTCTGTCTGACTGTCTGTCTGTCCGTCTGTCTGTCTGTCTGAGCTAGCATTAGCATGCCGTGTTCAGATCTTAGTGAAGGCACTTTGTAAATGTTCCCTGTCTCTCTTACAGAAATCTCACTAATCAGCTCAATGTAAACCTTAAAGTGAACTGAATCCCTGATGTTTCTCACTGCTTCTGGTCAGCTGTCTTAGTTATAATCTAACAGTCACATGTGTATATGATGAGGAAGGTGCTAATGTGTTACAAAACCCAACATGTATTGAATAAGTTCCAGTGCTGGACTGTGCTGAAGCTAACTGGCTAACTGTTATTAGCCTGAGCCTTTTCTTATTGGCATGGCTACAAAATACAAAAGGGAATAGAGGGAATAGCCAAGGGAATAGAGCTCTGAGTGATGGGGACTAGTTTGGTGGGTTACTTGACAGTATTTGATGGTTGTTTGGACTTGGACTTGGACTTGGACTTGAACTTGAACTTTGACTTGAACCTGCAGAATGAATAAAAATGTCCTTTTTCTTTATAATAGTGCAGGTTTTGTTCCCGTTGTACTGCTTCCCGTTCCAGCCATGTCGCCTGAGGTGTGTGTGTGTGTGTGTGTGTGTGTTTCCCCATACTGTTTTGTGTTTTTACTGCTCCAACACACTTGAACAAACTCATCAGCTAATTCCTAAATCCCTCTGAGAGTTCAAACGGCGCTTAAACATGCATTACAGGGGCACCGGAGGAGCAGGAAACACTGCCCCAGGCTACAGCACTGAATCAGCAGCTCAATAAGGTGTGTTAATGCCATGAAAATGTGAAACTGCACTGCAGTGTTTTAACCAGACACACACACACAATGTAGACAAACGCACCTTTACTCACACAACACCCAAACCTAATAACTAATAAAGCACTAGGTTTATATTCTATTAAAACATCTACAACCTGGAGATCTTGGTCAAACTCTGAAAGGTATATAGATTGGGGCTGTTTATATATATATATATATATCTCCAGTCTCTTGGTTGTATGAAATGCTTTAGAGATTTTCGCAGGTTAACAGATTTCATTTTTGAATGTTTTATCATTACCAGCTGAAAGTGCTTTACAATTTTGAGCACACAGCCCTTCTGTCTGACTCTTGGCTCATGCAGCCACATAATGTCTGAAGCCTTCAACTGTCCTCTCATTACAGCATTTAGTCTCTCTCTCTGACTGCACTGCATATCTCTGTGTGTGTGTGTGTGTGTGTGTGGAGAGTGGTGTGGAAGTCTGCCAGCTCACTCTCTCCAAACTTGGACTGAGTGCATTGCCTGGGGCTGTCGTGACCAGAGTTCTCCATGGCTGCAGACACACTCGCTGTGCCCTTTCCTGTGCACTGCAGGCACTGGCCTACTTGTGCTGCACAGACATGGACATGTCGGCTACTGCCAGACAGAACGGAACAGTGCTCTCCTTTTACAAGCTGCCGCTTTGGCCTGAGGTGCATGTACTACACCACCTGCCGTCTGCTTATATCAGCTCTGAAGTTTACCTACAGTCTGAATAGTTTGAATGGTTCGGATGCTTTGTTTAATTTGCATGTCGAGACAGCTTGTTGGAGGAGTCGTTGCGAAATAACACCTAAGGGAAGCCTTCGGAGAGGATTTTGAGACACAGTTTATTCAGGCTGCGCATTTCCGAAGGGAAAGAGACGCTGTTAGTGCTGTATGTGTTCTTTTTTTTTTTTTTTTTTTTTTTTTTTTTTTTTTTTGCTTTACAGTAAATTGTGTTGATGGAAACGAGAGCTTAGTATCGCACTGTGCTCTACTCAGGGTAAGGAGTTGCTGCAGTTTCATAATTGGGCGTAATTGTTTGTTTGCCGATGGTTGTTTAGGTGTTTTGCTGCTCAGCATTTGGTTTCACCAGTAAATGTAATGTAATAATAGACACTAGGTTTGAGTTTTTCCACTCGCCAGATCTCGAAATCGAATAGGATTAGTGCTTCCATAACAAACTACACAAAATCAACCCTGTTCCAAACGAAAGACACTTCCTCCGTTTCCCCTTTGAATCCAGACACGATTAAAGCCTATTAGATGCTCAAAACGTGCACATGCTTTCATACTGAATGCTGAAGAACCTCCAACATGCGATTCCTGTAAAACAAGAATGACTAATATACCGTCCTCTACAATACTCAGCAACACTTTTACTCAGAAAATGTATTTAGAAATCTTTCAAAAACGTCTCCAAAGAAAAAAGGTATATTCTTGCTGAACGTTAAGCTGAAAGATGTTGTATATCTGCTGCTGTTGACACTGTTGAGAAGTTGTAAGATTTTGCTGTTGTAATACAGTAATGAATTTTTACCTACCTTGAGCTTGTCATGAAAATCATGACATGACGTGTCATTAAAAGAAAAAGAAAGACAGACTGACAAAAAAAAGAAACAAAGAGTTTATGTAGCACCAGAATGCACGGCATTAACTTAAAACTTACGGCCTCTAGCGTGTAGAGTTCTAGTTCTTTTCTATTTGTTACAGGATGAGCTTGATTTTTTTTTTTTTTCTCTTTCCCTGTCTCTCATATCAAATTTTTGCTGGTGTCAGCCCAGCACTGCTCCCGGGTATCGGATCACGTAACGTAAGCGATCAACTACAAGTCAGTTATATTTATATCAGTCTGTGGAACCAGTGCTTACGTAAGAGTGCAAAGTGGCTTAGGTCAAACTGATCTCATTTGGCAGGATGCGTCACAAAATATTTAAAACACTAACCCTGTAATGTTCCATTTTGTTCAGTGTATGGTGGATTGTTAAGTGCAGATTACGTGTACGGACACTTTATCTGTCATGCCAGGTCTAGCTGGCATTCGTCTGTATTGCTGGCATACATCATGGTGCAGCTCAGGACAGTATACAAGACTAGATAAAGTGCAAATACACAACAGTGCAAGACGAGAAGTACACAACAGTAAATACACTTTCGGTGCTATGATTCGAGTCACAGCTTCAAGGTAAAGCACATTCTACAGATTAACTTTAAATGACACAGACTTTACTCGAAGTGTACTAATGTGACACCGAACGCGGAAAACCGCATTAACCACTTCCCTGCATCTCGGTCGTGAATGTAATGTTTCCTGTGTGTGTTGGCTTGTGTTTCCTGCTGCTGATGGTGAAATATTCCACATTTTTCTACAGAGGTTCGAGTTGTGCGTTACACGTGATGTTGATTCGTTAAACTCGCTCAAATGTTCAGGATTAGTTTTAAATCTTGACTCGTATTGAACTGCACAGCTTACCTACAGAGCAACGGTAAAAAAAAACAAAACTACACATCAACATGATGTGTAATTATCAGTCGTAATACGTGTGAACATTAATGCTTGTCCTGCAGTATGTCGAGGGAATGCTTCTTACAGCCTCTTAAAACCTTGTGGGATTTCACGCACATTGTCTCCCGAGCTGCTCTGTGGGGTTAAAGGTCAAGAGCAGGCCACCAGATCTTGAATGCTCATCTGTCTGGCTGCATTTAGGACACAATGGTGTGAATGCTTAAGTAGTCCAGCGTGAGTAGCAGTGTCGCTGTGCGTCATTTCCATCTGCGGTGTTCCAGCGCTGCTGGGACTTGTCTCTCGTGATGTTCGAGGCGCTACGGAATGCACAGGAAGCTGGAGAAGTGCGGCGTTTTTTTTTTTGGTTTTTTTTTCCCAGGCAGTGACCTAAGCTTGGAAATCAGGGCTTTTTAAAGGTGACCTGATTAGGTCTTGTTCCACCTGGACTTCATTAGGTAAAAGTGCACGATGACAGAACAGACAAAACATACAACTGCCTACACTTTATGACACAAGATACTTTATTAAAGAAGATCATTTTTCATGATTGTGTGTTCGAGTGCATTGCATCTGCTTTTCTCTTTTGAGATGCTGCTTGTTGTAGTGTTGCCAGTTTCATTTTGTCTCTAGGTTAGGCAGCATTTTACACCAACTCCAGTGACTTTATAATGAACAGATGGTAGTGACTGTCCTATACCCAGTACAGCTCTCTAGCTCAAATCACTGCTGCTGCTTACAGGAGCTGAGGGAGAGCAGCTCTGTTGACTCGCCACCATTGTAAAAGTTAAAGGAAAGCTTGACTGACTTATGCTTACACAGGCTTGAGTTCCTACCAGTCCACTGGTCACCATTTCTCCCAACAACCAGTCCACTGGTCACCATTTCTCCCAACAACCAGTCCACTGGTCACCATTTCTCCCAACAACCAGTCACTGGTCACCAAAAACTGGTCTATCAAATATTTTGACAGTATTTTTGATAGAATTTATAGTGCTTTCTAAATACATAAATAGTTAGCTTGTAGTGACGTGTACAGAGACTACTTCTTTCTAATACTTTCCATTCCAATCTAAAACTGGTTTCTTCTTGTAACATTTCAGTGAAGACGTATAACATTTTTAATTGCAGGCATTAGCTTCTTCCCTCTGGCTTGTTGCTGTAAAGAAAGAGTGTGTGGTGAGCGCATAGCCGTGAGGAGACGATCATGTGCCGCCAGGTTAAGGCGCCTTTTTTTGTGGTGGCATCTGACTGATACGAGCGTGGCTTTGAGCCAAGTGTAACAGTGTACTGTGATGGCACGTGGAACACGGTGTCAGAAATATGATCGATCTGCTGTGGGGTGAACAGACTCGCAAAGGTTAGTTGCACATCACCGTCACTGTCTCCATAAAACGTGCCATAAAAGACTCTGCGGCTGAATGAGTCACTGTCGCGTGTTTGACTTCTGATTCATATTCTCTTTGCATGCTCACACACGCTACCTGTCTGTCCACAGCTGTTGGTTATTTAGTCTGCGGTGGCAGATGACTGAATAGATAAGCATGATGGGGTTTATGGCTCAGCTACCTTGTGGCGCTTTCTAGCAATTTTACAAGAGGAAAGCTTTTTTTTTTGTTTTTTGTTTTGGAGTGGATTGGGAGGTTGTGATTATATTGAGCCTTATGTTGACGGCTTGATATTTGAGACACAGCCCATAGTGCAGATTAGCTTCCCGTCTATACACTTGGCATGAGTGGGTGCTCTGCTGAGACGGCTGGCCACTCCCGACCGGAACACTCGCTGCTAATAGGGAGGAGCTTCCTGTCCCACAGAGATCCATCTGTCTGTCTGACATCGTATGCCAAGCCACCTGTCTTGTTGCCTGGAATGTCATCACACCATGGGTGCACAAAATGTCAGGGGGATTCTGCGAGAGGCCTCCCGGTACATCTCGCCTCTTTATTACCTGACTACTGAACCCACCCTCGGATACTGACGTTGCTGATTTTCTGAATTCGGTTGGAATCAAGGAAATGAAAGCGCGCACTCTTTCAAAGAATACAAACACAAGCTGAAGTGGAAAATATGCAAATTCACAATGTGGGTATGAAGCTGGTATCAGCACCTTTGGGAGTCTGGTGGCGAAATCCAGGGCGTGTGTGTTTTTGCCTTAACAGTTGCGTTGTAAGTTGATCATTTAATTTGAAGCTGGTTTACCAGTGTGAAACACAAGATCTTAATCTTCTAGGTCTTCTCTTATCTACCGATCGTCATGGCGACTGAGAGAGGCAGTCCATATGGCAGAGTAGGGATAAGGCCCCTATTCCTGCTCCTTCATACGCTGACAGATGGAGACTCACTGTGCCCTGAACAGGGTTCTAATCCTAATCCTGGCAGCGTTGGAGCCGAGGCACCCTTAGACCGTGCTCTTGCTCTGAACTGTACAGGATTACAGCATCGTATGTTTCAGTGTTAATGAACATCCTGTCCATCGTGTCATCGCCGTACGTACAGACAGGCCTGGGTCCACCCTGCAAATCTGCAGCTAGTCAGCACAACAACAGTTTGTACCATTTCCCAGTTACATCTAAGTAGTATTTTATTTCATAATTTATACCACAGCACTGTTGAAATTTCAAATCTGATTAGTCAGAAGGTTGATTAACACTTTTTACCAGTACACTGGCGTTCCCTTTCTGCCGGTGGAACGGACGACCTCTTTTGTAAGTCTGATGTAAAAATAGTCGCTGCATTGTTGGCTTTCAGTGTAAGGTTTCTACATCTGTTGTTATAACCTTACATTGAATTTTAGTGGTTAACTGAAACATTTTAGATGCTTATGAACAAGCACTTGGGGCAGCTCACAGAGCAGAAATAGGTTTGATATCAACATGTCCTTTGAAACATTTGTGTTGGAAAAGGAAACTGATCATTTTGGGGCTGTTTTTTTTAACTTGTTTGTGAAATGTTGCCCCTAGCCAGGTAGAAACAGAAATACCATAAAGTCTTCTGTGTTCAGTCATTAAACACCATTGTGGAGTTTGACATGATATGGAATTCAAACCTGAACAACACGCACACAACAAAACCAGGCAGAAATTCAGTTTCTCCTCTGGTTAGATTTTAACGTTCTACTGTATAACAGCATGACGTGGGACTGTAGCGGCATCTGTAATTCAAATGACAGTTTCTGCTCACGATCTTCATCTCATATGTTCTACTTTCTGCCTGAAAAGCGTGAGGAAATTCAGCTTGAGGATAAACTTTGTTTTAACTAGCAAGCAGTCAAGACAATAGCAGATATGCAGACGTTTTTTATGAGGATTTAGTGTCAGTGTTCAGTTTAAATTTTCTACCAGAGGTGAGACTTCAGGACAGAGAATGTTTCTGGTAACATGACAAGCTGAGTTCTTTTTTTTTTCCTCCATTAATTCGAGAAGAAAATGAGAAGTTGGTGAGAAGTGTATAGCTGCTATAGAATATAATAATAGTTGCTGTGGATTTAATAACTACACTCATCACATGCAGTTATAGGAAAGTAATCAACTTCTGACTGGTAGCTTTGTGTCAAGCGGAAAGGTTCCTGTAAACACTCTCGTTCCTGTAACGCTATGCTGCATTGTGGTTTATTCCTTATTCCTACTTACTAGCCTGGGGTTTCAATATAATCAGTCATCTTAATAATGGAAATGCTGAGCTGCACTACAGGCTTTCGTGATTAGTGGTAAGGATATGCGCTTAAAAACATTTCGTTTACTATTCTAATGATTTAAGACTTTCTGTAATATTCAAGTGTAATGAATATTCTGAATGGTTTAGACCGTCGCATATGAGACCGATTCGTTATGTACAACGCGTTTCACACCCGCTAAACAACACTGGCATCACTTCTCAGTGTTCCTTGTGTCAAATCCATTTTTGAAATGTTTGGACGAGTTTCCTCATAATAGTCATAAGACTTTTTATAAGACGTCATCAAATTTAGATGCCATTTGGGAAATCTATCTACTTTTCAGTAATCTGACTGTATTCTGTGTTTTTTTTACCAGAAGAGAAACAACAAAAGCAATTCATTTATCTGCACATAGATGGAAAAGAATAAAGGAACCCATTTTAGTTTCTTAAAACACAAAATGCTGGTTTAAAATATAAAAGTGGAGGCAGACATGTTCCCAATCACCGATACCCTTACAACGTTTACGACAAGATTCATGTCATGTAAAAATTCTTCCTCTCCTCTTCCTCTCATGATGTTAAATAACCTTTTCTCACCAGCAGAGGTTTTATCTGAACGCTCAGCAGACCTAGTAATAAGACCCAGTATCTTCAACCCACATCCCTGTTTCCGGGATGATCTGGTATTCTAATTTATTTATTTATTTATTTATTTATTTATTTTAAAAATATATATTTTAAACAAAACATCATTGATTATGCTGATCTTCATTTAAAGATGTTTCTAATGACTGAGATTGAATGATGTAGATAGAGTGTGATGAATATTCGTATAGTATTAACATAAACCAGTTACACTGAAATCTCATGATGTTGGCACTGATTGTGAAAACACCAGGGTCATGGGTTTGATTCTCAGCTCTGTGTTAGACTTTATTCAGGGTTTTGAATGTACACGCTCAGTTAATGCTAGAGGTACAAAAACTAATTTATGTTAATGTTACTAATTTTTTTCCCAGCATTGTCCAGTTTCTAGGTCATGACAGCAGCTCTCTTAAGTAGACTGTGTCTAGACTATCTCTAGTCTCATCACAAAATCACCTTCAGTCCACGTGGAGTCGTATTTATGACGTTATCGAAAGCTGGATAAACCAGTCGCGCTTTAAAGTTAGAGTTCACTTGGAAGCAGAAGGAGACGCTCGCAGACCGGTCGTTTTAGTCCACACCCGAGAACGCTCACTGCTTTCTCATGAACATAAACCAAGTGCAGCAGAGGGAAAACACTCCAGTGTTTCAGACAAACAGATTAAAAGCTCCCTTAGCTAAGTGAGTAGCTCTGTCTCTGCTGTTAGTCTACTATATGCTCTGCAGAGCTACCAAAAAAAAAGATATATTTTAGAATTTGATTACTTATGGGGGGCACGGTGGCTTAGTGGTTAGCACGTTCGCCTCACACCTCCAGGGTCGGGGTTCGATTCCCGCCTCCGCCTTGTGTGTGTGGAGTTTGCATGTTCTCCCTGTGCCTCGGGGGTTTCCTCCGGGGACTCCGGTTTCCTCCCCCGGTCCAAAGACATGCATGGTAGGTTGATTGACAACTCTGGAAAATTGTCCCTAGTGTGTGATTGCGTGAGTGAATGAGTGTGTGTGTGCCCGCCCTGCGATGGGTTGGCACTCTGTCCAGGGTGTATCCTGCCTTGATGCCCGATGACGCCTGAGATAGGCACAGGCTCCCCGTGACCCGAGGTAGTTCGGATAAGCGGTAGAAGATGAATGAATGAATGAATGAATGATTACTTATGTGAATTAATTGACATTGTCTGAAACGTACTTTGTACATGATGGAAAAACTTTGTCAAACTGTGAGGCACAACTTAACCACTTTTTAATTACAAGTAATGAACTGGATAAGGAATTGATTTGAAATAAAAGCACAAGCCCCTTGAAATTTGTGGGTTTCTTTACAGCTGTGTTAATTGTGTTGGGCATGAGGTTGTGTGTGCTTTACTGATGCTTCCCCTTGATGCTTCGTTCTGGTATTCAATCATCAAATAATCATTGATTATTCGGGCTAATTATTGCAGATTTATTATTTTGTGCTTCATTGTGAGGGTTTTAATAGTTGAGTCTGCGTGGAACATCTGTGCACACCTGGCTGAACCTTTCATTTACTAAATTGCATGAAACGTTACTCAGACTACGTTGGCACACCTCCTCTCGGGTTTCCTCCTCATGTTCGCAGACATGTGTTGTAGGGTGATTGGCATCTCTACGTTGTGTGTGTGTGTGTGTGTGGGCAAACCCATCCAGGGTGTCCACCACCTTGCGCCCCGAGTGAGTCCCCTGGAATAGAGTCCAGGCTCCCCACAACCCTGTGAAGATGGATGGATGACTAATGAAGCCGTCTCCTTCTGTTGTTTATAGCTTTTTAAGGCTTTACAACCCACATGCAAACCAGTTTAATTAACAAATACGTACTGATAAGATTAGACAGTGTTACTATCAGCGTGTACTGTGTAGTGCAACACAAGTCCACCAGCCACAACACAGCTTTCATGTCCAGTCCCTAATTTATTATTATTTCTCATTTGTTTAATTGGTATATCTGTTTAGGTGACATCAAAGAAAAATAATCACTTCACAGACAAAACAAGTTGCAGTGTTGTCTGGAGTGAAAACAACGTAACAACAGCACCAAGCTCTCTTCAGTCCGGCGCTTGTCGTTTAATATTCTCAGATTCTCAGTACGTCAGATCGACCTCTTATCTCGTCTCATCCAGTTTCCGGTTCAACACTTTGAGGTTCTAGGTTTAAAGGCTTTAAGTAAAAATATACACAGATCTTTTAAATGTTTAAATGTTAGAATTTTTCTGTTTAAATTCATTAAATGAGAGGAAGTTATCAGATTTTGGTTTTGAAAGGAACATGTAGAAGAAGGTTTTATTATTGTTACGTATACACCACGGCACAGCGACACTCTTTCTTCACGTATCCCAACTTTTTGTAATTGGGGTCGATCATTGTAATGTGAAGAATCTCCAAGAACTTGGTGCTGGTGGCCAAAAAAGTGCAAGCGATACACAGTGCATTGTAGCATTGACATCACATTATAAATCTGGGGCACAGAGACTTATCAAGTTTTCCTCATACCTCTGGAGGATGGGCAGAGTTTGCATGCTGTCCCTGTGCTTCAAGGAGTTTCCTCTTGGTCCAGTTTCCTCCACCATCCCTAAGACACGTCTTGTAGGCTGATTGGCATCTCTGATTGTGTGTGTGATTGTGTCCTGTGATGTTTGGCACCCCATCCAGAGGTGTCCAGAGTGTCCTCCGCCTTGTGCACCGAGTCCCCTGGGATAGACTTCAGGCTTCCTGTCACCTGTGTAATACAAGAGCTTCAGAAAATGGAAGAGCATCATTAATAACATGAGAGAAGTTTATTTCCAGTTCTTCTATCTTCAGCGTGCTATTGTTGTGCTTGCATTTTTTTTTTCCACAGAACCCAAATAAATCTGTTGTTTTTACCTCTGACTCAAATGGCTTTTAACTTGTTTGTTCTCAGCGATGACGTCAGCTGATTAATGCGTCCTCAGTCCTGGTCTCGGTCCGAAATGTGGCCACTGCAGCACTCCGCCTCCTCCTGTCTCTGTCTCTGTCGCAGTGTGCAGCGCAGACTGCTTTTGACAACATCTCGGTGCAAGGACACAGTAAACACCTCAACTTTGTGAGGCTTAGCACCATCCTGACTAGTTATCACTTCATGCGCAGTCGTGCCTATTGGCTAGTTGGGGCAGGCGACAGAAGGGAGAATTAAATCAGTAGCAAGTATTACCTTTCTACTCACTATAATAATTGCCATGTGGCATCAGGAGTGCTGCAATGCAGCAGCGTTCTCACCCTGTTGTGCGTGAGATCAGACAGGATTAAAATGGGTCTGGATGAATGAGAAATTGCCTGTAGTCTGTGCAGCATCTGCCGGGCCAGGCGTTTCTGGATGAATGTGAACAGAACTTTGCAATTGGCTGTAAAATCTGCAGCCGCGTTGTAACTTTCCAACTTTCTATTGGCTCAGTATACTTTCGCGACGGAAAATCCACCAGTAAGCTATGCGCATGTCTTGTACGCTTGTCTTCGGTGCTGCCTGTGACTTAAAATTGCGCTTCAGTTGTAAGGCCACTTTGCCTCGTGAGGTCATGTGTGCTAGGGCTCACCTCGGTGACCTCGTCTATTCTGACTGTCAAGCAGCAAAGGTCTGGCCGTCTAGACACTGTGGGGAAGCATCTTGATGAGCTTCTCATTGATTTGTCTGGAGCTTTAGCAGCTGGTTTGAGACGATAGTGGGGGAAAAAAAGCAACGTGTGAGACAGAGAGAGAGAGAGAGAAAGAGAATAGGCTGTGCTTAGGAGGACTGTGATCCTCCCTGATAACCACAAAGTGTTTTTCCTTTTTTTTGTAATGTAATGAATCTACCAGTAATTGATCCTGTGCCAAACAATTTAGCGTAATCTCTGAGCCTTTCATCACACCCTATTATTCAAATATGGAATATGTAAAATAAGAGGTTGGGTGTGGTGAGGGCTGACAACTGCGGTGTGTTGTGTGTATGAAATTGTAGCGTGAGCGTCAGTGGTCTAGTCTGAGAGAACTGACAGGAAGTGGACTGATATTGTACACATCCTTTTTTGCTGATAAACTCCAACCAGAGGTATCATTTGTAGAGAGTCTTCTGAATGGCAGTTTGAATGAGTGCTATATTTTCTTATAACGCCACTTTCAGAGCGCAGACTCACACATTATGCAGTTTGACTGAAGGATCAACAAGAGTGTGAGTAGCATGAACCTTGCGCGTTCGCCACACGACAAACATCTGACGACAGATCCGTTGGAAAACAGGCACTGAACTGACGGCAGAAAAGAGCAGAGTAATCAGGGTGCCGGCTGGAAGCAGCAGACTGGAACAGTGTTTCTGATGTCATCACGAGGCAGAAACAGGGCGCAGGCCATTTACTAAACATGTTCCACTCTGAGAGCGTCTGTGCTTCGGCCTCACCCACAAATGGATGCTGACTGTTAAAGGAATGCATCCAAACTCAGTTATACTCAAACACACTACTCCCCCACCCAAACTCATGATTTGTCTGTAATAATGAGCACTATTACATTAAGCTGGAGGTTGGAGGTTCATCATATCTGGCAGAAATCTTCGTAGCCTTCAGTTTTTTTTTTTTCCTGTTGTTTTTACTGTTTGGATTTGGGTTGGGTGAAAGTGCCTGTCGTTGGCACTGAACCCAAAGAAGCTCACTTGTGCATGTCTCCTAGCAAGTGAAGGATATGAAGGGAGTGTAAAAAAAAAAAAATTTTTTCTCTTTCTGCAAGTAGGGGATTGTGCTCGGCAGGGTGCCTTCTTCATATTCTCTCTCTCTTCTATTTTCCTGCTGGTGTTCTTTGTTCTCTCTCCAGTCTGACAGTCAGTCACGCCTCACCAAATCACCAGGACTCTCGGGCTTTCGCCGCTCTCTGCTGCTGACCCACCTGTTCCTCAGCACACAACCACAGTGGCCTCAAATACCACTTCGCATGACAGCCTAGCAATCTAACCACAACCTCCCAGTATGCTGCTGTAAAGCCTCTCGTGTGGCTTTTTCTATTTCTTGTGCAAATGACTTACCTACTTTTAACTAGTTTTTATATATTTTTGCCTTTAGTAACTGTCTGGCCCACATCTCCCATGCTGCCAGGTAAAACATCCAAACCTGCAGAGTTCTGTACTGGATAAAACAGCATTCAGTGTAGAAATTTAAGAAGGTGTAATCAGCTAACTTTATCAATACCTCATTGACTCGTCCTCATTACAGCCAGATTGCACTCCAATTAGTTCTCATGTAACTGAGGCATCTCTATCTGATGAAAGCTTGCTTTGTTTTTGCTCGCTGATTTTCATTGACGCTTTTTTCCTCCTGCTGAAAATGCCATTAACTTGCCTACAGTCTCACCAGCACAAACAAGTAAAAAAGCAAAAACAAGAAGCACTTTCTGAGAATTTCTCGCTGCTGCCAAGCAACTGGCTCGGAGCATTCGAACGCAGTCCCAAAAGAAATTCTACACATTCAAATAGTTTACCGGTGTGTTTTTTTTTTTTTTTTTTTTTTTTTTATTTTTTTATTTATTTATTTTTCTTTATAAACTAGGCAGGTTTGAGAGCCACAGCATATCTTTTTTTCTCCTTTGTTTTTTTTTTTTTTTAAATCTGGCTGAGCTGCACATTTACAACATTCCTGCTATAACACCTATATAGAATTTCATCTAAAGTGCTACTTTTGGTAGAAATCAAAACTAAAATCTGCTTCAAGCTTGAAAAGAAAGCAGAAGAGGAAAGCGATCAAACGCAAAAGCCGCTTTCACCTCAAATCACACGCTGGTTTTCATAAGCGAGACTGATAACATGATGCACGCCATCAAAGAACCAAAGAATGCAGGCAAACATCAACTACTGAGTGAATGAGTGAAGGTTATTCAGAAAGTGCAATAATAACTGCCACTGTTCACATTTGCCTGCATGTTAATAGGTCATTTGTGTCGATTTGAGGGAAATTATCTAAATGTTAGAAAGATTTTTTCCCCTTTGGGTGATTTTTATTTTCCCTTTTTGAGCGAAAGGATTACAAAGAAATAAACATGCCTCTGTCTTTTGGAGTATGTAGAGTGGTGCGTATGTTCAAGCTAATATTTATTAAATAGATAGATAGATAGATAGATAGATAGATAGATAGATAGATAGATAAATAAATAGCAATATTGGAACAAATTTTAATGAAAATTTGCAAAAATCTTAATTTAAGCGGAAACTACTGTGTGTGTGTGTGTGTGTGTGTGTGTGTGTGTGTGTATATATATATATATATAAAATTGAACGTATAGAATTATATAAATATAATTTGTATTTGTTTATTTAGTTTTCCTTCATTATTGTCCAGATTTTCTTCCAAATTCCCAGCTTTCCCTGTCTGCATCTTATCGAGCTGCTGCACACGCTCACTCTGCTACCTGCCCTCTTCCACATGCAGCAGCTCGCCGATGCTCGTGATTGGCTGGAGTCGCAGTGATTGACAGGAGAAAGAATGCCCTTCCTTTCCGAGAGCACGGCTGACTTTTGCTCACTCGAACTCACGGTCTCTGATAGCTGTGCTGTCGTCAGCATCCAAACTCACCGTCTGCAGACAACAGAGCGTAAGCTTTTCTAATGCAGCCGTCATTGTTGTTGATGGTCTTTTGGTGGAACATCAGTGAATTAAAACTTTTTACCAGCACGCTGGTTGAAACCTGAAATTTTCGCTCAGTATAAACAGATGGGTAATTGAATTAGGTCTGATATAAAGAGTCAGAACACTGTTGGTTTTCAGGGTGTTGGGATAACCTGAACTTTAGTGGACGAATGGAACACCTTCATATTTAGTGGCGTATAAACAAACACCTGGGGCGTCTCAGGGAGCAGAAACGGGACTGATAATACGTTTCACTTTACACAGACAATCATTTGTGAGGGGAAAAAACTTTTCAATGCATGTTTATTAGGCAAAGTGAAAACACTCACTCATTTTCTACCGCTTTATCCGAACTACCTCGGGTCACGGGGAGCCTGTGCCTATCTCAGGCGTCATCGGGCATCAAGGCAGGATACATCCTGGACGGAGTGCCAACCCATCACAGGGCACACACACACACCCTCATTCACTCACGCAATCACACACTATGGACAATTTTCCAGAGATGCCAATCAACCTACCATGCATGTCTTTGGACTGGGGGAAGAAACCGGAGTACCCGGAGGAAACCCCGAGGCACGGGGAGAACATGCAAACTCCACACACACAAGGCGGAGGCGGGAATCGAACCCAACCCTGGAGGTGTGAGGCGAATGTGCTAACCACTAAGCCACCGTGCCCCCAAAGTGAAAACAGACAAACTAAAATAAAAGTGTTAAATCTAAAAAAATGTGTTTATACTTTCATCTGAGCTTCATATTAATCACCACTGTGGAGAGTGACATGAACCTAGACACAACAAAACAGGAAAAAAAACAGAGGTCCATTTTTTTGACCTCTAATAAAGAGTTAAAAAAAACCCACGAGTCTAATAAATAGGAAACGTTACTGTACACTTTTAACTTATGTTCCTGGATCATGTTTGTACTGATCCAGTCTGTGGAGATTATTTACAGTTAGAGACTCCCTGATTACATAACCCTCGTCACTGCTCCAGCGGCTGTTTGCGCCTACAGGAGTTGATCTCTGATGGCATTGGGTGGAGAATGTAGACGTACTGATGAGTTTTATGGTGTAGCAAGTAGAGGGATTTCTTTTCAACTGTAGTGAAAGAAAAACTCAAGTACAAGCAGAGATCTCTTTCTCTGACGTTCTTGAATAGTAAAAGTACGCCGTTCTTTTCCAACTCTGCCTTTAAATAACGATGAGCAGGTTCATTTAATTCAATTCACTTCAGTTTTGTTTGATTTTTTTTCTATTGCACTCTTACAGATGGCCATTGTCACAAAGCAGGAATCTGTAAACTATAGATTATTTATTGTAACTTATCTATAACGAACAAGCCAGAGGTGACAGTGTTGAGGAAAAAACTCTGAGAAGAGACACAGACTGAAAAGGGAAGCCATGCTCATCTGGGTGACACTAGAGAGTGTAGTTATAAACCATTTCCCTTCTATAACTGGGTACTATATGGTCAGGAAGTGACATTTTGTGACAACGATTTGTTCTAGTTAGAACACTGTCAGCTGTTCACTGATTTTCCTGCAAAGAATACTCCTGACTGTGACATTATTATTATTATTATTATTATTATTATTCTGAGGATTAGAGTCAGATACAGTTAGAAACCTGTAGCTGTAGTCGAGCGGCAGCTTGGAGGCTGCTCTGCTCTGACATTGATTAATGAGCGACCCGCGTCTGCTTTCAGTGCAAAACAAAGATTACCCTTTCTCCTGCCATCTCAGACATCCCTCACTCCCATCCCACCCCCTCCACTCTTCTCCTCCTGCCTCTGTCTCGCTCTTTTTTCTTTTTTTCTTCTTCTTCTTTCTTTTTTTTTCTCCCTCCTCCCCCTGCTCTATCTCTCACCACCCTTCTGTCTTTCTCCCCTGACGGGCGAGCCGTCGTCTCACCTTGGCTGGCAGGCTGGCTGGTGCGATTGATTTGGAGTGCGTCTCGGTAAGGCAGCTCGGTGCAGCAGCGGCCGCATTAGCTTTAGCACGAGGAGACAGACAGACCCCCTGCTGAGATCACATTTCACATCCAGCATGACAGCGTGCCTACACACACACACACACACACACACACTCAGAGAGAATAGTGTAATCATCTTACTCAGTACACTTGCTAAGGCACAGGGCCGATAATGTGCTTTCTCTGTTCTTAGCATTTCTAAAAAAGCAGAAAGAGAATTAAGGTGTGGAGAGAGAGAGAGAGTCTGTCTGCTTCCCTAAAGGATCGTGTGGACCGATTTGCTCTTTTATTAATAACTGCAGTCTGTCTATTAACAGTATTTCAACGTATATAGTCATATAACGTTACTTTTATTTCTAAGCCCAGAAGGCAGGCGGTGCCTGTTGAGAACAGTCTGAATGTTTGATGCATGCCATCATGAAGTGGTACTACAATACTGTAATGACCGTTCAGCTCATCAAGGCCTGCAGAATATGAAGGAAAAATGCACATCTGGCAGTATTTTGATGCACGGAGCATCACGGTTTTATTTATATACATTTCTTTTTCTTTCACTTTCTCTAGTGCATCTTTTGCCATGTTATCACACACAGTGATTTTTGTTTTTAATCTCTGCAAGTCTCCAGTCGTTGTACTATGAAGTCATCAGTAGACGGTCCTACTACTGGTTGCCATGGTAATAACATTTAGCAGTGGGAGGTGCAACAAGAATTCCAAATCAGTTTTCTTGCTGCTAAAACGAAACGTTCCGGAGGGAGATTCAGAATTTGTATATAAAATTCAGCCGTGTACAGACGCATCATTTATGTCTTCACTTTCATCGGAAGTTGATGTACCAAGTCGCTGTGGAAGTTACATTCTTCTGAACTTTGTCTGGACACACCTCAGCAGATCTCAGCTCTCGTCGATGATGAATGATTTACATGCACTTTGTCACTCATGTCACATGATGTCACTGCTACATGGTGGCAGCCATGATTTATAAAAATGTCCTGATTTATTCACTTTGGTTCGTTTCAGTTCCCTGCAATCTCCACAAAGCCGTACTGATAGAAGTGCTGGTGTGATTTTAGACCTTGCTTCATATCTACCTGAGAGAGATGGAGCGACACTTTTAGGCCTTTAGTCTTTCCAGCTCTTTCACCTCGTCATCTGTTCAAACAGATCGGATTCTAACGCGTCAACATTCATGCTGTAAAGACGTCAACGGCGTCACGGTTTCGTGTCTCACACCACTAACTATAGGAGCCGAGTCTCCGTGCGGTTGTCGTATGCTCAAACCCCAGTGTCGTATGCTTGTACATGGCTCTGACCCGTTCTGATTGTTGTTAAAGAGCTGGCAGAGTGTGAGCCTGTTCTTGTCCATGCGTGCGTGGGAACATGCGCGTGTTTGACTTGGCCGTTGTGGCGCTGTTCTTTACGGCGAGGCGAGGCCAGGTCAGGTCATCTGAGGTTGCTCCTGCACGCAGCCAGAGTGTTTTCACTACGGCGCTACTTACTGAGGTTCATGTGAGGTGAGGGAACAGCAGGTCTGGACTTTTAGAGCCTTGTCGCTTGTTCAGAGCGTAAAGCTCGACACATACACACACACACACCTCATGATCAGTGTTTGGCTTGTATAAAGCCAGGTTGCGTGTTCACCTAACCTTCAGTAACAGCTTGTTGCAGCTCTTTTGTAAGTGACAGCAGTAGTTTTTTTGAATACAGTTTCGCAGCACTACTTTTAAAGGACAGCTTAGTAGTATTGCTCAAAAGCAGCAATGTCTGCTGCAACGAGGTGGATACTGCAGTGTGCGCCGCACAGTCTCATAAAAATAACTCTGTTTTTACAAACAGACTTACACAAGCTCCTCAGTTTCAGAATCAAGGTCTCACATCTTATTATCTCCTCTTCTGTTCTCTCGTATAATTTGTAGGGAGGCATCGAGATACTTACTTCTAAAAACGCTCCATCAACATCCAGCCGCATGCGTCACTGGCTGCGTCTCAATCAGCTCTTTAATTCAGTAGTCAGGGCACAGAGTAGGGAGTCGCCATCGTAAGAGCTTTTTCTCTCTCAGTCGCAAAATCCTTCCAATGCACTCAATAAAATATCCCACAATAAACCGCACAAACCAAGACGCATCGATGCTCACTATGTTTACTTACTGGAAATGATGTCATATTTTCTGAAGCAAAAAAAAACTCAGCCAAGTTTGTCTACAATGTAGATTGCTGTGGTTGTTCTAGCTCTCAAATGATCACTTACTTTGGAGATTTTTAACTTTGACATTCTTTTATGCGTACAAAAAATCTCTATTTTTATTATAAATACTTGAATATTTTATGTTTGGCTAAATTGAGATCTCAGCTGATCGAGACACACCCTATGTGACGTAGGACCAGTGGATATTGTTGCATTACTAAACAGTGACCACTAAAGCTGCATCCCAAACGATATACTACACATGTCTCAAATGGTAAACTAACTTCCTTGTAGCAAAACCCTCTTCTGCTACGTAACCAAAGCTGCGAGTTTTGAGGGCATGAAGTGTCCAACATTTCTTCAACATTGTCCTTCGTCATTTTTAGAACCCACTACTCACATTATCGATACACAACTCACAACGGTGTAGATTAGTGCATAAGTACGTGTAATGACAGTGACACATTCTGGACATATTCCACTGGAAAATATGGAAGCAAATTGTTCTCTGAGGAAAGATCCAGAGATGGAACTACAGCATCTGTTACAGTACGAGTAACCTGATGAAACATCTTAAACACAAAATATCAGCGCACAACGCTGCCTAAGGTTGCGCTAGCCAAGTGGAAAACAAGAGAATCTCTTTCTCGGATTATTGGTTTTGACAATCAGCCACTCCTGGGTCATTCGACAATGAGGGATTTGAAAAAGTTCATTCAGCTACTTCTCTTTTTTCGAAGAGAAACTAAATGTATTATGACGTATTCATGCTCACTGTAGCACTACTCAAGCTGAAGTAGCTAATATAGCTAGCCAATGTTCTTCATTCAAAATCAGCTAGCATGTGAGTGAGTGCATTTCAGGGCCAATTTTATAAACATACAGTGAAATAAAAAACTATTAATTAGGTTAGTCATGTCTATGTACTTGTTATTGACACACCCCAACAAAAAAATGGAAATTTGTCATTTTTGTAGCTGCTGAATGAACATTTTCTCTCTCTCTCTCTCTCTCTCTCTCTCTCTCTCCTCTCTCTCTCTCTCCTCTCTCTCTCTGCAGTGATGCCGTAGTGGAGCTTCCCTAGTGGGTGTATAAACGCTGTACTCTTACTGATGAGCTGGTATGCTGATTAGAGCGTTGCTCAGCCGAGCACATCCTTCTGGGAACAGCAACAACTATACACCTGACTCAAGTACCTGAATAAACTCCACCTGGATCTCTCTCTCGCTCTCAGCGTTTCTTGTACCTCTCTCTGTCTCCGGCAGCCATGATCGCCTCGCTCTGGCTGGGGGGGTAACGGTGAGTTAATTGGCGAATTGGCGTGTTGGTTGCCGTGGTGAAGTGGCGCCGTGTTCACAGCAGCAGTGTCAGCAGTGTGATGGCCTCGTGAGGTGAAGATGGCAGCGTTGTGGCTGTGTCGTCCCCAGCAGCCCCATCAGAGCGGTTAAGGAGGAAGACAACGCTCTGGGCACAGGAGCAGCATGCAGGAGGCTGACCTACCGGCCACTAATGCTTTCACAGGTGAGCTTTCACGGCCTATAGTATTTCAATCCAGACTCAAAACTGAGTTGTTCTAAATCTAGCAGTTACAACAGAAAAAGGGCCAAGTTTGTAGGCTACAGTGCAAAGTGTATCCTTAGCAGTTATATCCACAGTGCATTTGGACTATGTGTATTTGTCACAGTGTAAAAAAAAATCTTTAGAAAACCTTCTCTCAGTCTGAAATATTATTTATACCCAGTCCTATAACTATTGCATGAATCTTCCTCACAGGGGATTTAACAGCAGCGTGTCAGTTGAATCATATGCTAGATTGTATTAGATGTGTGAGCGGAACATTATCCTGTTATTCTCTGTTGATCATATTGACATTAGTTGGTTTGATTTATGCAGCAGGTTGGAAGAGGGACAAAATTCTGAAGTAATTCTGGCTACACGGCTGCATTCTTGACTATATAGTAGACAGTTATAGAAAGGAAATGATTTATTTTTGCACTCTCCGGTGTCACCCAGATGAGGATGGCGATGAGTTTTTCTTCACCACCATCACCATCACCTGGTGCTCGTTAGGAAGGAATATAAATTAAAATTTCAAACTTTTATCATTTTTATTTAGAATTTTAATATTTCACTAAAGCTGTTTTGTACAGAAAAAAAAATGAAAAAAATAGGAGAAACATCTGGAAATGCAAACTGCTGCAAAATTACCACAAAACTCACAAACCACAACATAAAACCACATCTGTTCACAGCGCAGCATCACAACACAACTCAAAACCAACAACAAAAGGTAAAGAACCACAATGTAAACACAACAGAAAGGTTACCTCACGGCACACGGAGGAGGTCTCTTCTGCTTCAGTTTCTTCTGCTCAAGAGAAAAGCTACCAAATGACGTTTTATTGTAAAAGTTGTTGTTAGACTGCTTCACATCTGGATGGGGTTTAGAAGGTTTTTTGTTGTTGTAATTTTCAGTATTGCACGTGCTTGATGTCAGAAGCACAGATATTATTAGTGGGGTTTTACTGAATAAAGAGCAAATGATGGTATTTGAGCAGCAGAAGATTAACGTGTGTCTCGTGCAAGAGATCAAGCACAACTTCATTTAATCTTGTACTGAGATAATGTGAAACATTCTGTAGTGTTGCACAGCATTAAGCTATTGAGCACCGTTACGATACCGCACAAGTACCCGGGGCTCTTTCACACTTGTTCACACCTGTTAGCAAGCAAAGCAAGCAAAATTGCTTTTTAAAATTAAATTACTAATTAAACCGTCAGAAATGCAGCGATGCAGAAAGGTAAACGAGTCTTTGCCATGTGTTCACATACATGAAACATGCTGCATGGAATTTCATTCAGTTCAGTGTCTAATCTGCTCTTCACTTGATATTGGATTGAGACCACATGGCTCAGATGCACTGGGAGTGTTCATTACAGCTGAGTGCGGTGGTTGTGTTCTCATCTTCCAAAGCGAACCACGCCAACACAAAGGGAAAACACAGCAGGGTTTCATTCAAACAGACTGGACGCTACATGTGTGAAAGGAGTATGGAGTGGACTTCATGTACTCTGAGGGTACTTATACCACTTGCTGCACTGAAGCTGTTTCTTCCATATTTGGAGCCATTTAACCAAAGCAGAAACACAAATACACCACAGACTAACATTTTAATGAATATTCGTATTATGTTGTTTATCTAACATCTGCTAGAGCTGTTTTACTGAAAACCCAATCTGACTTATCTCTAATCTAAAAGTACCAGTTTTGTGAATAGTAACCGGGTTATTTTGATATTCCAGTTTACCAAACTGTGGACTGTGGATTTACCAGTATAATGACAGACCAGTTAGTGTCCCATTCAGTGAAATCTGTTACTGCACGCTTGTCCACATCTTTCTGTAAGTGTCCTAAATTCCTACCATGATCCTGCCTAAATACCTGCTCTCTTCCTGCACACTTTGTTTACATATATTTACATATATATGACGTGAGCAGTGTATATTTAACAGCTGCTATTTAAACTCAAGGCCTTTGGAAAAGCACTAACGATAGTTAAAGTTGAACCAAAGGCCCTGGCGCTCTGTTTGATGTTGCTGTAAAGGGAGTGTGCTGTAGCTGACACGCTGTGTGGGACACTACATCAGCAATGTGAGTTCAGGCCCTGAGGGAACTGTGTGAAAGTTACTCCAGACAGAGAGAGAGGCTGATCGATACTGCAAGGTTAAAGTGTGTGTGTGTCTTTGTGTGTGTCTCTGTGTGTGTGTGTGTGTGTCTCTGTGTGTGTGTGTGTGTCTCTGTGTGTGTGTGTGTGTCTCTGTGTGTGTGTGTGTGTCTCTGTGTGTGTGTGTGTGTCTCTGTGTGTGTGTGTGTGTGTGTGTGTGTGTGTGTGTCTCTGTGTGTGTCTGTGTGTGTGTGTGTCTCTGTGTGTGTGTCTGTGTGTGTCTGTGTGTCTCTGTGTGTGTGTGTCTCTGTGTGTGTGTGTGTCTCTGTGTGTGTGTGTGTGTCTCTGTGTGTGTCTGTCTCTGTGTGTCTGTGTGTTTACTAGACATGGTGAGTTCATGCAAGTTTGCTGTCACTGAACTCTGTTTGCTTTAGGTATATTTAGATGTTGAATGTTGTTTGTGCAGGACAGTTCATATGCCGTGGTGTGAAGAGTGTGTGTGTGGATGGATGGATAGATTTTATTAAAAGTCAAATCAACAATATATGTAATTTTGAGATATTAGTGTGTTTTTTTTTCTGTAATTGCACTGAGTAATCATATAAAACGTTTATTGAAACACCTTCTTATTATCCGATCATTCAATCATATGGCAGCAGCTGCATAAAATCATAGAGAGATACAGGTCAAGAGCTTCAGCTACTCAGATGTCTGTGAGACATCAGACTGGGGAAAGTGTGAGCTCTGTGACTTTAACCATGGTGTGGTATGTTTGTGCCAAAAAGGCTGGCCTGAGGTTTTCAGAAACGGTTGATCTCCTGGGATTTTCACACATAACACCCTCTAGAGTTTACAACAATGGTGTGAAAAGTGAAAAACATCCAGTAAGCTTTGGTTGTGTAGGCAGAAACTCCTTGTCCATGAGAAAGGTCAGAGAAGAAGGGCTGGTTCAAGCTGACAGCTCTGCGGTAACTCATAACTACTCTTTACAACCAGGTTGAGCAGAAAAGCATCTCAAAACCCAACATGCTTAACACTGAGGAGGATGAGCTACAACAGTAGAAGTAGAAGACACCACCACATCAGATGTAATGTCTAGTAAAAGTATATGAGGCTGCAGTGAGCACAGAATAATTAAAATTGATAGTTTATCTGTTTCCTGGTCTGATGAGTCTGGATTTCGGCTGCATGCAGGTTTTAGGGTCAGAAGTGGCTGCATGAGTGCATGGCTTGTGTCAGCAGTTCAGGCTGGTGGTTGTAGTGTGATGGTGTGGGAAACGTTCTCATGACAGAGGCCCTTAATACCATACAAGCATTATTTGAATGGCGCAACGATGTCTGATTATTGTTGCTGAGCTCACAAACTGATTCCATGAACTTGACGGCGAGTCGCGCGAGCTTTCAAAAGCCTCCCCAGTGACTAGATCTGAATCTGTAGATCTTTGGAATGTGGTAGAACAAGAGATTAACAGCATGAATGTATTGTAGATTGAAGCTATTATACGATGCAGACAAGTCAACAATACATGTGTGTCAGCGAGACTCATTTTTGTACTAAAGCACAAACATGCTTTATTGAGCTAAATGTGAGCGGCCATGTTGAACATGTGTCTCGCTGACTTTGTTATCCAAAGCGAACCATTTCAGATTTACTGCCGCTCTACTTTTTCATATGTACATCATGGCTTTATATATGTGCTCTCACAACATGTAAAGAGCAGAGGACATGCATGAGGCTAGAGATATCGACAGCAATCAAACCCAGGAGCCAAGAACAGATTTTCATTCATCCATTAATCAGCCTATGTTTAATTATCTTCTCAATATAATGGCTTTTAGGGCTTTAAACATTTAGCGCAACCATATCCCAAAAGTGTGATTTTTGGCCTAGCACTTGAAGAGAACTAGTTTTACTGTTGCATGTTAGCAAGCACATAATGGATTATGTTTGTGTGTGTGTTTGTGTGTGTGTGTGTTTGTGTGTGTGTGTGTGTGTGTGTGTGTGTGTGTGTGTGTGTGTGTGTGTGTGTGTGTGTGTGTGTGTGGAGAGACTTAAGTAAGACCCCCTGCTATAATTAACAGAAACTCCTGAGGAGATCCAAACCACATTAGTGGGGTTTCCATCCACCTGTTTTTATGTGAACTTTCTTATTAGCACAGGCAGAAAACCTTTTTGAAGAGCAATTGTCGACTCTGCAGATTTTGACAGAGAGCATGCGGTAAGAGCCGAGGAAAGCTGTATCATTTAAACTATTTAGAAAGTGAACGTGTGTCTTTCCGAATTGTTTCTTGATCCTTATTCAGGACTGAGGGACCGACCTGTAGAATAACATGTTCAGAACAGAAGGAGTTCTGTAAGATAATGGATTAGATCATGATGAATTAAATTATTCTTTTTTTTTTATTACACAATTGCAATTTTTTGCTTTTCTATGTCATACAGATAACTGAGGTGCACGACCAAGTGCCCAATCGGTAAACAACATGTAACAGGGCACCTGGTTTAGAGCTGCAGTCGCCTAGTGACACACACACACACATACCGTTGTTTGCATGCTAAACTTAAAAAAGCCAGGCAAACCGATCACATGAGAGATAAACACACACTTTATCACCCTAGAGATCAAAGCCACTTTAGTCTCAAGGTTACGCTGCCACTGTCGCCTGAGTATAGACACATTCATGTGCCAGAAGCTGAGGCGTTTAAATTGAGAATACATGGTCCTCTGATGAGTTCAGTAGCTCAAACAGATTCAGTAGGAGCCAAATCACACTCAAAACGTAGTCAAGCACTTCACGATTGTAGATGTCTGGTGTAGAAGTTCAAAAAGTTGCATCTAGCACACATTGTTTTTATATGGAAATGTAGGGCACTATTAAATAAAATGAACACTATTTATTCATTTATTAGTGTATTTGTTTATTAGTTTGGTTTTATCTTTAAATATATTTATTTATTATTAATATTATTATTTTATACAAATATTTATTCGTTTATTTTTAGATTATATATTTTATTTATTTATTATAAAAAATGTTTATTTTATTTATTATATTTGTGAATAGTAAAAATGACAGTCTGGGCAAGTCGAGATTGAATCTCTCCCAAAACAAGTGAGTGTTTTGTGGCTCTATACTGTATACTAGCAAACGTCTCACTGACAAGATCTCTGCATTTCTGTCTTAGTCACAGAAAAGTGTAGAAAAATAATCAGAAGGAGAAGAACAATAAGAAGTACAAAGAATAATGATCGTGCACCATTTTTGAGCCCCGTTATAATTGTCTCATGACGGATCCATTGAACACGCCTGACTTTCCAAACGTGGATGACAAGCTTGCGCTCTTTAAGAGGAGCTGTACGGACTGTACAAAGTACTGTTTGTGATTGATTCTTGAGTCAAACGAAAATGTTGACATGCTGTGGGTGAAGGCTAGAGGTTTTTAATGTGTCCTGTACAAGCATGAGTGAGAATGAAAAGAGGAAAAAATGAGGCCCAAATTGTTTTTTTTTTTTGGGACTTTGATGACAATTCGAAAATGATTTCATCTCTTAAAATAGCCATGACGGAAAACGTCTAAGAAGCGCTTGCGTGAGCGTAAAATTGAAAAGAAATTGCTGAAAATATTCCTTCCAGCAGACTGTCACTGTGCATGAGTATGGGTAGCATTTCCACTGTGCAGCAAGTAAAGACAGCCCATATTTAGACCAAATTTGGCAACCCGTTAAGGAACCAGGATGTCCGGTGCCAAGCCGTGAAGCCGCGATGGCACAGCAACCTCCACATTTGCCACAAAGGGCTGCAGGGAAATGAAATTGTGTGAGTAATAGGCAGAGTTTAAAAAAAATAAAAAATAAATAAATAAATAAAGGCAGCTGCAGTCGCTGCACCTTCTCCAGAAGAGAAGAGGAAAAGGCACATAGATACAACGAGGAGGAGTTGATCCGAGCCATGACGGGAAGCTAGCAGATGGGGAGTGTTCTCACAGGAAGCAACCAGATACACGCCAAGGAATTGGGTGTGCTGATGCAAGATTTCTCCCAATTCACCTTGAAGCCTAATCACATTATGTGTTCTATCAGCACACTGGAGTGAAGCTTGGCTGGCAATTAGCCAGTCTCTGATGAAATGATACACTTCAGTGTCCTGATGCGGACAAGATGCTAACAGGACTGCACGTGCAATCGTAGCGGATCGAGAACAAGTTTCCAAAATGGCCCAGAAACGCCAAAGCCCAGAAATCAGCTGCTGCCGCTTTGATTGCCAGCCTGGTTAAAGACGTGTTTTGGAGTAGTCTGCAGAAGCGCCGCAGACAGAATTACGGCTCTTCTCTTACAGCTCGGGAGTCGTTCCTGAGCAATGGGAAGTAGGAGGAAGAAAAGTCTTTCTCTTTTCTTCGTGGTGACTCTGTGCAAAATGCTCCCGTTTCCTGTAATTAATTTTCTGCCTTCAAAGTTAGAGCTGCTTTGGCAGACACAACAGGTTTTCCGCACTCCCTGAAACGCCGACGAGGAGGGGGGAGGAGGGGGGGGGAGCAAACTGGAGAGAACAGCCTGTACAAATAGCAGACACTGGCTGATGGGAGGAAGTTCTGTGCATCAATATGCTGTGCTACTTGAGAATGAGAATTGAAACGGCAAAGCTGTGTAGAGAAGCACAAGAACACAGACGAAAACTCAGTATCTATCAGTACGTTAACCCCTTCATACATAAATCATCCTAAACGCTAAAATGACACGCAAATTCAAATTCACTTCAATCACTTTAAATATCTGGTGTCCAAAAATAAAAAGTTTCTTGCAGTTTTTAGCCAAACTGATTTAGAAGACGTAGTTAATAACGTTTGTTCCTGTCTGATTTTAAATGGGTTTTTTCTTCCAATATATTTCTAAAAGCAATCTTCATTTCTGGTTACAGAGTGTAGATTCTGTACATAAAGGGGTTCAGCATTTTCTCTCAGTCTCTTTGACCATGTTGTTATTAGTTTCTTGTACAGATTAGGTTGAATTTTTTTTCCCCGAGATCTTGCTTTGTCAAACCTGTTCACAAGTTCTACAGACATCATTACTGATGAACTGATGAACATTACTGATGATTGATTCTCTCACATAGCCATGTTCAGTGGCAGCGTCTTAACCTGCTGGAAGAAGCCAGAGATTCTTGGTAGATAAATCTGCACAACATTTTTCAGGTAATTAAAGTAGACTGATGCTGAGTTATCTAAGGTACATACCTAACTGTGACAGGAAGTGCTTTCACAGAGCTACATTAAATCAAGGCTAGACACAAATTATTTGCCTCTCAAATCTGAAGTTCCCAAACTATTTGTTGACTACTCCCTCTCTCCTTCTGTCCCTCCCACCCTCCCTCTTTCCCTCTCTGCTCTTTATTTTTGTTCTCTTCCTCTGGTTCTATGTGATTCTTACATTTTCCCTTATTTTGTCTATTTATAAACCCCCCCCCCCCTCCATCCTGTTTTATTGACTTGAAAGTCTCTCGTGATTCTGTGCTCTCGCTCTTTCCGTTTCTCTTCAGTTTTACAGGGTCTGTGCCTCCCCTTGCTTTTCGTTCCCGCTTCCTCTCTGCAGCAGGCCCTGTGTCTCCCCTGCGTGGAATGGAATGCAGAGGGAAAGAGAAGCAAATCCAGAGCAGCATACTAAACTGTTACTCTCTCTCTGTCTCTCAGTCTATCTCTCTCTCTTTGTGTCTCTCTCTCTGTCTCTCTCTCTCTCTTTCTGTCTTCTCTTTTTTTGTCTCTGTGTGTGTCTCTCTCTCTATGCTCTATGTCTCTGTCTCTCTCTCTCTCTCTCTCTCTGTGTCTTTCTCTCTCTGCCTCTCTCTCACTTTCTCTCTCTCTCATTCTGTCTCTCTCTCACTGTGTGTGTGTCTCTCTCTCTCTCTCTCTCTCTCCCTTTGTGTATGTGTGTGTGTCTCTCTCTCTCTCTCTCTCTCTCTCTCTCTCTCTCTCACTTTGTGTGTGTCTCTCTCCCTCCCTCTCTCTCTCTTGTGTGTCTCTCTTTCTCTCTCTCTCTCTCTCTCATACTCTCCTCTGCCCTTCTCCTGCCCTCATCCCTCCACTCCTCAGCAGGCGGCCTTCATCTTCACTTCTCAGCGCTTATTATTGTTAATGTATAGCGAGTATGGTGTAGAGTTGTAAGTGGCAGGATACTTGCAGCAGTAGTGACGAGGCTGTGCTGCAGACAGAAAGTGGAAAGCCTGCTGTGTAGCAGGAAAAGCTGTACAGATATAATGAACGTGATATCATTTGGGAGACTGGAGACTGACATCCACAAATGGCTGCATGTATTAGATAAGTACTTTAAAATAGGAAATCTCTCTTAATTTGTTTTTCAGTTTATTTTCTACAGTGCTCTTCACAGTGGAACATATCAGAAGAGAGATTTAGATCCCTAACGAGCAAATCACAGGCGAAAGTAGCAAAAAATCAACCCGAAGGAAGAAACTCTAGGTCTTTGCACACATGAACTACTTCCCCTGGTGATTATAAACCCCAGGTAAACAGAATTCTGGGCCGTCTTGTATCCATGTCATACTCCACCCCAGGGTTAACAATTGTTCCTGGTTTATTCATAATCTGCAGGTTTCACACTGTACATTTCTAAACCCTGGGTTTCTAAATTCTAATAGATCATTTACAATAAATGTCACAGTAGTTACTAAATACACACACTTCTTATATGCTTAAAAGTTGTGTGGTATTTTATCACATTTATCTCATTCATACACTGAGCTACCGCTTCCCATAGGAGAAAAAAGGCAACGGGTAATCACTTTATTTACATCATCGTCATTATCAATAACAATCATTATCATCACCATCATCTTCATCATCATACTGTTTTAAAGCAATGCTCTGACAGGATGCATGTTCATAGAGCCGAGCCTTGGGATAGCGCAATCTCAATATTGTAAATGATTGACTTCATGACTTTTTCTAAGTATCATGGGTAGGCTCAGGTGTCAGTATTGCACAGAACAACGTCTCTGGAACGTTAGGATATTATGCTCCAAGTTCTGTTGGATTACATCAGATCTGTTTGTACAGGTACTTGTAGGTGCTAGAAACGTGAACCGGTTTAATTATGCTAGATTTTGAGTACCAGTGTAAACCTTCTGCCTGCTCAGTAGCAGTAATCCATTTTCTTAACTAGATCTGTAAAGGTTCTGTCAGGGCCAGCATTGGATCTGAATCCCAACGGATGAACTCTAATAAAGCCTGAGGAGAATTTCTATCTCATCCATTCCAATAGAACCTTGGGATGTGTTGTGAAGTTCTGTTCATCAGGGCTAGTTGTGTATCTTTTTTTTTTTTTTTTGAGAATTGCTTTAAAATATTAAGAAGTCTGCTTTATAAGAAAGCTCTGTTAAACACTGGGATTAAAACGTGTTATTTAAGTGCTCAGAGCAACACTCTAGCAAGGAGCTGAAGTTTATCCTAGGAGTAAATTGTAAGCAACAACTGTGCACATTTTCATAATACACAGTAAGACAAGATGTAAGCAGTGGTACCAGAATTATGTTCCAACACCACAACATTTTTAAGATGAATGTTGGATTAATAGTGTGAAATAAAAAAAAAACAATATTATTAGTAGTTGTGGTTCGTATTTATTTATATAATCATTGAAGAAATGTAGTCTTGGTAAAATACAGTACCACTTCCACCAAAGACATCCAGTTACAGCTCCATATTTATTAAGGCATGCGATCAAGAGATTGAAACCAAACGCAAGCTAAAGGTTGGGCGATAAATATATTGTGTGTGTGTATGTGTGTGTGTGTATGTGCGTGTGTGTATGTATATATATAATCAAATTCTCAGACAATTGTATGGTACACAGTATATAAACACAAAATATACTCCAGGTTTGCTGTGAAGCTTCCAGAAAAACTCTAGTCTTGCATTTTAAGAAACCGTGTGATAAACATTGAACACTGAAAAAGACGACGTGTGTGTTCTGTAAAAATGTTTTGCATTTCACAGTTAGAAGGATTCGGTTCAGAACTTCCCCATCAACTCAGCTTTTTTTTATCAGTAAATCTTTTTAAATAAGGGCCATATTTCGATGACTAGACGAAAATAGTGTGAACTATTTGGGACTAGAGCTGATAGGGGAGTCTAGGCATGATGAAAGTACTGTATAAGGACTAGCAGAAGTTGGTGTAATATACTATAATATTCAGTTCAGTTTTATTTGTATAAAGCATTTAACAGTGGATATTTTCACAAGGCAGCTGTACAGAAATTCCATTTATAAATATATCCCTAAGGAGCAAGCAAGGAGGCGACCGACGACAAGGAAAACCTCTCAAAGGCGACACGAGGCAACATAACCTAGCACTGTATCATTCCTTTCTATTTATTCTAATTGATTTGCTGGTTAAATCGGAGTCAGTATAGCCTCGTGATCAATGTCTTTAGGAACTCTTCATCATTTCTCATTTCCGAGCCAGGAAGAACGAGGGTGCACTTGTTTTTTGTCTCAATGATGCCAGCTTTGGTGACTCCCAACACTTGTGAAGCCCTCCTTAATACCCACCTTTTTAGGAGCACTCAAAGCTAAAGATTTTATACATTACTTTTCCTTACTCCTAAGTGTAGGAGTAAATTTCCTGATTTCTAATGGTGTTTTTTTTATTTTTTTTTTGCACTTGCCTTAGAGCTTGCTTTCAGAGCTTCAGCTTTTTTTTTCTTTTCCCTTTTCCTCTGCAGAGAGGCTTTATACATCCCAGTCCTGAGCCGCCTGCTTTTCTCTGCTTTATGATTGTTAACTTTCACTTGCAAGGTTAATGGGTACAAGCAATGGAGACTGCATGTGTGTGCTGTTAAGATTCTGACAGAAGGAGACACTAATGAAGGACTGGTCTGCAGAATATGTGACTAAATGCTAAAGATGACATCTGCTGTCTTATTACACCTCAAGCCTGTGTTCCACAGCCAGACTCAACAGATTTAGAGTCAGATGATATTCTCAGTCTGTCTGAACCAGATCTGGCCAGAAAATATCTGAATCCAGAAAATCGTAGGTATCGCTTCATTTAGATCAGTCTGTTGATTACAGAGGGATGAATGCGCTGGTGGGAAAGCTCTGGTCAGTAATTAAACATCAGTATCTCTGAGTCTTACATTTGTATTGGTGTACATAATAAACCAGTGAACATGATTAGGGTTGAAAACTATAAATTTATCAGGAAAAAAGGCTGCTTTTATGGCACTGCCTTAAAACACATGTGGCTTGTTATACACAAGTGATCAGTGGCCATAAAACTGGTTGAGGTTTGAATCGAAAAAAAAAAAAAAACATACTCAGTATGGCTGTGATAGTGTTTGGATAAAAAAGTAAGCTGGAGATGGCAGGAATTTTCATAAACATACATTTGACAGGTACAGTCAAACATCAGATACTGTACGTCAAACATCAGATACTGTACGTCAAACATCACACTCCAGCTTTAGGCACAAAAGAAGTCTGACTACGTGGTGACATGTAAATAGGAGGGAGGGGGAGAGAGAGAGAGAGAGAGAGAGAGAGCTGCATGATTCTTTGTGAAACAGGAATTAAACATTCTTTAACTTAGAATTGAAATCATCTAATTATGTTTTCTGTGCTTTCACTTTCTAATTATTTTATTTTTCATTAACAAATTACACTGCTCAGCTTTTTTTTTCTCTCTCTCTCTCTCTCTCTCTCTCTCTCTCTCTCTCTCTCTCTCTCTCTCTCTCTCTCTCTCTCTCTCTCTCTCTCTCTCTCTCTCTCTCTCTCTCAAGGCTTTGGTTTACCTTTGTGCGGATTTGTGTTTTTTTATGTTCTATGCTTTGTTATAGCTTGCATGCTGTACGTAATGACGTGTGTTTGGAATCACACCATATTTTATCCATCACAAATTCAGCTCTGTTGATGAGTTAGTCCATCAGTGGTGTCAGTAATTGGGATGAGAAAACAGCAGCTAATTATATTTGCAAACTCACAGGCTTGGTCGTAAGCCTCAGTCCATCTTACTAAAAAGATACACAGTACATTAGCGGTGTCTGACCTCTGTAGGTCTATTATTTATTGTGCACTTCGTGTTCTTGAACGTATTTTGACTTGCGTTGCCGCTGTATGATTAACTTGCAAGGTGGAGAAGCAACTTTTTTAAACAGCAGCTCTAAAAGCACAATTTTATAAAAACAAATTTTGCACACATTCCATATTGGACCATGTGTCACAACATTTGCGTAAGTGCAGTTTGTAGATCATTAATACATATTGATCATAAAAAAGGTGATCAAGCCTCAATCTCAGGGTGTTTACGTTTCTCTCTTCAGCATCTCCTAAGCATTCCCGAACGATTCCGTTCCCGCAGACGGTGAAACCAAGAACCGATCCCTCCGGATTAGCTGTACTGTAACAGCAGTGTAGTGAGCTGACGACTGACGCTGACAGCTTTGTCACTTTGTCATCCTGACACTGAGCCGCCTTTTGATCCACCGACACTGAAACCCCACATTGAAGATCTTCAGCAAAACAAATCATAGTTGCAGTGTTAATATGTGCCTTGCATTTTTTTTTTAATCTTTGCTTTTACTTAAGGTGTGTATCGTAAGTGGTTTATTGTTGTTCCAAAGACATCAAGCTCATTAATTGACACGCATTTGTAGGCAAAGCGATTTAAGAAGAATACACTGATTCTTAAATGGCGCTGAAAACAACTTTTCTGAATGTTCTTTTGAGCCACTGAGTCCTGATAGTTTTCAGACTGGATTATTCAGCCTGGGAGGGCAAAGAAGGTGGATTAAATAAGAAACTGATGGAAGGAGATGGAGGAGAAAAAGGAAATTCAGAGCCTGGTGAAGCATGCGAGCAAGCCGGAGTGCAAGCAGCTGGAGAAGAGCGCTGGTGTATCAGCAGCGGTGGCTTCAAACACACACACACAGACTGAAAGACAAACAGGCAAGAAGACAAACATTGCCGTAGGGTACGGTCATGCTGCTTTTGCTCTGTAAATAGCACCTCTGTCTCTTTCCTCCCTCTGTCTAGACGAGGAAAGCGTAAGCTGTTATGTTGCGAGGTGAGAGAAAAGGGCCATTAGGAGCACAAGCACGAAGGCTGAAGTTACTCAGATTAGCAACGATTTTCTGGTGAACAGTTTGAAACAGGACGGATGTAATTTGTATTTTCAGGGAGGTTTAGATGAGCTGGACATGTGCGTGTATATAAAAGGAGCCACAATATCGACAAAAGTGTTTAACTAGACTACTTTTTCGTTAATGTGCTTTGAGTTTTGATCACACTTCCTGCGCAATCGAGTATATCATCTTAAAAGCATACATGTTGATGATTAATAATGCATCGTAAACAAAAACTGCTACGAGACAGTTCATTTGAACGCTCTACAAGTCATCGTGTACTATAGATGTTGGTGTTAAACATGTTTGAACGAGGAATAACTCAGCTGTGTGTCAGCTGTCGTGAGTTTGTACACAGAGGTGCCACCATCTGCTCTTTAGCAGTCGTATTTATTATGTTTGACCTGTCGCTATGGCGATACAGAATGACACCTGAAAACTACACCGTTCTGCTTTTACAGATAAATCAGCAGTTAGAGCAAACACAGACTATTTAACCAGCAGAACAGACCCGTTCCCTAGAAGAGGAAAGGACGTGGACATTAAAAGAGGCTCTTGCTTCTGGTAGCACTTTCTTTTGCTTGCTGGATTTTGCAGTGTGTCTGTTCGTAGGCTGCACTTCGTCATTGTTGTTTATTATTCTTTTATTAGTCACAGGCATTCCTGTCATGTCAGTAATAAACATGTAACGCCTGCTTTTTTTGTCCAGAGATATTTGACAGTAACGACTTTCACGATCGTCGACTGCTTTCAGTGACGGACGGTTTTTCTGAGCATTTTGACATGGACCACACTACAGACAGGACACACACTTGTGCTCATTTTTTAACATTTGTATGAAGTAAGCTTTTACACCACACATATAAGTACAAACATTTCTACTGTAGCAGTAATACGTGATCAGGAAATTTAATCCGATAGAGCAGGTGAACTAAACAGGTTGACGTCTGATATTCCTTAGGGCCTGTGCGCTATCATTCTAATCGTTATATCATCAGAATCACAATCGGGTTTATTGCCAGGCACTGTAGCGTGAGCGTCATGTCATGGTGAACAGTGTGCTTACTGTGGAAACGACAGTTACAGTATATACTATTAGACTCAGTATGTAAATGTGTAAGCATTGCAAAATCTGAGATCTGCATGAGAGAATTTTTGGGCTTTATGTTTCCAGCAACTCAATCTTAGGAAGCAAATTATTTAGATATTAATTCATTGCATGCATCCGGTGTATGATGCATGCAATATTCTTTTTGGTAATAAAAAGAAAGGTAGACTAAGTTAATATTGTTCTATATTTTAATCCTAAACAACTAATATGGTTTATAATTCACGTTGGCATGGAGCCAGCATGTCCAACCTGTAATATTCTCTCTTTTTTTTTTTTTCCCCCTTTCTCTATGCCTGCAGATTTTCTTTGTTAGCCGCAATAGCCCTTCTCTCTACAGCTTAGAGTCAAGGTTTCAGCCCGTGGTCGACTTTTAGTTATTTATTTTCATTATTTATGCATTTATTTATTTACTTACTTTTTTTTTTTATCTGCTGGCTGAACGTCTTGAGACAACCTTCAACGTGTTCTGTACATCAGCTAGGATCCTCTCAGCAGCCTCCTTACATGAAACTTCCCTGTCTCTCTTACATTCATCAAAATAAGATTTTTCAATCCCCTAGTCCAACTTAATCTGATTATAGACTAGATTATAATGAGTCTTGTTCTCATTTTTAATGAGACTTGTTCACGTTTGCTTGTCTGAGCTGTGGAATGTTACTTAAGGCTTGTGTTCTCAGGAAAAGTTCAAGTTATTCAAGGATGAATGGACTATTGCCATTACATTGTGCAGGCACATAGCAACAATTCTGATAATGCTGATTATGTGATAACGATAAGTATTTCACAACAAAACATGTGTAATAAGTTTGACACCTACCTAACTGTTTACTGCTTTGGTTTATTTTAGAGGATTGGCTACTGTTAAATAAACCACTGGATCCGACAAAGCAAATAAAGTGACATCACACTCCTCGTGACTACATGCTATGTTTAAGTAGCTGCTTAACTGTGTGCTAATGTTAGAGATCTAGAGTATATACAGTAGCAGCAAAAGAGTAAACACAAGCCCAGACCTGGACTAATCGTTCTTATCTGTCAGGAACTCTTATCTCAAGTGACTCACAAAAGTGCTTTGTTGTCTACTTGGGTGTAAGGGGGTGGGGGGGTGGGGGTTTCACTACGCTCATGATGGGGAAGACTGACCGAGGTCTGGAGAATCTAACAAGTTAAAGCACTCAGCTGTTTAAGGCAACAGAGGGGGATTTATGTCCACACCAGTACAGAATACTGACCTTTCTTGTGGTTTGAAGGTGGCTGCTCCAGCTGAGCTGTAGTTGTGGCTCAAAGACCTTAAGGTACTGTGTGAAATGTGACTAGTGGGGCAGACCTGAGAGCTGGTGAAGGTTTTAAATCTAATGCCGACAGCAACAGAAAGCCAGGAGGGAATGGTGCAATGTAGTGGCATGTGTAATCGAAGACAAGTCTGACCACAGATACATGAACCTAAGGGCACACTGAGAGACAGGGTGCAATAGTCAAGCGTCAAGGTGACATGGGACTGTATACAGGCTTTTTTTTTTTTTTTTTGGGAAGAAATGCTCAACTTACATATGACTTCAGATGTCTCTGAGCAGTTTGGACATACAGGCTGGGATTGGATTGCCCTAACGTAACCTCTTGCCTTTTTTAGAATAAATCTCTAGCTGTTTTCCTGCATTAACACACCCATGTTGACTCAGAAAGGCCTGGTCTTTAGCTGATTAGTTGGATCCACTGTGTTTGAGCCGAAGAACAAGCACTATTCCCAGACCAGGGCTACGAGCTGGTGACATACAGCATAACCAAGGGTATGGTAAAGTATAGGGGTAAAGACTCAAGACACAAAATCATAGGAGCGTTTTGAATTAATAGAATTATTTATACATCCTTCCATTTCAAATGAGGCTGTGTTTTTTAAAATGTGTTTTCATTTCTTTAACCTGACCGACGGTGCTGAACCTGTCAAATGATAAACGTATCGAAGTTATCTTGAGAATTTCCTGAGATCGTCTTTAGTTTTAAAAGAAACCATACAAGAAACTTAAACAAAGGCAAGTATGTCTAAGGTTCTGTGGAGTCTGTCAAAAGTCATTAATGATACTGCAAAACATTTTAAAAATAGCTTAGATTCCATGCAGTAAGGCAGATAAGTTCTTCAGAAGCACAGGTGCTAATTACTGCCACATTTTAAAGAATACTGAATCATTTTTAAAGGCTCTGAAACCTATTTATAAGAAATATCAGTGCTTATGATGGACATTTGTATTAATAGAAGATTTCTTTTTCTAATTGTTGGATTTTAGTTGTGTGGGAAAAGCATATAAACCCTGGTGGCAGGGCTTTATCGCTCGGCTAATACTGTAATCATCTTAGATTTGTAACTATGTTCTTTTTTTTTTTTACTCCCGTAGAGTGCAAGTTCCTGTGCACCAATGGCCGCTGCCTGGATCTCAGCTCCCTGGTGTGTGATCAACTCAACCACTGCGGAGACAACAGTGATGAGGAGAACTGCCCCGTTTCCACCCAGCACCCTTCTCCTGCTCTGTTCTACTGTGAGTGTCTACTGGCTGTTTTTTTTACTCCGGTGGAATCCACGACTATGCCATGCCTCTTCTAGTTATAAGCCTTCAGGATGTTATTAGTAGGCTGTAGATTAAGTTCTCTAGCCAACTGCTGTGGATGACTGGACATTCCAGGGGTCAGGGGTTGGGGTAATAACACGTGTAGGGTGGTTATGGCACTATAAATAAATTAAAGGGGGTTGTGGTGAATACTTATGCAAGGCGATGTACTGTACATCCAACAAAATGGTATATTCACTTGCATTAATATAATATATTATATAATTCAGATCTATTCATTTAAAATTTTTCTCTCTATCATTTATTCCTGAAGTCATAATATTTGTTTATTTCTTCATTCCTTTCATACTCATTGTCTGTGTTCGTTTCCTGCTATTTTTGTTATTCATAAAATGAACTTTAAGAAAATGAATAGGAAAATGTTCATATTGTTAAAGGCAGAATTTCAGCTGAATGTCCAGGCTCTCAGCATTTTTACACGAGGAGAGGTTTGTGTAAGCTATGTACGATCTTTGTGAAGCCGTGTTACAGGTTGCGTGTTACAACTGTAACTTCACGTTGGGTGACGACAGTTTGATGTCTTCATACATTGTGCAATGGCAACCATAAATTTATCACAGTGTGACGGTCAAGAAATGATATAAATTAACCTCACTATTCTATTTTGTCCTGGAGGCTAGACTGCTTTTATTCAGTTACTTGTTTCATTTCACTTGATCAGAGTTGATCCTGTATACACTGACGTGGCTGAATCTCAGTGTTCAGTGGAGACTCTACCCTCTTCTTAAATGCAGAGATGAAAAAGACAGGGTGCATTTTGAAGCTCAGCTACATGAGTATAGCACCTGAAGGACAGCAGGCAGAAGCAGTAGCAGACAGCAAGTTCACTTTGATGTGCACTAGCCCTTTGTTACCTCCCGTGTAAGGACACCAAGAGAATAGGAAGGAGAGTGGAGAAGGGAAAAAAAAAAAACCTGTTCAAAACAGCACACCTATTTAGCCACTAGAGGGATGTGGCCTACAGAAAGCGCGGACATGTTCAAAGATTCTCAAAGAGAGCTGGTTTCACAACGCATTTGTCGTTATGAAGACAGGTACTAATTAACTAAGTCAGAGGCTGTGCTTTCATTTTTTTTGTGTGCCAGAGAATGTTCTCCTGCTGCAAAATTGAGCTGAAACCCGGTTAGAAAAATGAATGCAAATGTCAGGTGGAAAAAAAAAAAAAGCTAAACGTTGAGAAAATGGGCTAATTGTCTGACATACCTTTTTTTTTTTACAGGGAAAATTGCAGAGATTACAGTCTACACAAATGAAAGTGTATATTAGCCTGCATCTACTAGAAGAGTTAATGTCATACATAATTGCTGTGATTTGAAATGGAATGTAACTAAAGATACATGGACAAATTTATTATGCCTATAGCTTCAGGTAAATATTTAACACAGAGGGAAACAGAACCACATCACAGAACAAGTGCACTGCTGTCTAGCTACAACAGGTCTGGGTAGATAGAATAGATAAAACATACATACAGCAAGTGTCATCTTAAAACATCGCTTAATTACTTGCATGAGAATTTCTCTTAACTCCTAAACGGTGGAGATTTTTCAGTTCTCAGTTCAGATTTGTTTTAGCTGACTATTATAGAAACACTATTTTAATCGATCTCCTTTAAAAAAAAAAAAAACAATCTGTCTTGCACGTTAGGATTTACTAAGAGATTCATGCTGTGCACAAAATGTGACACAAAAAAAAATAATAAAAAATGCATTATGCACTATTTGACATTCTTTTAGTTTTAGTGTTCACGCTCATTTTGACTCTCTTTAATCTTGATGTTGATCCAGACTTGACCATTTGATGAAAGCCTGATGAATCAGGTGCGTTCTATGTCCAGTGACCTAGGCATAAAACATGTCTCATCATTGATTCATCCCTTGTGTTCCCAAAAGAAGGTTGTTATTTCTTCACGATCACGTACAAAGCTCTGAAGTTGTAAAAGGTGCACTTTTACTATGTAGCCTGCTGATTTTAATTAGTGGACATGTGGCCAAACCCCCTGCTGTGATTCCCATTCCTTCTGTCTGGGCTCAACTCGAATCTACATATCTACTGTAAGTGTGGATGAAGTGTGCTGCACTGCATCATGACTGGATGTATGGCCACTAAAAGGTTAATGAGCCTGAACGCTCTCTTCAGATCAAACGGTGGGGCTGTCTACAGCTGCGTCGCGTATTATCTGGTGTGACTCTCCAGTCAATGAAGCGTAAAGCGAGTGTGTTCAAGTGTCTGAGTTGAAAGGAGTGCAAGGAGATGGCCATGAGCCTCCCCTGGGCTACAGTCAGCCATGGCTTTAAACACAGTGGACCCCAGCTCTAGAGGGCCACCATGGGTAAAGGGACCTTTTTCACCTCTGCATGTCCAGACAGGGTTGTTTCTGTGTAGGGCTTCTCTTTAGGGGACTTTGGAGGACCTTAGGGGCTTTAGAGGGGGAACTGATGGAGGACTCAATGATTGTGCCCCCTCCATGCTCCATGCTGAGCTACAGGCTAGTGGGCATTCATATGCAGATACAGGCTTCTGTTGTTCTATCTTGCACTGCTTTCACATCACTCCCTTTGTCCATGTGATTTAAGGGATTATTTTAAGTAGACTGTCCAAGTGGCATTGAATAAACATGACAGCATTTTTTTTCTTGCAAGCAGGAGCCGAGTAGCTGATCCCAGGTCAGTGTTAAAAAGCCACGTCATTCTTTCCTGGAGAAATCTTTAGAACCTCGTTCCTCAGAAGGGGCCTGAGAGTGGCACACTTTGAAGCATGTTTTAATGGCTCTCCAGGGTGGTGCTGAATAAAAGCAAAGGACCTTGTTCCTCTAGAGCCGGCCAGCTAGTTAAAACCAAAGGCAGCTGGACACGCTTAGAGCTCAGTGCTGGCGGCATTGCACCAGTGTCTTCCCTAATGTCTTTTGACAAGACTGAGTAGACCACCTTCCTACTACTCCTTGGTTTATCTCAGACACTGTGGCAGTTTTCTACAAACTACTCTCAACCCATGTACTTTCAAATCTCTTGTGAAATTTGTGTCCACTTCATGCAAAAGCTGTCCACAGCAGGCTAAACAAAGTGTGAGAAATAAAAGAACTTTATGCGGATGCCTGCAAAGCTGCTGTGCTGGACTATTCTTTCTGAACCTGAGTATGGCAGCTGTTTTCCAACATTTCCAACTGCTCACTAACTCCATTCATTGTCCCATTGTGTTTGAAAAGCACCACCACTGTGCCGCTGCCAAAGAAAACTTAAGATGACGACCAACCGCTGGCACTCACTTTTGTGATGATGCAGTATTTGAATGGCACACATCAATGGAACCTTGGCTGATTTTTTCGACCTCTTGCCCAAGAGGATCTGTGTGCAGTGGAGACACTCTCATGCTCTTCACACTGCTCTTCTTCCATGGAAGAAATTGCATTAATTATTCCCAGTAAGCTGGTCAATAAATCCAGAGAACTGGGCATATGCAGTTTCATCTTTAAGTTGATTCTGTGTTTCCACAAGTGACAAGAAATAAAACCTCATTTCTGATCCTGACACTTGCAACGCCATACGTTCCTGCCTTGACCCATGACCGTACACTGCCACACACTGTTCTCTTCCAAATTTACTGCGAAGGTAATACAAACTGAAAATTATTTCAGTAGGAGTTACAGCATTTATTGCAGAAATAAGGCATCATAACCACAACCTAGCCATGAATGGTTGACTGTAAAAAGCACAGCTCTAGTATTGCCAAAGCTATATCTCATTCTTCCTGAAACATGTTGTTGTTGTTTCCCAAACTCGGAAGGGACTTTCCACAGCACTGTGAACGTGGGGGGGAGAACCGTACACCTGCTCTTTATAATTCTGCAACAGGATGCTTTTTTGCTTAAGTTTGCAGCTACAGTTTTGTTCACGGTCAACAGTTTATAGCAGTGTTGCTCATTTCGCGGCTCGCGAGCCTCCTGCGGCTCGGCAAGCTTTAATATGCGGCTCGCATGGCAGTAAATAATACGATGATATGATCATATGGTTAAAATTTATTTTTCATTTAAATAACATTAAAAACAATCAGGGAAACATAGAAAAGTGAATGTGCTCTATTACAAATAATAATATATATTTATATATATTATTTGACTCGTCACTGACTCACTGCGTTCTGCGCAATAGCCAGTTTTTGGCGGCCTGCCAGAAGCTAGTTTGTGTTTCATGCTAGTTAACAACTTGTGTTTACTGTACACACGGACTAAAAAATGGATCGATTTCTTATCAAACAATCCCGCACACAAAATGAACAGCAACAAAGCAATTTGACAGTGACAAAAGAGGTAACTGATGGGGAGCATGCATCATCCGCAACTCGAGTAATTATTGTATTGCAATATTGTACATTGTATTTAAGCAGATAAGCTATTTAAACTGAATAACTTGGCATACTTTGCGGTGAAAGTGGCTCTCCTATTGACTTTGTCCTATCAGTGTGGCTCACATGAAAAAAATAGTGAAGACCACTGGTTTATAGTGTACATGGGGGATAGTAGATGTGTTCAGAGCGAGAACTCCAGTCATGACTGAGGCATCTTTATTCATCATACTGAGTATACTCATTACATGAATAAAGATTACATTCGTAGTCAACTACGAATGACTAGACCCACAGAACTTATTAGATCAGGAGTAAGTAAAGTCATGTCCTAATCTGGTTTGCTTATGCATATATTTTTGTCTTCTCTGCCCTGATTCTGTTCTTGAGTTTGAAGATTCATTAATTTCTGGAATTAAATAAACAAATAAAATAAAAAATACAAGGTCTAGGCTTTTCAGTGCAAGTTTGAGAACAACACCATTATGCATCTGCACCCACTGATTTGCCTTGTTATTTTATCCATAAAAATCCACCTCATGCACACAACACACAGTTTGTTTCCTAATATTTCATTATAAGTGCACCTAGGTGGTCCCTAGAAGTAAGAATCTCATTTGCAATTTCTGCTCATTTTTTTTTTTTTTTTTTTTTGCGATCTCTATTTCCTCGGTTCTCTCTTCCGTCTCAATCGCTCGATTCTTCCATTTTAATGCAGGTTGATTGGAGGTCAGAGGTCACACAGGTCATGTCCAATGTCTTTGATTGAGTCTCGTTTTGAGTGAAGAGCACCGCCTTCAGTTTGTTTGAGTTTGGGATTTCCATGCATAATCCTCATCATCTTGCACTAATCTGAGGCCACTGCATTCTCATGCTAACGTTCTCATTGCCAAACCGACGTCACCTCCTCTCTATGCAGTAGCATTACACTACGAGAGGCAAAGTCAGGCACGGAGGCATTGAAGCTGCTCAAGAGAGAGAGTAGAAGAGGTGGCTGATGGAGTTGTTTTGCTCCCTGAAATACCGGACTGGAAAGACAAGCAGCTGAATGCAAGTGAAAATGTCTTTAAGAGCCTTTTTATGTGACTTGTGAAAAATGAGGCTTGAATGAGTCACTTGCTTTGTCACTTTTCATGTACTTTATGTGTTTTAGGGACATTTTGAAGCACATTCTTGTGATCTCCTTGATTCTTTTTATTGACCATGGTCCCTTTGATGTTCAGGAGAGAAGAAAGTAAAAGTAATTCAGCCTTTCGAAGATGGCGGATGAAGATGACTTGGAAGTTGTGATGACCTATTGAAGGCTTTTCACTTGAACATTACTCATTTCCATATCAACTAACCAACTGAAAATTAAGTAGTCTAATAGATTTGTCTGTTCTGGTGACCTCGAGTAGACACTTCTCTGTTGATTTGGTTTAATTTGCCGTGATTCTGCTAGAACCTTGCTCGCTGTGGTCTGAAATGTAGTGAAGTTTTTTCCATTTTTGCCATTTCTGCCACAACAGCAAAATGTGTGTGTGTGTGTGTGTGTGTGTGTGTGTGTGTGTATATATGTGTATATATATAAATATATATATATATATATATATATATATATATATATATATATATATATATATACACACACACACACGTGTATATAAATGTCATCACACATATATATATATATGTATGTATGTGTGTGTATATTTATGTATACGTGTGTGTGTGTGTGTGTGTGTGTGTATAATATATATATATATATATATTAAATATATATATATATATATATATATATATATATATATATATATATATATATATATATAATATTTTATTATTATTATTTTTAGTAAAAGCTTAATATTCGAGTGCTACTGATGCATCCTGAAAACATTGAAATGAAATGAAACTCTTTCTTATTCTCTAAGTAATAGTTTAACTGTTAGATTAACTCTTTCCATATTATGTTTCATCAGGCTGGAAGAGTTACCATGTTTGAGAATTCAGCTGAACCTTAAATCTCTTTAGCTGTTAATGTCTGCGTTCTCACTGTATTACTTCTCACAAGGAGCCAATCTTAGATAATGCATTAAAACGACAAGCATTTTGTGGTTACTGTATTTGTTTGGCTTTATTTCTAGATGAAATAAAAAAACAGAATATATTTTTCCTTCCAGGCAATAAACCAAATGCTGCCATGTACATTTCAACATTTCCACATCAATGCTTCAAATAGCAATGAAGATGAACAAACTTGAAAAACGGAATATGTTTTTATGTAAGGTGGGAAGATCCTAGTATTTCTACACCTCCTGGTTGACTTTTGTTTTACTTCCAAAGTGTTAAACATCCCCAGCCTTACCAATAAATGGCTAAAAAAAACATGCTGTCTGAGTGAACAGAGTCTCGCTTCCCTGTATCTACTTGTGTATGTTTCTTTGATTGCATTACCCCACACGTCGTTGCATTAGTCATGCCTGTTCGAGACGTTGCTGCTGGCGGCATCATTACAGATGGATATCGGACAGTGTCACCTGACAAGGGAAGTGGGGGAGATCTGGGATTGTTTATCTCGGAGGTCTACTGGACTCTTTTCTTCAGCATTCTCTTTGTCATATTGTCCTGTGTGCCACCCAGAACGAGAGACTAAGAGAGAGAGACTGCTTCCTCTCCCTCCCTTCGTCCCTCCCTCACCGTCATCACCCCTACCTTCTTGTTTCTTTCCACAGTAAAGTGGGTACTGGGGCTAATGATGCAACTGGGACCATTAAAGGTGGGAAACTGACAGCTCTCCTCTCTCCTCTCAAAGAGTAGGAGAGTGACGGTGGAGACAAAAAGAAGAAAGCGCAGCAATAAATGGACTAGTCTTTAAGCATTGCTTTTTTTTTTTCCCCCAAGTAGAATCAGGTTTGGCTCAAAGGCCAGAATGAAATCCAGTGGAAAAAAAAAAGAAAAGACTAAAAGGAGAGAGGAGGCCACACAGAGAGGAAAAGGAACATGAAGGCAGTCTATTTGAAGTCCAGCCGTTTGTCTGCATATTGTGTGTGTGTGTGTGTGTGTGTGTGTGTGGGGTGGGGTGGGGGGTGGGGTGGGGGGGCTGATAGAAGAGATACAGTAGTGAATAGACCTGCCTGTGGTAAGCAGTAGAGAAAAGACCCAGCTTTCCTATCACACTGGCCAATTAGGTGCTGAGATGCAGAAGATGTGACCAGGCTAAAAGGACCCAGCTGTTGGTATTAGTATGCTGGCAGAGACCCATTCTGTGCTCCAGGCTATAGGCATCTCCTGCAACTCAACGCCAAGACTCCTCTGGTTCACATTAGTCATTTTTCAGTGTTGATGCAGCTGAACAATTTAGCCATGAATCTTTCATTTTGAACATTATGGGAACGTTGTCGTATAATAGCTTATAGCATATCATATACATATGGCTTAATTCTTTAATTAAGTTATATGTAATTCTCTCTCTCACTCTGTCTCGCTCTCTCTCAAAAACATTTATAGAGCTGCTTGTGTTACCATGGTTAACAGTTTCATATGCTCACTGAGCAAACCCTCCCACCATGACACACACACACACACATACAATCTTTTCATGTGTCTTTTGTCAGATAAATGTTTGACAAAAACGATAGGTCTCGATAGCAGAGGTTGTAGAGGAAGTACAGTTTCTGCAGTCTGAGCTCACTGTCCAGTGACCAAGTTAAGCCTGACCTCAGTGCAACTGACCAGTCAGACTAGCTGGCTACTTCTGCTTACTTTTCCTCACTGAATGTTTTTTTTTTTTTCTTTTATCAAAATGACTAACATTTTAATGAAGGAAGATAGATGTCTAGATGCAGCGAAGGATTCTAGCCTTTTTTTTTGTTATGTTTATGGTGTTAGACAGACTGAGTGTGTCAGCATATTTTCTAAAATGGTGTTCTCTCTCTCTCTACTTGCTGTTGGTTGTGTTTTTGTGTTTTGAGTACGGAAAAGTAGGTCATGGAGACACAGAGAAACACAGACCGAGACGGAACAAGTTTTCCTGCTCTGCTGGGAAAAGCTAGTTAGGATCCTAGTGTAAGAAACGTCTGAGTCTGATTCAAGCCTCATTATGTATCTTAGATTGAACTGCCGCCATGGGCAATGTTTTTAGTACACTGAATTTTTGTTCACTCTAGTACTCTTATGGGTTCTTTCAGTTTGTTTCTGTCTGAAGTCTGAAAAGTTTTATGTAGACACTACAAGAGGTCTTTCCTGTTACAAAAGGCTGCAGGCTGAACCCTTTTAAAAAAAAGCTAGGACTATTAACTGTCCAAGGAACCAGGAAAACAAGGTGATTATGTTAAACACACCAATAAGTAAAGTTTCTAAATGTACAATAAATAGAATTCACTAAAATAAACGACTTAAATAGTACTTTGTGTCTGGAGGGTTTTCTGCTACAACATGAATGATGCTAAATGTATCGTGATAACAGTAAAAGCCATTGATCTACTTTGAGATCTACACTGATGACAAAGGGAAAAATGTCAGTGTCTATGTAGGAAAGTGTTGAAACCTTCCTAATGAATCATGAGTCACTGTGTAGATCCAACAAGACTGTGAGGCTGGACGGATGATCACCGTAATACAAACCATAATTCTTGATGTTGAGATCTGGTCACAGTGAAAGACATAGTGTGAAATTTACACACCTCAGATCGTTCAGTAATCGTTCATGCCGTGTTGATGAGGACCGTGACGTCCTGGAAGAGGCCACTCCTGTTGGCATGGAAGTGTATAACATTATAGGAAGGTGATCAGTCAGAATAACTTGATAACATCTAAGGGAGCCAACAGATGATTGACCCATATGGGCATTATATGTGTATGGGTCAGTGTTTGCTCATGTGGTTAAGGCCCCAGCATCACTAAGCTGCCACCAATGGGACCCTGTGCAAATCCTTCACCAATCCATGACCGCTGCATCATAGTTCCCTCTGTGCTCTAACCCTTAACACCAAATCTAGGATATGTGCAAAAAAGAATTCCACTGTGCTGTAATGTATGTTTGGCAATAATAAAGACGACTTCCTCTTCTTCTTCTTCTTCTTCTTCTTCTAATAATAATAATGATATACTGTATCTATATCTAAAAACAACACTGTAATATCTCAAAAATTTAAATCACCACCAGCGATTGTTTTTCATTTTTCTGAAAGTTGTTAAACTCCACCTTCGCACCTTCTGTCTATCATAGCTAGCCTGATTCACCCTGCTTCCTGAACACGTTTGAAGATGACCAGTGGAATTACAGTTGCATTCCTGCCTCTACAGCACTGCGCTGTGTTCCACCCATGTAATGTCCCTGGTGTAGACATCATTTGTGATATGTTCATTTCGGTGCCCCTTGGGTCGCTGCGGTCTGTGTGTGTCCAATGCTGTCGGCATGTAGCTGCTGACAGGTTTATTAAAAAAAGAGTGTGGCAGACAGCAGGCGAGTTGGCCACAGGCCACTGAGATCTGACTACTGTTGCTCCGAGAGCTGCATCACGGCTGCGCTCACTCGCTCCCTCTGTCGGGTCACACCTGTACACTTTTATCAAATGAGACTCGTTTTTCGAGCATCTTCTCACGTTTTTTTCCCCATGGCATTGGGTGAAGCCTGTGCAACTAATAAACTAAACTAATCTCTACTTGTGTATTTGGGTTTTTGTGTACTTGTGTATTCTGGTCATCAGCAGTTAACTTGATTGTACTTTGAAGATTCAGGTGTGTTGTTTATAGCATTTTAATATTATTTAAAAGTGGGAAGACAGGTGGTGGAGGTTCTGTCATGTAGCTCGTTAGCAGAAGGCTAATAATGTTATCGTAATCATTAGGAGCCACAACAGTGGCCATTTTGGGAGTTGCTGTGCCTGCTGTTCTTCCTGTTGAGCCTGTGTGTGTGTGTGTGTGTGTGTGTGTGTGTGTGTGTGTGCACCGGTGTGGGAGGCTGGCATTAAACCTAGACATTACCTCACCCTACTGGGCAGACGGCCCATGACAGTGCTCAGCAGGCTGCGGGAGAGTGCAAGGGGGGAGAAAAACTCAATACCTGGTGATTATCTACACACATACACTCACCCTCTCCCTATCTCTCTCTCTCTCTCTCTCTCTCTCTCTTTCTCTCACACACACACACACACACGCGCGCACACACAAACTGCAGCACACATCCGCAGACGTCACATTCCTTCCTTACAGATGGCAATTTTCAGAACACGCGCACACCCGGTCTCCTGGGATGAGTGTGAAGATAATTTGCCACAGCGTGCAGGCTTGGGTGGGAGATGAGTCAGGTAATGGAGTGTGCTTGAAGTCGGCCCTCTCCCACGTTAAACCTACAGATTATTAGTGTGATGGCCCTGTTCCTGTGTCACTAAGCCTGTTCCCTCAGGCCATCTTGCACTAACATCTACAAAAGGTCATTATTCATTATTTCTACATAGTTTTGCATGTGTACATTTCATTACTTTAGTGTTGAATATTCCTGACACTGTGCTCTAGAAAACTGCTCCGATCACTGAATGTCCCCAGATTCTGAGTTTGCTTTAGGCCACAGGAGCTGTATTTCACACAGGATACTCTCGGTTACAACGGGCTTCTCTGTTGACCAACATGAGCTTTGTTTCCATGTATTAGGTCTGCTGTTGCATCAGCAGTGGGCTGTGATTACTGGAAGGCCCACGTGAACTCCAGAAGACATTTCAGTTGGATGATGCACCATGTAGACCTAGACACCTAAGATTAAGCTTTAGTAACATTAAACTTCCTGTTTTCAAAGATACAGATATGCAATCATCATAACACTTCTTGTTAAATGTTTTTAGTGATTAATTCCCAGATAAAAACAACTCAAAGCGGTTGTGGTGTGTTACAAGCTACTTCGTTATGTTACTAACTTGACAAGCCCTATAGACTCTTACCATATGTTTTAAATTATTGGGAGAATAAGCTCATAATTCTCTGTTCATTTGTTTTTAATTATTCTGTTTTGGAATAAAAAAAAATCCATCTCATCAGTTTGCCAATCCCAACAGAGAGGGTCAGTATTAGCAGTCTATGAACATCTCCCTTGTCTGATCTAATGTTTTTAGGCTTGTAGCTGGTCTTTGCTTTGATGAACTGCCTTCAGCTAAAGCATTTACTTAAATACACATGATTTTAAAAACCACAACAGAGCACGTACTACAAAAGCAAAGCTTGTTCATGAAGAGAAAACGGCATTCGATGAACTAAATGTGTTATCCGTCTCTGCTGTGGTAGTGCATTGTGCTTGGTTCAATGCTCTTAAGGTTACTATATGTTTAAGGTTACTATAAATTCATTATTGGTGGAGACATGAGACCCACTGAGTATTTGTCATTGAAGGACCAGATTACCAGTTACTTAAAAGCAGGGTCAGAACACTGTCAGCCTCAAAGTTTATCTGAAACGAGAAGTCATCAGTTTAATTTGACCTGGACAAAACATTACATTTCATCTCGGGATTCATGCCATCATCTGAAGCAGGGAAATGACGCATGCACAATGTTCAGAACTGAGAAACCTTGACTTTATCAGCAAGACAACATGGCAACATTTATTGTCCCAAACTCAGTGACTCCCCCTATTGGGCACCAGGTGGCGCTCTGCCTCAAACAACAGAAACTGAACAGAAGGACCGTTTAGAGGTTACATAATAGAATAAGAAATCATTGAGGTGCTAAAAATGAACCCTGATGCAAAGTGTGTGGATAGTTTACAATCTGCAAATGGTATCTGGTGTAAATGGAGTGAGGATAAAATCTACAAATAAGGTGATAATGTTGTTAGTAAGTGTTTTGTTTTGAGTGTTTTAGATTTTCATTTAATCAATACAGAAGACAGCATGCTATCTAGAGGTTTTGCCTATTTGAATATATTAAAATGCATTCTGGTGGGATTGTGAAAACCAGCCACAACAACATTAACATGCACAGTTAGTCCAGCTCTAACTTCCCTTGGGATGTTGCTTCAGACACCCATTCAAACCCTGAGTCATGACCCCTACCTCTCCACCTCCCCCACGTCTAGGGTGTGTGTGTGTGTGTGTGTGTGTGTGTGTGTGTGTGTGTGTGTGTGTGTGTGTGTGTGTGTGTGTGTGTGTGTGTGTGTGTGTGTGTGTGTGTGTTGGCAGGGGACATGACTTCCAGACAAGACGTCAGACAGATAAATGTCAGCTTGTCTCCCTGTGGGATGAGTAAGGGGGGGTGAGGAGAAGGATCTAATCGTTTAAATTTCATCTTGACATCTGGGATCGGACTTTGTAGACAGCTGAAGGGTTACTAACAAGCATGTATATGAATTGACTGCACGCCATTCCTAAACTAGTGTACTAGTGCTAATGTTACTCGAAAATAATACATTAACGAGGAAGGAATTCTGTTAAACAGGCATTTATCTCATTCCTTTCTTTGTTGCTGTAATCGCTTCGAGTGAAGGAGTGATCAAGGGACAAAGATTTTAGGGGGAATTATTATTTCTATTAATCCGATGTCTTCAGTTTTCTCAAACGGAACGATCCTACTCTGAATATATATCGTTGCAATTATGGGAATTAAAAAAGACAACAACAACCACCCAGTGGTGTGAGGTTTCTCGGTGACAGTATCTTGTTTTTCACAGATGGTTATTTAATGTTTTAAACTGAAGTTACTTTAACTGACAGAACAAACTTTTTTTGTCTGTATTTTAATTCATTACACTGATAAGTGAAATCTGCATATGCTGGATAATGGTTTTAAAGGGTGTAAGTGTGACCAGTGCTGTGAACCGCTGCAATTAAAGATGAACTGCAGTTAAAGGGCTCAGACAGAGAGCATGTGCGCTTCACCCTCACTCAGACGTCGGGGTCACGCCAAGGTCACGCCCCATGTCTCTCTCACTCACACACACACACACACACACACAGCCTTGTTTGGTTGTGTCTGGTGCGAGACGTGGAGTTGGAGCACAATGGCTACGTCCTAAACCTCTGCTTAGGAGGACGGTTTTATTTACCCGGACCTTTAAAAACCCGAGGGTTTGGGTTTAAAAAGGAAGTATTAAAGAGTCTCCTAGGCGTTCTTTGTAAACAAATCATACTAGTTTCACATAGTCACTAGAGTGCGGTTTGAGACGCAGCCCAGACATCCACCCCTCTTAACACCCCCTCTGCACCCCACCCCACCCGACAACCACCCCCTCCAGGGCGCTTGCTTGCTTGGCGGAGTCACCAGGAAGCGTGTGGGGTTTTTTTTTCTCAGGACGCGGCCGCCCACCCCTCGGGATTGTAGTGTTAGAGAAGGTGCTGTGATATGAGTAAGGGCAGGATAGGGGTTACACAGTCTGTCTGCCTCATTCAACACCAGCACGCCGGCTACAAAACGGAGGTAACAAAAGCTACAGACTTGTTCGCCGTTTAAAGAGGACGGGGATATTTTTTTTTACCCCCCTCCTCTCCAGTGAGTATGTGGTGAAGACGATGCGAGTGGCGCGGAGAGCCGGTGGAAGTTGTCTCTGTGCCGAGCTCCATGCAGAACCAGAGCGCAGCGGCTAGCGGAAGCGGCTACGGCACCAATGGCGCCTGCGTGTGTAACTGCACCGGAGCCCAAGTTCAGGGAATGGACATATGTGAGTGTAAAACTGCTTCACTTCTTCTACAACCGCTCTGAACTTCTGCGTCGAGTATTTACTATTTTATGTCGTTCAAACCGAGACAAGTTTGTCGTTTAAAGGGAATTTGGATGTTAAATTACAAAAATAGCGCCACGGTGAAGTTGTAGAGCGGTAGATAGAGCGCATAGTCCAGGGTTTTTTATTTATTTATCCTGTGTAGTGAAGTCGTATAGGGAGAAGGCAGTCATAAGGGATCGAGTCTGGTCTGGTGTTTGGACAGTGATGAACGTTTTCAGTGTCTGTCTTCAACACTAAGCTTCAACACTCCTGAGCACCAATAAATTCGTGCGTAAAACATTAGTGCGTCTTACTGTAATGTTCACAATCTGGGGCTCAAACATGGAGCAAGGGGAAATAAAGCACTTAGGTTTTCTAAAATCGTGATTACTATTTTTTTTCCTTCCATTGACTAGTAGACTGTTTGCTTTTGGTGTTCACAATCGCTTTCCTCTATTCCACCTTATTTTCTCTGTTTTTCTTTCTCTCCTTTTTTTTCCAAAACCCTTAATATTTATTTCCATCGTCTGGGTTTCAGCAAACTGCAGCTGTGACAGTAAAGTCAGCTGTAAATCACAGTTCATATTAACACTACTAATGAGTGTCATTTCTGTACTACCGTCTCACACTCCATCTAATCCAAGTCTGATTATCAGTCTGTGTGTATATATAATGTAACAAAGAAATTAATGTATACAGATTGTTATATGGAAGGTTTTTTTTATTTATTTATTTTATTTTTTTTGAGGATGACATTTTAACTTATGGAGTGAATCTCTGCTGTCAGGGCTTCGTAATGATGAGTATGTTTTACACCGTAGGAAAGTCTTCAGAAGCTGTATTATTATTATTATTATTATTATTATTATTATTATTATTATTATTATTATTTTTTATTTTTTTTTAATGATATATTTTCTTGTTTGGTTTAACTTTGAGTGAGGGAGGAATATGAAATGCCATTGAGAGATTGTTTACAGCTAGTTTTGCAGATGTTTCATAACATTAATGTAACTATAAATGGTTAAAAAGCATCATTAAAAAATGTTCATTGGCAAATCCCCAGGTAATAGGTACAAAACACCACAGGACATGCTGTTCGAGGACAATAAGCCACAATGGGGTGGTATGATGCAACCTAACATGGATATAATGTTTAATAACATCATGTCCTGAAGTGTTTTCTTTCTTACTTATTCAGTAATTACTTTTATACATTGACCTGAGGTTGCAGGATGATGTATTGAAATGTGATGCATGGATCAGTTTAAGTGTTCTAACCATGGGCCAATTTATCAATAGCGAATAGAGACATTACTTCTTGTTACACATTTGTGCTAATCTCCGAAGGATTTCTGAGTCACACTTCAGTGAATCAATACTTGACAAGATGTTTCCACAGTTTGGCACAATTGTGTAATAATAGACAACTGAATAGTGAAGAAAAGAGATACATTATTTTATTCTAGCGTATTTGAATACAGTACTTAATTATCAAGTAAGTCATGCAGCTACATTAAAAAAAAAAAAAACAACTGGTAATGAGTAGGTATGTTAACTTCCACACTGATGGCTCGGTTTATTGCTGCCCTGCGATCTGCGACTGATGTGTTTGGTGATAACAGCCTTAGGATCCAGTGACTATTATTGATGAGTCGGGGGGCCAGCCAATGTGCTCCATCACTAATCTAGCCATTGTAGCTCTGCCAGAGGTCTAGAAGCAGAGTACGGTTCCCTGTACATCGTTTTAAGTGCTCTTTATGATAAATGAAGCACAGGTTGTTAACGATTAGTCCAGGTATAAGGTACAGGAGATACAGAGAGCCAGACAGTAGGGTTTTTTTTTCCCCTTTTCTTTTTCAGATCACATTTTGTCCAGCTCTTCTGTTTCCTCTATCTGTACTTGCTCTTTGAAAATGTAACTGGTGATCTCTCTTCCAACCCTGTTCCAGCATTCTCAAATGGAGGAGTGTGGTTTCCACCCACTGAGGTCATGCATGCAAGTTCAGCTAGCGGTCATGGGCAAATGTTTTAGTGAAGTGCCGAGTTTTTTTTCCTTCTCCTTCCCTTCCTTTCCCTTCCCTCTCTTCTCTTGTTCACTCTGTTAATACACCATTTTTTGAGGCTTGCCTCAATACTGAGCCTGCCCTCGGGAGAATGTTCATGCATTTTGCATTTCGTAACTAAATAGATGTTGATAAACAAACAAAAAAAAAACTTCAGTGCTTATTGTTTAACTCTGTGGACCTGGCAAGCTGATGCAGCAACCTGCAAGTTTGCACAAGTAAAGCTGGCTGCCATGAAAGCATCTTTCAGTTCTGGTCAAACACAACATGCCAGGGTATGTTACCAAGAATGAAGGCCTTCCCAAAATAGTAGTCAATATACATGGATGAGGAGATGCCAAGGACGATTGTCTCAAAAAGGGTTCTGCATCACTTTCTCCTTCAGGTATACATTGAATGCTGTCGCAGAGAGCTGAAAGTGTCTCTCTGTGCTGAGCAGTCCCTGGCTCTCTTCTTCTCTCAGACCTGTACTGAGTGCAGAGGTGTGAGATCTTTTCTGGCATGAACGATTAGCAGAATGTACTGTACACAAAGTCCCTAACCTGGAAACCTGGAGGTAGCTTAACTGATTAGTGGATTTTTATGGTTATTCATGCAACAGGCAAAAACCATAATAGTTTAAAAAGCTGCGTGATCACCCACATGAAGCAGAAGAGCGATGGGTGGCATTGTTGGCACTGAAGCTCAGTGGCAGAATGCTCATTTGAGCCAGCCATCTGATTTGTGTCATCCACGTGACTAATATGAACAAGAAGGACTATGACCTCTCTTACCATCATATGGAAATCGCTAGACTAAACAAATGCTCATTTGTGTTTCTGTCAGCACCGGGGAGAAAAAAAAAAACGATTTGCTTGGACAAAAGGACAGTGAGATGGGGAAAAAAGGGTAGGAGTTAAACATAAGCAAATGGGAAGGGCATAACTTTTGGTTTTTTAGGGATTTAGAGTTTTGTTGTGTTATTTGATGATTGTGACTCATTGTGACTCTGATTCATGGAGTCAAATCCAAAGGTTTTTTGGAAGCACCTATGAGAAGTTGTTAGCTGACTAAATGTTCGATAGGTAAAGAATATTTCTTTTCAAAAAGAAAATGTTACGGGCTGTAGCACTCTTCCGGAGTTGTCGTTTCATTCCAAACAAAAAAAAATCTTTTCAAATTTCAGGTTGGTCTGTGGCTCAGAGGATAAAAATGGTTTCCTTAGAAATGTCTTAGATGGCACTGTTCATATCTAATGATTGTGCGAGTCCAAATAATTTAAACCATAGCAGCTCTGACTTTTTTTTTTTTTTAACTCCCCTTGCCTCACCAGATGACTCATAGCAGTGCAAGGACAACATGTTTTATGATTTTTCTCTACTGACTTAATGCTTTTTATTTACCATGTTACAGACAGACAGATCTTATTTAGTGATGCTACTCGTCTTGTATCAAACCAATATAAGCAAAAATGCTGTTTTAGATACCAGACTGAAAAGAAAAACCACTAAAACTCATCAGACTCTGTAGCAAACCTAAGTCTGAGATATCAGTGAAGTGCAAAATAACAAGGTAAAGCTGTTTAACAGCATTGTACCGGAACTTCTGTCCTTTTATTTTAATGTCTAATTTATAATCTGGTATTTTTCTAGTAAACCTGCAGTTTTGTGTACATCATGAGTATTTATTTGTGTTAATTTTGTATTTTTGACAGTCTACTTTTCTACCCATGTCTTGCTAGGCAGCTCTTTGTGTTTGTTACTCCTTTAATATAACTGGCTCGCCTCGTGAAGTACTTGTTAATTATCTAATGAGTTGGGAGCGGCAAAAAATGTGAAGACAGTCAGTCAATAGATATTGAATTGGAGAAGCAGCGGGACCGAGGTTGAGAAGTCGTCAAGCATCTGATGAGATTTGAAATTCGCGGTTGAGAATTATACGGGTGCGTTTCTGTGAAAGATCTTTTGTGCTGCTGTTTAATGCGGGTGTACAGCAGCGTCTCGGTGAAGAATTTGAACGTACCGTTACTGACATTTCACACGTAAGCACACTGGAGCCGTAAGAAGCCCTTTATTATAGCTCGGTAGTGCCTTTTTTCTCTTGATGGACAGAAACTCAGTTGGGCATCTTTAAGATGATGTCTCTGTTCCTTTCTCAGTGTAATTGATGGCAAGAGCTCCTGTGTGGAATGGCTGCTGCTGCTTGGCGTGCTGGGTGGCATGGCCTCTTCCCACTGGCAGTGTTTGTGGCATGGCCGTACTGCGGGGCTGGAATCGGCTGCCCGCCCCTCTGATGCCCAGCGGGATGCCAGTCTGTTAGCGTGTTTTTCTCCATCCCACTATGCCACAGGGCTTTGATTTGTAGCACAAAGACCACCTGTGTGATCCAGCCTTCTAAAACAGTAGACGAGGAGCCTACCTCCCCCAGCCTGCAAACACAAAAATGCACGTTTATCACCAGATGACAGAATGCCTGTCTCCAATCCGCTCGTATCCACATTCAGAGCCTGTCAAAACACTCTTCTTGTCTTGTCAGAGTGATGTGGCGTCCATAGACGTCCTGACAAACAGAATAAGCATTTGCGTGGTGTGACCTAGCGTCTGCTCGCCGAGTATCATGTATTTCTAAAATGAAATTAAACCAGTTGAAACCAAGTAAACAGAAGGATTTAGGCTATGATGAAAGAGGTGCATTCATTTATTATATACAACATGTATAGCTGTGTTTGTGTGTTACTGATGATAATGGGTGGTTTATGTGAAGTGCTTTTTTTTGTCATTTAATTAATTAATTTATTTTTTTTACTAGAATGTGGAATATTAAGGCAATGGCTGTGGAAACTGTGTGCACCAGAAACTAATTCTCTCTCTCTCTCTCTCTCTCTCTCACTCTTGCTCTTTCTCTTTCTCTCTCTTGCTTCTTCTCTCGCTCTTTCTCTTCTTCTCTCGCTCTTTCTCTCTTGCTTCTTCTCTCACGCTCTTTCTCACTCTTGCCTCTTCTCTCACGCTCTTTCTCACTCTTGCCTCTTCTCTCACGTTCTTTCTCACTCTTGCCTCTTCTCTCACGTTCTTTCTCACTCTTGCCTCTTCTCTCACGTTCTTTCTCACTCTTGCCTCTTCTCTCACGTTCTTTCTCACTCTTGCCTCTTCTCTCACGTTCTTTCTCACTCTTGCCTCTTCTCTCTCTCTTTCTCTCTCTTGCCTCTTTTCTCACTCTCTGGCAGCATTTTAGTGGCTTCAAACCCAAAGTGACAGTGAGGTTTTTTTTTTTTTTTTTTTTTTTTTTTTAATTTTTTGAACAGCATTATTGTGTTTTTTATAGAATTGGCTTTCTTGAAAATGCAAGCCTTCTAGCTGATTCTATTATTGCTGAGTAGTTATAATCAATAAAAACGTTTGCTTGACATGATGGCCGGGCATATGGTACAACATTCTCAAGTTATTCTGCACATATAATACAAGTCTCATTCTATCACACACGCACACACACACACACACACGGCTCATGTCTGGCACTCTCTCGCTGTGAGTGGCCCACTGTCTGGCAGCTCTCAGTCAGCTGCGTCCTGCCTGCTGACAGTAAAAGGGCTGATTGATTTGTTGCACTGAACACTGGCTGCTGCTGGCATCACAGGCTAATGCTTCTCCCAGAACCCACTCTGTCTGACTCTTTAGCTCTCCCTGCATTTTGTAGTCTGCACATAGTTTTTTAGTCTGCTCTTGTTTCTTTGCTTTGTTCTCGCTCCCTGGTTTTTTTCCTCTCCGTGTCTGCATCTGCATGAATGTGTGTGTCTGTGTGCCATGTCAGTGTTCAGTGTCTCTGTGGGTACTGATGCTGAGGGCTGTGTCTCCATGGCAATGAAGGCAGCTGGATGTGTGTGTGTGTGTGAGAGAGAGAGAGATGGAGAGAGAGAGGGAGGGGGGGATGGCATTGCCAGTGGTATCTAGGGCAGGACAGGAGATCCAGTATCCAGCAGTGCCACTTCACTGAAGATCTTGTTCCTTATTCACTCTGTCTATCTCTAATTGAAAGGCAAGGCTGAAGTGCCAAACCCCATCTTCCAGCTCTCTCTGTCTCTTTCCCACTCAATCTCTTGCTCTCTCGTTCTCTCGGGGTTGCTCCAGAGCAGCCAGGCTTTGTTCGTTTAACCAGACCGTTCCAAGCCATTTTGTAAACCGCTTGCATGTACAGTTCACTGTGTGACCAAAAGAAAATACACTAATGAACTTCAACAGAAAGTAATGAATCATATTCACTTAAAGACTGATTACAAGTTCACTTTTGACTGTAGTGGACAATTGAGCTGAGAGCAGCAGGTCCACTGTAAATGGACAGGGCAGGAATAAGAGGATTTCAGCATCTAAGCTGGGAATATATACAGCCTGCTTAGTCTGATCGCTGGTGCTCCTTCTAACCCAAACTTCCCAGTTAGAACCGGCGCATGATCAATAAATCTAATACGGCTCATGAGCTAGCGGCACTTCTTAATGCTATTGGAAACGGTGGTCTCTTGTGCTTTGATGTATCAGGAGCATTCTGTAATGACTAATATGTAAAATGAGTAATATGTATCATCTTTATAGATATATAATGTCAAAGCCTTCTAAAGCATGCACGTGTACTGCGCTTGACCTCAGACTCTGAGTCATAGCTTAGAACCCACTGGGATCTGCTAGTTGTTTACTACGGAGGGGTGTTTATATTTTAATGCACATGAGTCATTTTATGTGCATGATGATTAGATCATTAGGAGACTTCTTATTTACTGCTGACCGTAAAGCTTTCATTACAGCGTTTACGTTATGTTGGAGTACCTGTAACACATGGCTTTGGAGGGAAATTCATTAACATGTAATGGATGATTTTTGAGAAGGACACGTTATGGTGCATTGATATATTACCTCGAAAAAATACATTAAAGTGTAATTCACACGTATAACCTTGGTAGTTATGTGTATTAAAGGTTTTATTAGTCACATTCAGATTGTTGGACAATTCTTGAATTCTTATTTGAAGAAGTAAAAGCTGATGAACTGTTGTCTTTCTCTTTCCCTGTTTTTCACTGTGTAATCCATCTTTTTGCATTTTCCCCTCTGTGGCCTAGCACAGGCACCACTCCTTTAGTATCTTTAAATTCATTTATGTATTTTGTTTATGTCTGTCTTGCACACTAGAATAAGCAGTATTCTGTCGAGTAAAAGTTGAAATAGGTAATATAAAAATTGTTTACAGGCTGTAAAACGGCTCCAACAACTTTGTCATACTCTCTCTGCCCTGTTTCTTTCTTGTTTTTTTTTTAATCATGTCCTTTCTCTCTAATTTCTGCTCTCTCTTTCCTCGCATCCACTCTCATGGCTTATATTTGGAGAAAAGTGGCATTTGTCTGCTCAGATGCTATATTGCAGGCAATTTTGTGGCGTGTGTTCCAGTCATGCTGTTCAGTCCGTGCACTCAGTCTGCTCTAGAAGATAATGCTTCTCTGTTTAACACTTTAAAACATGCCCTCTGCAGACCCAACAGTTCCAAAATGCTTCATGTCTCGCCGTGCCGGAGGCCGGCATCAGCCACAGCGTCTAGCCTAATCAGATTGGGCTTACATTCGGAGGCATGCTGGGATATCTCAGCGCCCTCTCTAATGCCATGAGCTGTCTGGCTGCAACAGATAGGCCGCCATTGTCTTGCTTTACCAGACGCTCTGCCTGTCTGTCTGGGTATTGCCAGGGTGTATAGAAGAGGTCTTTTTGCATGTTGCAGATCTGTTGTCCACATGGGTGTGTGTGTGAAAGGAATAGCTGAACAGTGTTGCCTGTTCACTTCCTGTCCATTTTGAACCTCTTGAACCTTCTTCAGCAGCTGAATATAATGCAGTTCTCTGACTGTCTGTGTTGTACTCACTGTCGTGTGTCGGTCTTGCAGGCTCCTGCAGTTCTGTGCTTCCATCCTGTGGTCCAAACAAGAACTGCATTTTTCCACAGCTTTTTTTTTTTTAACAGAAAGATGATTGAACTTTATTGTTGCTGTGTGCGCATCCATAACCTCATAATAAAACTCTTCCCCTTTCTTTTGTTTCTCTCTGTTCCCTGCAGCTGAATTGGAGTTTGTGCAGATAATAATCATAATTGTGGTGATGATGGTAATGGTGGTGGTGATTATCTGTCTTCTGAACCACTATAAACTCTCAACCTGGTCCTTGATGAGCAGACTGGGCCAGGCCAGGAGGCAGGAGCAGTCTCTGCAGCCGGTAAGACATTGCTCTGCTCTATCCCTCACTTCCAGTTGAAGTATGTGTATTAGTGGATTACTGCCAGCCATAAAAAAAGACTCGGCCTCATTTAATCAATATAGTGCGCATATAGATCTGGACAGTGTCTGGAACATTTAGCTTTGCCTTCTAAAACATTGCAGTAGACTATCATTAAACAAAAGACATGCACAAGAATTAGCCTACTTATTACAAGCTAAAGGCAGCATAGGTTAGAAGTATTGGCAAAGTGAACTCAAAACCTGACAACCTAGCCTGACAAATATATCGCCTCTGGCTGTGAGATTTGATTAAGGCATACTGTTCTGCTTCTACAGAGCCCGAATGTGGCTTTAAGCACTGTATGTTAGCCAAAGATCCCATTTGCTGTGTTTCTGATAAATATCCGCACTACTCTCGCTCCCAGACGTTCCCATAATGATTAAATTTGGCCCAGCTCTGTCTAGACGCTAGCGAAGAGCCAGACATGCACGCTGGCTGCTGCAGCGTGCGGGAGAGGCAGATAAACGTCTGAGTCGCTTTCATTTTTATTCATGAGAGGAGGGGGTGGACAGAGGGGGAGAGAGTGAGTGCAGAAACACTGTCTGGAGGGAGAACACAGTCTGGTGCACTCTGCTGCTTTGATTTACCACACACATGTTAATGCTGAGCATTAGCAGTTTGGGCTTTTATTTTAATTAGTATTTGGAGCGTTGTCTGGATTCAGAAGAGATTGTTCTTTGTTTTCTACCACATGCCATACCCTAACTGTGATGATGCAATAAATTTGACTATAAGACTTTTGAGGAGTCGTGTCCTTATAATCTGACGCTTGTCCTTGCTTTAAATATTTGATAACATACATATTTTGTGTTTAAATGGCATTTAAAGTATTCATTCTGTAATATCTTGTATATTGTGTAATATTTAAAACGGCATTGTCCTCTCTTAACCTTCTGTCTCTGCTGATAGGAGGGATGTTTCTGGCCATCAGAAAGTGGATCCAGACAAGGAGCTTCAGAGGTGAGTCCATTAACACGTTATACTTATATATACTATAACTCTAATGTGCGCTCTCTCGCTCTCTCTCTCTCTGTCTGTTTGTGTGTGGGGGTGGAATGGGGTTTGGTGGTAGGTGGTGCAGCTTCTTATTTGGTGAGGTCAGGGGGAGGAAAGGGTCAGTGTCTGAAGCAGGGCCTCTCTGTTAATCATTGCACATGTGTTGTGTCCCTCTGGGGGTTGTGCTGCAAATTTCCCCAAGTGTACGTGGCTTTGAGAGTCCCTGTCTGGATGCCTGCGTCTCTCACTGCGTCATTAATCACTGGCTTTCTCCTCTGGCAGCGTCTAGACAGCTGTCTGAGAGAAGAGACACTTTGCCTCTCGCTCCAAATTGCCCCTCATTAGCCACCCTGGCTCGAACTGAAACGCAGCCCCATAAAACAAAGCTGTCAGTCTTATTGGCTGGCCAACATGGAGATTTCCCACAAATGAAATAATTTGATTGGGCATAAATGCAGGTTCTCTTTCTCCACATAAAGCCTTGTTATTTACTAGCATTAGAAATGTCTTATGTTGTACGGTTGTGCTCAGTTTCTCAAATTAGATATGTAGCCCTTCAGATGACGGCACTCCCATCAACGAATGAATCCGTCACAGCCCTGTGCATAGATGGTGTAAATCAGATGGAAAACGTCTTCACACTTCAAGAGTCCCGCTTATAGATTTTATTCAATTTTGTGTTTTAGTGTGTTTTTCTTTTTGCTTAAGACACTTAATAACTAATGCAAACAAGAATACTGTGTCTTTGGATCTTTAAAGGACTTAATTGTTCTGAAATTAAATTCTACACAGTTAAAGGCCTTGGGTATTACACTGCCTTCAAATTAAGAGATTGGCCTATTAAGATTTCCCAGGTTACAGTGTAGACTTAAGCACTGTTTATTCAATTAGTAAATTTTTTTTTTTTTTGAGGAATGCAAAAAGTATTGTTCATTAAAAAGAAATCATATGACCCTTTATTTATTTATTTATTTATTTTATTATCCTTTACTCTTTGGTTATTTGTAACAATTATTTGTTATTCCTTTAGCCTTTATTCGTTTATTTATTTCTTCTGTCTGTATGGTATTGAGTGGACATGCTTTTCACACAGAGCCCAGAAGGGGGAGTTAGTGGGGGTCTTAGGAGAGGAGACGATCAGTAGTAGGGAGAGCAGTCCATCCCAGAGTGAAAAATCACAATGTGAAAAATGCCATACGCAGAAATAGTTTATAAGAAAATGGAAGATGAAAAGTGTGATTTTCTTCTTGATTTAGCTTACATGCACTCTTTGTGGCAGAGGATGTAGTAGGCTATATGGTTGTCTTAAGATGGTATTAACGGCATGAATGTAGTCTAGGAATACATTTGGGCTTTAATGAATTTCTTGTTTTTATTAGCATGCTTGTTTTTAATTTAATATTCTGTGCTGTCACATTGTTGTTTTTTCTCTGTGAACCCCTACGTTAATATTTCTGCTAGCATTATAGTTGCATACTCTGAACCTTTATTTGTTTCATTCTCTTGCTTGCAGGTGGTCTACGCTCCTCATCCTCGTGAGCGCTTCAGCACTCCCTCATTCCTGCAGCGAGATCGCTTTAGCCGTTTCCAACCTACCTACCCTCTCCTGCAGCAGCACATCGACCTGCCACCCACCATCGCACTTTCGGATGGAGAGGAGCCGCCGCCGTACCAGGGCCCATGCCCGCTGCAGCTGCGAAACCCTGAGCAACAGCTCGAGCTGAACCGCGAGTCAGTGCGAGCGCCACCCAACCGCACAGTCTTCGACAGTGACCTGATGGACAGCCATGGCCCGTGCCCACCTAGCACCAACACAGGCATCAGTGCCGCCAACTGGAGTGCCCACGGACGCACGGAGGGTCCTCCACCCGCCTACAGTGAGGTCATGGGCCACTTCCCAGGCACGGCGTTTTACCTTCACCAGCACAGCAATAACCAGTCCTCCTCCGTGCCAACTGTGCCTGGTGCCAGGACGCGCCAGGGCAGCACGGAAAGCACAATAGTTCTGAGCAAAGCCAAGGACATGCAGAGAGGGGAGCTGGTGTAAGGTCAGCTCTACCTGCCCTCTCCTTTTACAGGCTACAAAGGGGTGTGGTCACTCTCTGGACACTCCCATGCACAACATAAAATGCGTCTGTCTTCACTACAAAAGCAAAGCCACATTATAAGAAGGAATCAAGCGGAGCAAAGCTTACAAAATAACATTTTATTGACTGTCTCTCTCATAAAAAGACACAGCAAAGCTTTGTAGCGCTATTTTGTACTTGTGTATTACATTCAAATGGGAGACGATATTAGCACATTTCTTTTTCCTTCTTGGTCACGTGTTCTTCTAAACACCAACACATCTACAAGTTTAGGGACTTGGAGTTGAGGATAGGTTTTCCATGACCATGATCTGTGCACAGATAAGAATTTAAAAAGTTATTGGAACAAAAATCCAAATCCTAGTGCCAAGGTTTTTGTGTGGGGGCTGGCGTGAGGGTCAACACTCACAATCATACATCAACATCAAAACCCACAAAAGTTGCACTATCTTTATTGTGGAAAAGAGGTGCAGGAAATGCAGTGCATGGCCTTTGTTGTTAAGGAAACTCCAAAGTTGGCGATCTGTAAAAGCAGTAGGGTTTTCACCTTACTTCTGCACAAGAGTTACTTATATCCAGCCTAAAATCCTCCTTCCCAGCTCTTAGACCCCTCATAGTCTTTCTTTGACACCTCTTGAGGTTAGATGGATGCTAGCAGAATTTTACTTTCACTCAATAGTGTCACTTTACAAGCAGAAATGTTATACAGTTATAAAGTAATTACTTTTTTATGAGTGTACTTTTTTTTTTAAGCATCTAACAGTCTTTTCTCCTGGAGCAGTGTTGACATCATTTATTTTCTCTCTTGATAGGCTTAAACCTCTACAGTAGATGATGATGGAAAGGTGTCATGTGAGCAGGGTGTTATCCGTGCTCTTAAAGCTATTGGTTTATGAACTGCAATCAAGGCTGTTGTTGTAATCCATTATATGTATTGCACTTGGCCCGTGACAAAAACCAAAACGACATTTATTTCTCATCAGAATGGTTTATAAACAATGAGGTGTTCAGCATGAATGGAAGCTTCTCTTAGCTTTTCCTTACTTGAAACGGCTAATGCTTCCCATTCGTGCACTCTGTCACTTTCGGTCCCTTTCACGCCACAGAACCCCATCTGTACAATATTGTGATGGATGGTGCCATAGTAACCAGAGTGAGCAAAAACAAACAAGGATTCAAGCATAGCCTGTATTGCTGTGCTGTCTCAGTGTCCTAGGTTTGGTAGGATAATCACATTTAGGAACACGGTAAAGCTAAGGGCTAAAGTAAGGGTTGGTCGCTGTAATATCTCATTAACCCAGCCTTCCTCTGATTAGATTGCCTTTTCTGCTTGTCCCTTCTCGCTCATTTCTGAGATGGGCTGCTATTTATGCCACTGGTTTGTCCTGTGTTTCAGGTGAAAACGTGGTGAGTTGAGATGAATTCCTGCTTAGGTCTGTGTTGGGGCAGGTCTTCATGTGTAAGATTTCAGCCACATGGCATGAAAAGACTCGAACCCAAGCAGTTTACGATGCCTAAGAATACAAGCCCTCAGTTCCATCGCAAAACGCTGCACTCTTCTATTTAATATACAATCATGTTCTTATTTTCAATCCATAGCATTGTGGGTATTTGGCAAACAGATCCAAACCATGGTGCTACATTTAACTTAGAAGTTTACAATCTGAGCAACCTTTGCTGTTCTCTATTACACTTACACAGAATGGAGTAGTGGTCAGCACTGTTGTGGTGTAAGAGACTGGATGCATGCAGGCCGTTAGCTAGCCATTGACTTTGACTAAATGGAGGTTAGCTAACCAGTCAAACTCTCTGAGCTCTTAGATGTTGAATTTTGACAAGTACCCAAAGGAACTTTTGCCTTGTAGTGCGGAACACATCCCTTTAATGTAAGACTGAGTCACCTTTTTAGCTCTATTATTTTTTTGTTCATCCAGGGCACTGAACATGGATAAACATTCATTTAAAACTTCAATTATGTTTCACTGATACATGCTTATCAACTGCCCTTTTGTTCTACATTATCAGTAGAGTTTGAGTATCACTGCCCCAGAAATCGGTGTTTGGCTGTCCTGTACTATGTGTGTGTGTGTGTGTGTCTGAGAGAGAACGTTTATTCATGAAGACGATGTGACCTGTAGGCTAGTTTGTCCAGCCAGATTACGAAGCCTGGTTTCTCAATCTGGCTCTTGACCTCAAGCCTTAACTGCCTAGAAGTACACTTGAAAGACAACGAGACATTAAAGTGGACATTGACTTGACCCAGACTAAACAGTGTCCTCAAGCATGGGTGTGTGTGTTTTGTTTAGAAAGCCAGCTCATTCTGCATGCATGTTCAGGGCTGGTTCCCTGATCAGATATTGAGGATGTAAGTACCCTAGTTTTCTCTGAATGTGTGTGTTTTTAGTCCAGGACTAGGTCTGATCAGTGTCTGTCAGTGTTGGGAAGGACGTGAAGGATTTTTGTTATTGAGCATTTATATAATGAACAGAGCCACTGTCTGCCCACTTCATTGTCCAGGAGGTGTTTTGGGCACAAATTGAAACTAGCCAAGGATCAAATGAGTAAACGTGGTTCGGTCTATTTTACTTCCAGTCTAGGTTTTAATCTGTACCTGGAGACCTGAACCTCCACAAAAGACCACAAAACTTAACCTTTTGTACTGCAATGCCAGCATTTAGTAAGGGCTTCTGCCAGCTTCCCCCCTGCACCATGGTCTTATTTTTTATCTCCAGTAGGTTGAGATGGACTCAGCCAGTAGCACCACTTTTGCAGAAAGACTCACCGACGTTTCTTTTTGTTTGGTGCCGACTGAGATGCTTTAAAGTGTTCTGGTCAGTTTTCTCCCTTCATTTACTCTTCCAAAGAGCTCTCGGAGCTTATCCTTCATCTGTGCTGTTTATTGCTGCTGCTATCGCTGCTGCTGCTGCCGCTGCTGCTTTCGCCAAACGATTGCAGGTCTGGCCCACGCTTGTTGGCTCAACCCTTGCCCCATCTAACGACCATCATTTCACCATCTCCACCCGGCTTTTCCTGCCTTGCTTTCTTCGATCGTGGTCCTCGCTATAAAAAAGCACTCGTTTTTGTTGTCCGTGGAATGAGGCGTTTTTGCATGTACGTATGATGTGAGCTAACTCGGTGCCTAATGTTCACGTTTTGAGCAGACGTAGGAACCCACTTGCACTCTTTAAGCTCCCACCTTTGGTGTGCCTCACTTCCAGCGGTGCTTTTTATTTCTCTGGTCTGTCTGTTTCCTTTTCTGTTTAATTGTTTCTCTTTCCCTTTCTTTTTTTTTTTTTTTTCTTTTGTAAGGTGCTGTAAATAACTTGAATATGTTATGCACACATATCCTACCCAATGGGTAGAAACCACAAAAGATATTGTTAATAGTGTAATATAATGTATAGATGGTATAAAAAATTTAACACATTGGTATCAGGTTTGTAAATGCCTACAGTCAAAATGTGCTTTTGTCTTTTTTTGTAAACAAAGGAGGTTTGCAAACAATACTTACGAATTACAGAATGATTACAAAGTACTACTTATTTTTCTTATGGATAATAACAATATTAACAGTATGAATGGCAGTTGTTCTAGGACAAGAGAGTTGCTTTAAATAGAATATAATTTTTTTTTAATCCTACCCCAAATAACATAACTTGTATAACTTGCAGTTTAATGGTAGAATTGGAATACCAGTGCACATCTAACACTTTCACATTTACCACAATCCTTTTCACTCACACCCTGATGGAGGCATTGAACTAGCTAGCAAGCTGTAACACAAACATTGTATTAAAATCATGTTTACAAAATGGATTTGGTTCCATCTAATCATTTGGCAGTCAGAGAAAGCTCTTCATTAGATCGTGTTTGGAAAGTAACAGCAGTGACGACACTGATGTTTATACGTCTGCAGTTTCTTTCCAATTCACCAACACGACAGAACTAGAATTTAATATAATATAATCAAAATCAAATGACTCTCTACATTCCCAAGGTTGAACTGGTGGTTTAGGACAAGGACATGTTTTACCTTGCACACAGCCTAGAAAAGGAGCAGCTTACCAAACGTACAGAAATCTTCAAAGCAGGACGTCTGTATGTCCGTGTTGAATAAAAACCATCAATCACTGTCCAGCATTTATGTAGAAATTGCATAAATTCTATATTATTTGAGGTACTTTGTAACCACGTAATAGCCAGTCTTAAATTCCCACGCAACTCTATGCTTCCAGTCTTTTAATAATCTAGCCACAGACAGCGACTACACTGACACTTCTACCATTCTTATTTCTTACTTATTTATTTCACACATTCTGTGTACGTGGTATGTACGTGGTATGTCGGAACAAAATGGGGATTTTTTTTTTTTTTAATCACGATTACTGCTGGGTGTCCACTGTAACTGTTGAGCATGTCCAAGTCAACTGAACTGAAGATGATGTACATAGCGACGGCATTTCATTTCTCCAGTGCTCCTTGCTAGGTAGCCTTGAGAGGTTTGTGGTGTGAAGGATGTAACCCTTAACGTGCGCCGACTGAAACTGATTGCGCCTCAGTTTGTTTTCCTCAAAGCATCAGATGCTTGTACACACCACCGCTAACCGTAGCTTTTCAGCATTATTGGTCAATACTGGACTGCTTCCGTCATGGACTTTGTATCATTTTAGTTTTTATTTACAAAACTTGTACCCCAGCGTTTCGTGTGTGTACGCATAAGTGTGTACTTGTATTTCTGCATACACGTACATACGTATGTTTATATACACGTTAAATATGTGTATTTTGCCTCTTTTTATTTAAGCAATTGTGATGTACTAGGTTCTAGGCCTAAGGTCTGTTATTGCAATACTTTTTCAGAAAAAAAAAGTTCAAAATAGTCAAAAAACGTTGCTCTAAATGCTGTTGTAGTCAAAGATTTTATGCTTGTACTGCTGTGGTCAAACTACAGCTAAACCATTAAAATGTAAAAAAATAAATAAAATACAGCTGTGTCCTTCCTTTCATTGCCTTTTAACAATGAAGAAACAGTCTGTACATACTCACAACCACCGAATTCAACTCTGACACGGATGAACAAAAGGTGTTTATTACAAGACTGGTTAGTCATTCTTCCCAATCATAAAATAGTGAAAATCTTGATTCATTATACAGATAAAATCAAACACACACTTATGGCTTTAGATGATTCCCTTGTACTTGCTTCACCTGCATTAATACACACATAACTTCTAATACAAACATTACAGCTTTTTACTAATCATTAAATATCTTGATTTGCTCTTTGAGCAGAAATAAATTCTCACACAATTTCTAAATTCAACAACTTTTGCAGAATGATTATTGCTATTTCAAGCTTGAATTGTGCCATCATAATATATTTGATAAAGTGAGACCCTTTTCATGTAAAGAGCACCTGTCCAGCTTGTTTTATTTATTTTTTGAGCCGCCGTGTAGACGCACCGTGTTGCGTTCTACATGTACGTTCTATAAAATACGGCGTAAACAAAATACGGTCTGCACACCAGCTGAGGTGTTTCCTACTATATGGAGAAGTTGACAGGTGCCATGCAGCATGTACAGAGGAAGAAAAGTGCTGGATGAAATGAAGGGTTTGTTTGCGTTCACTGAACTTGATCATTTGTAGGAATATTACACTGAAATCTGTCAAACATGGTGGCACCATTTCCCAATTATTCTTGTCATTTTGCTGTTTTTATGTTTTGGCACTGGGCTAAACAAGTGCTTTAAACCTCACTCCACCATTGTACTTTACTGTAGTCCTAGTCTAGTTCATTTTCATTCCAAACCAAGTGCACTCCTCATACAGTCCCCTGCTCAGTCAGAGTCTGCCTGACCTCGGAGTTATAAGTCTACATACGTGTCAGTGTCTACTTGGTGCTTCTAGTAGTGATTACAACTCCGTTTGTGTCAAATATCTACACACACAAAAATAAAAGCAGCATCGTACTTTATATCTCCTTTAATACCCTTAGGACACATCATGGGAAAAGGTACTTGTGTGGTTTACTTTCAATCTGCCTATAAGTATAAAATTATGTTGTCTCAAAAGGTCCAATTTTGTACCTGAACATTTTTGAATATTATAGTTATGTGAAAAATCCATCCATTTATTCATTACACTGCTTACCTACCCCTGGAGACTTGGGGCATAAGGCAGGGTGAGTATAATACCCTGGACAGGATGGCTGCCTATCACAGGACACAACTGCACACATACATTTTAGATACCAATCAGCCTACACTGTATGTCTTTGGACTGTTAAAGGAAACTGGAGTACACAGAGGAAACCCCTCTGGCACAGGGAGAGCATGCAAACTTCACACACAGAAGAGGCAGGAATCAAACCCCCAAACTGCGAATGAGTGAATGTTGTCTCTTTGGTTGGTTAAAAAATGGAGATGCTGGTTAATAAATGCGCAGACCTTTCCCTCACTGTTTTTGTGGCAATATTTCATTTTTCTGTCTGCTTGCTAGGATTTTCTTGTAGGTGTGCTGTTTTCTGACTAACCTCTTTTCTCTGTTCAGCTATGAACATAAACACAGTGGCAGAAATCACCATTATTTAGGTACATGTTCAAGTTTCTAAGTTTCATTAATTAATGATAAAAATAAATGAGGATTCAGGTCCTTTAGATCAAATCAATTTGTGCTAGGGCAGGAAGTTTGAGATACACATAACACATTTATACAGTTTAGAAATTACTGTAGAATTTTACAACCCTGCGAGATTCAGCATTTTTCTGTTAATCCGTTTTCTTCCGTAAAGAAACTGTGTCTTTGGTCTCCTGCAGTTTCTCAGCCAGCTTGTCTTTTGTCTCCTCCATTTTTTCAGCGAGCCGCTCTTTAGTCTCTTCCATGCGTTCTGACAGGAGCTCTTTAGTTTCCTCCATTTTCTCTGAAAATCGTTCTTTTGTCTCCTCCATCTTCTCAGAGAGTTTCTCTCTGGTCTCTTCCATTTTGTCTTGTAGATACTCTGTGACCGGAGGAGGTGTGGAGAAATAACCGTGTTTGCGGAGATACTGCACCGTGAGAGACGTGCCACCCATCGTCACCGTGTACCTGGCTGGCGTAGCAAGCTGTTCAGGACATTAAACAATTAGTAAAATTTTGACAGTTGCCCTGCTGCATATTTTGTGTGTTACTCACTCATTTTCTACCGCTTATCTGAACTACCTTGGGTCACGGGGAGCTTGTGCCTCCGGAGTCATCGGGCATCAAGGCAGGATACACCCTGGACGGAGTGCCAACCCATCGCAGGGCACACAAACACACACTCATTCACTCACACAATCACACACTACGGACAATTTTCCAGAGATGCCAATCAACCTACCATGCATGTCTTTGGACCGGGGGGGGAAACCAGAGTACCCGGAGGAAACCCCCGAGGCACGGGGAGAACATGCAAACTCCACACACACAAGGTGGAGGCAGGAATTTTGTGTGTTAAATTAGTGCAATTGATACCTTATACATTGCATAGGCTGTTAGGGCATATCCACCCTGAGAGTCTCGCAGAATTCCCACCAGCCTGTCCGGTAAGCCAATGTACTCCAGAAACGGCACCAAGTTCACGCCTCTGGCAACAAAAAAAAAAAAAGAAAAACAGCAATGTAGAAAGGTTTTAATAAAGATAACTTTTTGATGAGGATTGTTATGGATGGCCATTTAAAGTGGGATTGTAATTATAGTGGAGTTTATAATGACATGCTGATAACAGTATGTCCTGAATTTTCACTCCAGATGAGAGGGAAATGTCTGAATGAGAAATGCTGAAACACTTTTATCCAGGGAAAGAGCTTTACAACTGGCCTGTAACCCAGCACATAATTACCACTGAATATTTTCCTTAATAAAAACTTTTTGGTTCAGAAAAAAAAAAAAAAAAAGTTGCATTCAAAAGTTTTAAGATGTTTCATCACATTTTTTAAATAGAAAACAATTAAAATCGCAAAAGTAGCATTGCCAGTGCTAATATCTTATTATCTGATATACGAATATCTGAATGTGGAGGAAAAAACTTTGAGTTACTATAATATCACTCACTGAATCTGTTCATACACTTCTGATTAAATGAGATAAAACAAGTCAGGGTGAGCTGCAATAGTTCCACTTAGAGCTGGTCTCTAAGTTGATAGCTTTGGACTATAAAACAGCCAGAAATCGATACTTCTCTGATAAACAGCATGGCCCAAAGTGCTTTATTCCTCTTATACCACAGAACTAACTATTTAAAAAACCTGCTTTTTATCTCATTTATAATTCACAGCTACATTCAATGTGGTGAAGCTTCCACAAAACAAATTCATTCCTGTTTTCACTTGTGTAATGCATTATGTGTATGTATGTATATATATATATATATATTATATATATATATATATATATATATATATATATATATATATATACATACACACACACACACACACACATACACACACACACACACACACACAGCTCAAAAAAATAAAGGGAACACTTAAACAACACAATGTAACTCCAGGTCAAACACACTTCTGTGAAATCAAACTGCCCACTTAGGAAGCAACACTGATTGAAAATCAATGTCACATGCTGTTGTGCAAATGGAATAGACAACAGGTGGAAATTATAGGTAATTAGCAAGACACCCTTAATAAAGGAGTGGTTCTGCAGGTGGTGACCACAGACCACTTTTCAGTGCCTATGCTTTCTGGCTGAAGTTTTGGTCACTTTTGAATGCTGGCGGTGCTTTCACGCTATTGGTAGCATGAGACGGAGTCTACAACCTACACAAGTGGCTCAGGTAGTGCAGCTCATCCAGGATGGCACATCAATGTGAGCTGTGGCAAGAAGGTTTGCTGTGTCTGTCAGCATAGTGTCCAGAGCATGGAGGCACTATCAGGAGACGTGGAGGAGACCGTAGGAGGGCAACAACCCAGCAGCAGGACCGCTACCTCCGCCTTTGTGCAAGGAGGAACAGAAGGCGCACTGCCAGAGCCCTGCAAAATTACCTCCAGCAGGCCACAATTGTGCATGTGTCTGCTCAAATGGTCAGAAACAGACTCCATGAGGGTGGTATGAGGGCCCAACGTCCACAGGTGGGGGTTGTGCTTACAGCCCAACACTGGGCAGGACGTTTGGCATTTGCCAGAGAACACCAAGATTGGCAAATTCGCCACTGGCGCCCTGTGCTCTTCACAGACGAAAGCAGGTTCACACTGAGCACATGTGACAGATGTGACAGAGTCTGGAGACGCTGTGGAGAACGTTCTGCTGCCTGCAACATCCTCCAGCATGACCGGTTTGGGAGTGGCTCGGTAATGGTGTGGGGTGGCATTTCTCCATGTGCTCGCCCGAGGTAGCCTGACTGCCATTAGGTATCAAGATGAGATCATCAGACCCCTTGTGAGACCATATGCTGGTGCTGTTGGCCCTAGGTTCCTCCTGCAAGTTCCAGTTCCTGCAAGATGAAGGCATTCATGCTGTGGACTGGCCCGCCCGTTCCCCAGACCTTAATCCAATTGAGCACATCTGGGACATCATGTCTCGCTCCATCCACCAATGCCACATTGCACCACAGACTGTCCAGGAGTTGGCAGATGCTTTAGTCCAGGTCTGGGAGGAGATCCCTCAGGAGACAATCCACCACCTCATCAGGAGCATGCCCAGGTGTTGTAGGGAGGTCATACAGGCACGTGGATTACATCAAAGTTGGATCAGCCTGTAGTGTGTTTTTCCACTTCAATTTTGAGTGTGACTCCAAATTCAGACCTCCATGGGTTAATAAATTTGATTTTCATTGATAATTTTTGTGTGATTTTGTTGTCAGCACATTCAACTATGTAAAGAATAAAGTATTTAATAAGACTATTTCATTCATTCAGATCTAGGATGTGTTGCTTAAGTGTTCCCTTTATTTTTTTTTTTTGAGCTGTGTGTGTATGTATGTGTATATACATATGTGTGTGTGTATATATCTCCTTCAACAACCTTTTTTTCTCTCTCATTTGGAAGTAGCAAGACAGAATTATACCTCTGGATCTTGCTGCTTAAACATGAGTAAAGATCCCCTCACACAAAATCTTTAAATGTTGTTTGTGTAATGAGTCACCAATACAAGTCCCTATGTTAGCTGTCACTATAGAAACAAGTGTAATGTATTAAAATGAGTGTAGAAAATAAAGCTTTAGCCTAAAGCTGTGATATGACCAATCATATTTGAGAAATTCATCAATAATTCCTGCAGAAATTAACCAGAATTCTTGGTTGGTTTCTTTTGGAAGTTGACGTATTAGCTAGAGAGCAAGAATAGCAATATAGAATAGCAAGTGTAAACTTTAAACCCCAAAAAAACCTGACTAAACATTTTAGAGAATTGACATGCACTTACTTCATGGCTGCATAATAAAAGGTCCCAAGCCACACAGTGGAAGTGACAAGATGCACTGGCACCATCACTTTGCCATACTGTTTAAAAGTCTTCTTAAACCTCTGATAGAGGCCAATGGACTTGTCCTGCAGTGGATCAAGGTCTCCGGTGCTCTGTGGTGGGGCTACTGTCTCTCCCTGGCTTCTCTCCTGTCTCTGTGCAGCTGTTTGAACCTCAGGACGTGTCCTGTGGGACTCTGAGTTTCTGGTGATGCAGGAGGAGCTGAAGTAGCGTACAGTAATGCGATGTATATGAAGGATCTGTGTGCCAACACTCAGGTCCCTCATATTAAGGTTCTGGCACACAGAGTGCAGCGAGACAGCTGCAGGACACAGCACACGCTGCATCATCTCTTCCTCAATGTCCTAACCACTTACAGCCTAGAGTGAAGACAACAAAGCTTCAGTACAACATTTCTACTCCGTCACCTAATGTGTGCTTCATGTATAATAATAATAACCTGAGATAGGCACAGGCTCCCCGTGACCCGAGGTAGTTCGAATAAACGGTAGAAAATGAGTGAGAGTGAGTGTATTATAATAAATAAACAGTATGAACGAGGTCAAGGTGTGTCAATGTATGCGTGTTTGCATTGCTACTAAAATGACTTTAATATGCTTCCACATCAGTGTGGTTGACATGACGTAAGCATCACAAGAGCACTAGTTATATTTGGTAGGTTAACAAAACTGATCTGCATTTTTGAAAATCCATATAAGATTACAAAGTGACAAGAAAATATAATATATAAATACATATTTATATAAAAAAACATATCACAAAAGGTAAAAGTAAAAATTCTATATAAACTTTAAGGCAGTTTTGTCCCTCATTTTCTGTTCTCATATCCTCTACACTTCTAGGAGGGATTTTCACTCTGGGGATTTTCTACTTATTTAGCCACTTATTAGTCAGATCAGGCACTGATGTTGGGCAGAAGTGCAAGTTTGATTTTTTTAGTCCAAAGACATTCTATACAGTTGTGTGCTTCCAAAATTTAAGGCAACTGTTTTGGGGAAAGAAGCACATATGAGTGTGATGATCAGGTGTACACATACATTTGGCTATACAGTAACGTGTATCTATATTCAGGATTTGTATTAAATCTTGATTACACCCTTGATCACACAGAATGATGTCTGGGGCTTGGGGGACAGCTAATATCTGAATTAAGCAGGCTGAAGGAAAACACCGTACATAACAGACACAAGGTCACTGAGAGGGTTTCAGTGTGTGTTGATAAGCAGATGATGAGCAGAAATGTACATGATCACTGGGTATTGTTGTCTCCTGGCCTTCTCAGTACCTCAGGTCATACAGTCTTTTTTCACCTTTGCTGCAGATTCCTAACACTTCTGTTACATCATAAAGTCATTATCTGTTGTCCAAACAGGTTAATAGGAAGTTTCTGATGAATGCCATCACATCATTGACACTGGTACTGCATTCGTCTGGGTTATGTGCCATTTTACTTCTAAAGACTCAGCTATCTAGGTTATTCTGTTGTATTGAAGATATCTTAACTTCACTGCACACATGAATGAGAGGTAGATCATCTACATACTTCCTGCAAATTTCAAAATACGTAGCAGCACCAATGATGAGTGCAAAGTAGATGAGAAGCAACGTAAAGTAACTTATTGCCACAACCCTGTGAGCTATTTCAGAAATTTTCCTTGTGGCACCATTTTACCTCTGCATTTTTTTTTAAAGTTTCCTTTCCTACATGTAGACAGGGTTGCCATGGGCACAGTTTTATGCTAAATCTAGATAGTTTTGGATCAAGGTTGCAATAGGAAAAAGCAAGTCATTGGGTTGTGGTTTTTTGGACTACTTTGAAAACAGTCTACAGCCACCAATATCTTGTTTTAAACAGCAAATAATTAGAATTAAATATAATAAATCTCTACAAGCATACCAAATGACAAAAAAAGGGAAACTGTATGTGCAGAAAGTGTATTTCTGGTGTACAGAACCAGCCCAACCCAAACGTATATGCAGGTAAAACGTATAGCAATGTTTAGGAGAGGGAAAAGGGGATTATGGACAGGCTATGCTTAAAAAAGGTGTATATATCCAAGTAAATGTGTGCATGCTACAGTGACCTTGTTCCCCACAAAAAAGCTAAGAAAAAGAGGACAATGTGCAGGTCTTTGTGTGTTGAGTTGGAAACGCATGTTCATGACCAGCAAACAACAGTTCAGAAAGAGCAAATAGGTGTTACAGCAAAAATGGATGTATCAGTTTAGTTAGCTGCTGGTGACAGTGATGAGAGCAGAGCAATATCATTTATTTGGAACTGGTGTTGTGCAATTACTATATTGCACAACGCCAATAGTTATACTACACTTGTATCATGTCATTGCAGACAGTGTACACACTCTGGTGAGTGCTTCTGCTCCAAGCTTTCTGGAGTGGAAGCTGTCAAACAAGTCACATTATTTATTTTAAATAAATAAACGTTTAGCATATTGTTTGTTTAATTGCAGGTGAAAGCAGGTGACAAAACAGGACAATCAAGTGTTGAAAAGAAACATGCTAGCTGATCCACTTTCACTTGTACTTTGGACAAATGCTTAACACTTAAATGCTAGTACCTGAATGCTTATGTTTTTAGGTGTTTTAGAGGAAAAAACAAAATAACATTTTAAAAGTCCTTTCAGTCTGTAGCCTTCACCTTCAGACAGGGGGCGTGGCTTCACAGATAGTAAACAGCATGGCCCAAATAAACAAGCTCGAGAGTCGCGAGCTAGAGACACAGCTCTGTTCTCATCTGACATGGATTATTATTATATTCCTGTGTAACTACGTACATTTGAGGCCTAACATACATCCATAACAATTCAATGTGTCGTGTGATTTATTACTTCACAGTTTGATCTCAACAAGTCAACAGACTAAAATTAGAGTTTAGCTCAGAATAATACATTTGGCTGAGCACACACACGATGTAGAGTACAGACAGGACAGAGGACAGGACAGAGGACAGGCCCCGCCCCACACACACACACACACACACACACACACACACACACACACACACACACACACACACACACACACGGAGCTCTACATTACTGTGCAGTTAAATATAGCTTAGCTAACTGGCTAACAAGCTAACAAAAGCAAGCTGAGGTTGGAATTTCGTAAAAAGGACAATCATGTAGAAATGTGAGGCGAAGCTTACATTGAGCTCGTGTTGACTCGGAATTAATAACGTGTCTTCAAGAGGACGAGCCCCGCCATGCTTCTATCTCTGCCATGCATGCGCACACTGTCCACACTGCTGCACATGGACTGCTTCACCCGCGCAAAGCATCATGGGAAATGAAGTCTCTCGCTGTTAGCACGTGTTGTTTACATATTTTAACTTGGACGTTTAACGTACGTCTTAGTGTGATAGAACAGGTATGAGTTTTCTACATAGAAGCCCTGAAATGTGTGTGTCGTTATTTTAGCTTAATATCTCTATTTCAATTTCAGTTGAACTCGTAAGATATTTTGTCATTTCGTCTTAACTCGAGTTCTATCCTTATTTTTTAACATGTAGTTACTATCAACAGGACTCTTGTTTATCGAATATTAGTTTAGCATATCCCTTATACTGGTTTACAAACAGCCAATAAGCAACATGTTGCTTTAGTAGATACAAAAATAAAGCATACACTCACCTGTCACTTTATCAGTATCAGAATCAGATTCAGGTTTATTAGCCAAGTGTGTTGATGTTGACACAAACAAGGAATTTGGTTCCAGCTGTTGGTGACTAAAGTACAGATATAAATAACACTATACATTTAGCTTGGACTATACAAGACAAAAACAGCAAAAGACAAGACAAAACAGACTACTACACAAGACAATACAGACAAGACAAAACAGACTACTACACAAGACAATACAGACAAGACAAAACAGACTATACAAGACAAAAACAGACAAGAAAAGACAGACAAGACAAAACAGACTATACAAAACAAAACAGACTATAACAATCAAAACAGACTATATGACACTAAACTGACTATATGAGACAATACAGACAGTATGAGTATTAAATAGGAATACAGAGTATATGACAGATCAGTAATGTACATAAAGTGTTAGAGTGCATGGTAGTGCAAATAACAGTATTGTGCGTCAGGTCCGACAAAGAGTTTACTTTAGAACTTTTGTACAATATACAGCAGCAATAGTGTATGTAACACATTTTACTAAAGGCTTTACACCTGCTGGTTTATTCAGTTCTAATCATCTAATCATTCGGGTCAAGGTGTGTCAATGTATGTGTGTTTGCATTGCTACTAAAATGACTTTAATATGCTTCCACATCAGTGTGGTTGACATGACGTCAGCATCACAAGAGCACTAGTTATATTTGGTAGGTTAACAAAACTGATCTGCATTTTTGAAAATCCATATAAGATTACAAAGTGACAAGAAAATATAATATATAAATACATATTTATATAAAAAAACATATCACAAAAGGTAAAAGTAAAAATTCTATATAAACTTTAAGGCAGTTTTGTCCCTCATTTTCTGTCCTCATATCCTCTACACTTCTAGGAGGGATTTTCACTCTGGGGACACTGATGTTGGGCAGAAGTGCAAGTTTGATTTTTTTAGTCCAAAGACATTCTATACAGTTGTGTGCTTCCAAAATTTAAGGCAACTGTTTTGGGGAAAGAAGCACATATGAGTGTGATGATCAGGTGTACACATACATTTGGCTATACAGTAACGTGTATCTATATTCAGGATTTGTATTAAATCTTGATTACACCCTTGATCACACAGAATGATGTCTGGGGCTTGGGGGACAGCTAATATCTGAATTAAGCAGGCTGAAGGAAAACACCCTACATAACAGACACAAGGTCACTGAGAGGGTTTCAGTGTGTGTTGATAAGCAGATGATGAGCAGAAATGTACATGATCACTGGGTATTGTTGTCTCCTGGCCTTCTCAGTACCTCAGGTCATACAGTCTTTTTTCACCTTTGCTGCAGATTCCTAACACTTCTGTTACATCATAAAGTCATTATCTGTTGTCCAAACAGGTTAATAGGAAGTTTCTGATGAATGCCATATACTGGTTTACAAACAGCCAATAAGCAACATGTTGCTTTAGTAGATACAAAAATAAAGCATACACTCACCTGTCACTTTATCAGTATCAGAATCAGATTCAGGTTTATTAGCCAAGTGTGTTGATGTTGACACAAACAAGGAATTTGGTTCCAGCTGTTGGTGACTAAAGTACAGATATAAATAACACTATACATTTAGCTTGGACTATACAAGACAAAAACAGCAAAAGACAAGACAAAACAGACTACTACACAAGACAATACAGACAAGACAAAACAGACTATACAAGACAAAAACAGACAAGAAAAGACAGACAAGACAAAACAGACTATACAAAACAAAACAGACTATAACAATCAAAACAGACTATATGAGACTAAACTGACTATATGAGACAATACAGACAGTATGAGTATTAAATAGGAATACAGAGTATATGACAGTTCAGTAATGTACATAAAGTGTTAGAGTGCATGGTAGTGCAAATAACAGTATTGTGCGTCAGGTCCGACAAAGAGTTTACTTTAGAACTTTTGTACAATATACAGCAGCAATAGTGTATGTAACACATTTTACTAAAGGCTTTACACCTGCTAGTTTATTCAGTTCTAATCATCTAATCATTCGGATGCAGTGCAATAAAGTCATGCAGCTACGGTCAAAAGTTTCAATTAATGTTTACATCAGGCATAAGAAGGAAGAATGTTTACTCTCTGTGACTTTAACACTGGGGCCTGATTTGAGTATTTCAGAAACTGCTGATCTGGTATTTTCACACACAACATTTCAATGTTTTGTACATGCTGAGTTGCTTTTCTGCTAACCATGGCTGTAATGAATTAATATTTGAGTTAATTAATCCTACCTGGAAGCTCAAACCAGTATGGCCATTTTTCTCTGACTTCATTTCAACAAGGTGTGTCCACCCACAGAACTTTCTCTCACTCAGTGCTTTTCAAAAGTGAGTGAAAATCCCAGATCTTTAGTTTCTGAAATTCTTAAACCAGCTCATCTGGTACCAATAACAATACCATGGTTAAAGATAAAGATTTTTACAGACTTTTATGGACAAATCTGAGTATAATATAGTGATGGAGACATGTCTTTGGTGACAGTCGCATATGTAAATTAATATGATTCAATGGCAAGTATTACATTTAACTGCCTGTTTGTGAAAGACAAAATAAAACCATTCTTTTAATCATTATGTTTTCAAAATTATTTATTAGTATCTCAAACTAATGAGGATTTTCCCTGATCTAACAAACCTACTTCATCACAGAAAGGGCTGTTAGTTAGCTGAGTAGTTAAATCAGGTGTGTTAGGAGCAGGAGAAACACTAAAATTTGCAGGATAGGAGTACTTCAAGCCTAGGCTTGGGAACCTATCAAGCTCTATTGTTATCTCCCATTACCTTGCATGTGACATTATTCTGGCCTGTTCAGTTATTCTCTTTAAAACCCCTGCAGGATGGCCACTCCCTGTACACACAATTCATTGCACAGCTAAATTAGCTAAATCTTATTTGAAATTTCCAAAACGGTCCCTCTGTCTTGCATTGCATCCTTTAAGGCTCTAGGTGTGATATACAGCTGTGCTCTAAAGTTTGCATTCGTTGGGAGAATTTGAAAGATATGTACCATTTTTTAAAGAAAACATGAGTGGGAAGGCAAAACAAATTTATTTTATTTCTTATAGGACTCAAGTTAATATGAATGGCATAACAGAATGTCACAATCATCAAACAAAACATAACAAAAAATAAGGAAATAATACTTATTGCATACATACACCTCATACTTATAGCTGACCATTCTTCTTGGCAAAATGCCCCAGTTCGTGTACATTTTTTGATTGTCTTGCAAAAACTGAACGTTTGAGATTTCCTCAAAGTGTATCAGTGATATTGAGGTCAGGAGACTGTGATGGCATACAGAACCTTCACCTTTTTTGGCTGTAGCCATTGCAGGGTCAACCTTGCCTTGTGTTTTAGATCATTGTCATGCTGGAACATCCAAGAGTGTCCCATGCACAGCTTTCCTGCTGTAGAATGCAAATTCAAAGTCTTTGTAAAAAGTATTTGATAATATACTGCATTCATCTTGCTGTCAATTCCTTGCTGTCAACTTCCCTGTGTCACTGGAGCTCATACAGCCGCAAAACATAAGGGAACAATCACCATGCTTTACAGTGGGGATGGTCTACTTTTCACTGTAGGCCTTGTTGATTCCTTTCCAAACATTTGAAAAGGAGTCAAACAACTATGTGATAATTAATGACTTCATGTGACCACTATCCTTAAATAAAAAAAATATTTTGCATTATCAGTCACATTTTCAAAATAAATGGCAATGTCTTTTAGGGTATGCAAACTTTTGAGAATAACTGCATTTAGTGGCAACATCACTGCATAAAGCTGAATTCATGTCCTGTTTTGTAATCTTTTAGCATCTTTTAGCTTTTAGCCTCTTGCATTTGATGTCAGTTTATAGTATTATTCTTGTAAATAGTACAGCTATACTTGACTTACACCTGTGATTTAGATACGCTGTGCATGTCTATAATATGTGTAAATGGGAGGAAGAGGCATTCAGACTAGCAATATATTTAAAAAAGATGTGTCAGTGTTTAACATATTACTAGACAAAGTGTATTTTTGTATGCTATTTTGTAGTTACTGTACTGTAGTTACAATGCTATGTAATGACATATTTGATTCAGCAACAAATCCTGGGATTTTAAAAGTATAAATGTATTCTTGTTGCTTTTCATGTAAATTCTGTAATACTTGTATCTTATTAAAAATACTAATAAATGAGAAATTTTTAGGAATGCAAGAACAAAGCTAGTGTGGTATGTGAGGAGGAGGAGCAGAGTCATGTAGGAGAGAGAGAGAGAGAGAGAGAGAGAGAGAGAGTAGTACATGATGGACTCAAGACTACTTCATTCTTCGCCTGATGCATAGACTGCTGAAGATGCAATGTGTGCAAGTTGTGGGGATCCTATAGCTAATGACTGCAAGGTGAGACTTCAGGTTCTTTGTCTGTTTTATCTTGTGTAAAATGAAAGCTACAAGGTTTTAATAGCTTTCTTTTCTTTTTGTAAAAATGGAGCTTCCAGATTTTCATTAGCGTACACTGGTGTAACATGTGCATTTACAGCATGAGGTCGGAGATACACTGTGCAACGATCAATGAAGCCCAGTCTATAACCCAGCAATTGTCACATTATTTCGTGGAGCAGAAAGGCAGAAAAATATTTGTGTTTAATTCAAAAGGAAACAGGCATTGAGTTGGAATCAGGCTCCCAGCAGGCAGGGAATTAGTATGGCTTGATATTGGGATTCTGGATGAGTCACAGGTGGTAGAGCTGAAACATAATGGAAGAACTTAGGATGGCTTTTTTCATCACAGTGACCTAAGCAAATTGCTTAACTTGGACTTCATTATATAAAGGTGATCTTTTGTTTGATTGACAGGTTGGACTGCCTCACTGCACCGAGGTTAAAATGACAAATGATAACATTGCACAACCTTAGGATTTAATGATTCATCTTTTCACGCTATTATAATTAATGACTATGTTCTCAATCACATTGAAAATTATAAGGAACCAGAAGACAGTTAGCTTTCACACATTACTATGACACACTGTGTAGCCCCATGTATCCCAACCTTTGTGATTTCTGTGATAGTGATTGTGGGTTTTTGATGATTCATGATAACAAATGCTGACATATATTTAGAAACCACTTTGTCTGTCACAATGTGCAAGAAGTATCCTGCTATTTCTTGATGCCTTTTTTTGATTTTATGCTTTATTATAATACACAAAACCCTCTGAATAACAACAAACACACCAATCGTGTTTCAAGAACAGTAAAATAAATTTTTATGTCAATAACTATGTATGAAACAATGCCTGTCTTTGTGGAATTTCATTACAACGTTTTCCTCTTTACATTTGTGTGTCAACTTCAAAATAATCTAGTCTGTTTAAAATGGTGACTATTTCTAGGGGATTAAACATGAAAACAGACACATATGTCCACATTATTAGGTACATGTGTAGACCTGCACAATCATACAGTTAACTTCTCAGCTAATAAGCCTTGGCAAAGACCAGGTGATTTTTATTCTAATCATCAGCTGTGTTTTGGTGAGTCTGTGCTCATGAAAGTCTTAGATACTGCTTACAGGTGTTTTTCACACCATTCTGTGTAAACTTTAGATACTGATTTGCATGAAAATCTCAAGAGATCAACAGTTTCTCAAACCATTCCATGTGGTACCAACATCCATGCCACAATCATACCTTTTTTCATTCTGATCTTTGACTGAAACATTGACTGAAACTCTTTGACTTTTGTATCTGTGGCACATGGTTGGCTGGAGCTGTGAGGCAGCAATGCTACCAGCTGTGCCAAGTAAAAAAAAGAAAAAGACGTGCACTGGAGCTAGTGCAATTTTTTTAAACCATTGATATTGCAGATAATAGCAACAATTCTTATCTCTTTTTTGATAATGTCTTTTTCTTCTTTTTCTTTCTTCCTACAGATGAACAAGAATCTGGCATGATGAGTTTATTCACTGACAGACACTCACTTTAAAGTTCTCCTTTTCGGCAGTGAAAGAACCTCAGCCAAAAAATGAATACATTACCGTGGTCTTCAGTAATACCAAACAACTCTTTCACACCCATCAACCACAGTAAGGAGTCCAATAAATCACCAGGAGTGTCAGGAAACTGTGAGCAGGTCCACATTGCCCCTGAGTTTTTCCTCACTTTGGGTTTGCTAAGTCTGTTGGAGAACATCCTTGTTATTGTTGCCGTAGCCAAGAACAAAAACCTTCACTCTCCTATGTATTTTTTCATCTGTAGTCTGGCTTTGGCAGATATGTTAGTAAGCGTTTCCAATGCATGGGAGACTATAGTGATCCATCTCCTGGCTAACAGGAGGTTAGTTGTAGAAGATCACTTTATTCGTCAGATTGATAACATGTTCGATTCTCTCATTTGCATTTCTGTGGTGGCTTCCATGTGCAGTCTGTTAGCTATTGCTGTGGACCGCTACATCTCTATATTTTATGCGCTCCGTTATCACAGCATCATGACTGTGAAGCGAGCACGTATGATCATTAGTGGCATCTGGAGCTTCTGCACTGGCTGTGGGATTGTCTTCATTGTTTACTCTGACACAACACCAGTGGTGGTTTGTCTGGTTGCTATGTTCTTGGCCATGCTGCTCTTAATGGCATCTCTCTACAGCCACATGTTCATGCTGGCTCGATCCCACGTAAGACGCATGGCATCTCTGGCCGGTTCCAATGCCTCCATCCAGCAACGGGCCAGCTTGAAAGGAGCCCTCACTCTTACCATCCTTCTGGGTATCTTCATCGTGTGTTGGGTGCCGTTCTTTCTCCACCTCATCCTTATGATCTCCTGCCCAAAGAACCTGTACTGCATTTGCTTCATGTCCCACTTCAACATGTACCTGATTCTTATCATGTGCAACTCTGTGATCGATCCTCTGATCTATGCGTTAAGGAGCCAGGAGATGAGGCAGACATTCAAGGAGATCATCTGCTGCTACAACCTGCGCAGCATCTGTAGCTTGTCCAGTAAATACTGAATAGAACCTTCAACTTTGCATCCATCATCATGCAGCACAGAAACAAGTACAGACATAAAAGAAAACAGGACTGCACAACATTTATCACATAATTGTTAATCGTACAGAATCTTAAGAACTGGAACGGTTTTTGAAAGTCTTTAGAAAAATGCCTTAGAACTCGGAGGCCTACCACTGATTTTCTTTTTTATTCAAGACTAGAATACCAATAGTTAGATATTTCTTGTGTATTTTAAAATGGCGGTATAGACTTTTCTCTCTCTCTCTCTCTCTCTCTCTCTCTCTCTCTCTCTCTCTCTCTCTCTCTCACACACACACACACACACACACACACACACACACACACACACACACACACACAAAGATTTTGTTACTTTTCCCCCATTGGAGTGAACTACATTTTCCCCCAAAGTCACTTTATTTTGTTTTCCTTGTGTTTCCCCCTCCAGTGGTATCTGTAAAACACACAGCAAAATAAATGTATAAATACACCTTATCATGTGCCTGAGCCATTTTTTTTTACCCGCATTGTTGTGTAACCCCAGTTCTGTGGTACAGTAACTGCTGCAATAGTTGTGTGATGTATGTAGTGATATATGTATGTTTGTGAGTGTTTCTGCATAGTGTTGTGTATGGTGAATGTACAGTACATGGTACTGATGTCTAATTGTGTACAAAAGTGTTACATTTGTGATTTTACTGTCACTCAGACAGAGCCTTCAAGAATTGAATGTAATTCATGAAACATGCATAAAAGTTTCTTTTGTATACCATTTCTTTATTATGATAATATTATAATTGTTCAATAATGTAGAATATCTGTTAGACGTTGTACTGTAATTTGTGGCCATATTACATTAATGAGAAATGCAATATTAATTCATAAAGAATTGCAATATAATATATGAACATTCTTTAAAATGACCCACAGTCATTATCTAAGTATACAGATCAGGAAGACATTTCATGTGTGTTAATCATATATACATAAGGAAAGGTTGATCAGTAACAAAGAGTTTACAAAGATTTACGACTTGCATTTATTTGATAAAAGAGGAATATAATAAGGTGAAAATGTGAATAGGTGACCATGAGAATTTAAATAAATGTTGTAACCGGAGTTTTGACTGCCTCATTTATTTTTGATTCTTAAGGAACACTTATGGTTTAGTCATGCAAATGATATTACAAATTCACATGTGCCATGGACATAATTCTGAGCTTCCGTTAAGCAGAAGAACATTTTCCGGAAGGTGTTTCGTAGCTCAGCGCTCCTGAAGGCATAAATAGCTGGATCAATAACTGCATGACTTATCAACAGCACCACATGCAGCTGGAAGAGAGACCGATAACACTCACAGTATGGGTTTTTGGGGCATACCATAATAATCAGGAGGTGGAGGAAGAAAGGAGCACAGCAGACCACAAACACACCAAAAAGAATGGTAAGTGTGAGTGCCCCTCTCAGGCCACGCTTCCTGCGGTGCCCAGTGGCTCCTGGCATAGATGCGATCCTGCCTGCATGATACTGTGCCAGCAAAAACATATGCACATAGAGTAGGAGGGTAAGGAACAGGGCAGCTAAGAAGAGCACAATGAAGAAGATCATCACCACTGTAGTTTCAAAGAACGTGATCATGAGAGCACCACTGAAACCACACAGGGCCCAGATTGTGATCAGGATGGTTACTGTGCGCTGCATAGTCATGAGTGTGTGGTACTGTAACGTGTGGAATATAGTAATATAGCGATCCACAGCGATTGCAAGGAAACTAAAGATGGAGCCTTGAAATGACATGCAGAGCAGAGTGTCCATCACATTATCTATCTTGAGCTCAGATGGTCCCTGAGAGTTCAGATGGCCAGCGTCTCTAAAAACCAGCATGATGTTCTCCCAGGTTTTGGAGAGGCTGGAGATGGTGTTAAAAGCCGCCAGGCTGCAGATGAAGCAGTACATGGGAGAGTGCAGGTTTTTATTACGAATCACTGCCACCACAACCAGAAGGTTTTCACTCAGGCTTACAACACCAATGATGAGAAAGATCTCGATGGGAACCTGAACTTCATGGCAGTCTGTGTGCTCTCTGACCAGAGTAGTATTGTTAATCATGATGACTGGGTTAAAAGGCAAGGGGTTGGTTTGTGATGATTCTCCTTCCTCTGATTAGTATCCTCAACACCCTGAAAGAAATAATAACTTCAACATATTTTTGCACTATATTACACTTATTTCTTATACTGTTCATTGTACTGTATAGAGTTGTATAATGTACAAGATAACACTTCTTGAGAGAACCACTCTAGTTTTTACATTGAACTTTTTTCTACATTACTCAAAGATTAATCGTGTAAGAGAAGAATAACAGAGCAACATGAACATCAGACTAACATCAAGTGCACTAGATACACCACTTGATTATAATCAATTACACTCCTCCATTTAAAACACAGTCCTATTTACAATTGTGTTAAATTATTACAATTACAATAACTATCAAGCATAACATTGAATAGCACTGATGGCATGAGCTTTGCTTTAACTTCCAAGTACAGTTAAAACCCAGGCAGGTGGAATGATTAAAGAATACAGGAAAACAAGTCTGCAGTAATTTGTACCTTCTCTGAGTGTTTGCTTTTTTTTTTGTTTGTTTTAAGTTATGTATGTTTTTTTGTAGTTTGCAGCCAATAATCACACTACAAAATGGTAAAATCAATATAATTGTTCAGTCAATAATCTGTTTATAGCTATATTATAATGGTTCTGAGATTGCTGCAGGAGGAACGGGCATTTTTATTACTTAGAATCCTTCAAGTGCTCCAGAATTCTGCCTCTTCTTCTTCTTCTTCTTCTTCTTCTTCTTCTTCTTATTATTATTATTATTATTATTATTATTATTATTATTATTATTATCATTATTTATATAATATTAAAAACAAAAACTGGTATCTGATCCAGGGCATATTTCTGCTTCATGCCCAGTGTCAATGAGAGAGTCTCCAGACTAGCTACAACACTGACCAGGATCACTGATGTATGTATGACTTAATGAATGAATTAATGTTTGAAGGAGTCATCAGTCTTCCAAGGTAAGAGCGAGTTGATGTGAAAACCATTTTCAGATAAAAAACAATGATTTCTAGAAAGAATTCAAGGACGTTAACTACAGTAAAATGTTGTGATGCTGCACTACGTATGAAGGAAACAGTGTAAGTATCTAATGAACCTTGCTGAGAATGTGTATCATTTGTATAACTTTACAAAATATTTTAGCAATCTGACATGCCATTGAGTTGCATTTACTGAACTATTCCTTTCAGAAAGAAATAAAATTGATCAAATCAGTTATACACTGAAAAATCCTGAAAAAATAACGCACTAGAATAAAGAACTACACACTGTGAGTCCTGACAATCAAAACAGGCACAGCATTAATTTTCTACTGTTAATGTAACAGTAACAATAATAATTAAGAACAGCATTTTCTTAAAAAAGTAATTATTAGTTTATGTATAAAAACTGATACGGAGTTAAAAAATGCCACGTTTTACTACATCGGTTTAGACAAAGACAGAAGAATTAAAGATTTTTATGCTGTGAGAGAACATTTTACTGACATTTAAGCTTCCCTATTGATCTAGTGCTCTAATCTATATGAGAATCTATTTGTCAGTTGTTGTTAGCTCTCTCAATAAACCCTGATTAGTACAACCTACTCAGTCATTATGGCAAAATGTACTCCAAATTATTAAAAAACATTACAGCATTGCATCATCTCTCACAGAAAGGGCCATGTCTATTTAAGTATCTGAATGATATTTTGTAATAAAAACATTAATGCCATCAGCTGAACAATAAACAGTGAAAATGTTTGAAAAGCTACGATGAACTCTATGAAATATGAAATAAAAATCATATAAAAGTATTACGACTTACCCTTTTTTGTCTTTTTCTGCAGACACAGTATGATTACTACTAAAGAATTGTAGTTCTCCTAGTGTATGTGATCTATTGCAAGCAATATCACAGTATTAGTCTACACAACTGCATGAGAGTGCTGCGTATTTTCTTTGTGGGAACGACTGGAAGGACACTTTCTGTGTTTTTTTGCCCTTGAGTTAAAGCTCTGTACATTCTTTATGTCTGTTTCTTTAACCTCAAATAACAGGCACCACAAGGCAATTTATTTTGTAGACAATATAATAATAATAATGTACAATTCTCATTTTTTTTGTTAATGTGTAAATTCTGGCTCAGCCTGCTTCTATACACTGACCCTCCTCACTCATTTTCATAATTTACTATTATCCGGGGAATCTTTTAGTACATTTTAAACATTTTATATTCAAAATGTCAAGGTTAAAAATTCACTAAAAAGGTTCTCTTTCTTTTTTTCTTTTTTATTGTGGAATTATCTGGTTGACTCATTCTAATGAGGTAAACATTGAATACTTTATATGAAATTTAATAACTTTATTAGGCAGATATTACATTCAAATATTCAGGGATATAGGATAGTAAAACTTAAACCCTGCTCTGGTTCTTTAACAGAGTATTTGGAGTGTAACTCAATACCACTAACAGAAGGTAAACAAAACCTGGAACAGTTGCTCCAGTTATGTTCATAACATGTCTGAGGTTTATCTACTTTCAATTGTACTACCCCTGGCATTTATAATTTGTGTTATTAGACTGTGTATTGTTTTCTAGACTGTGTAAATTTATCTATTAATTGTTTTCCTCTATATTTGCTTCCTGTTTGTTTATCATCCTCAATGCTTGTGTCATCTTGTATGGCAATTACAAATAGAATATTTGAAAGTTGTTATAATAATAATAACAATAATAACAATAATAACAATTATTATTATTATTATTATTATTATTATTATTATTATTATTATTATTATTATTATTGCTCGTTCACACCGGTATACTGCAATACATCTTCTGTCCACTAGAGGTCAGCATTAGCACCAATTGTATTGCTGTTGTGATCATGGATCAGTAGCAGCTGTTATTCATTCCCTAGACCTATAAATACACCACATAGACATCTTGTTGTGGCTCCATGTGTCCACAAGCGGGCACTAGAGATTAAGTATACACAGTGTAATTGCTTTTATATGGCTTTTATATGTTGTATGCTTTTAAACCTTAGTCTGGATGTGAGCTTTAATTAAGTGAGAAATTTATTGATTTATATATTGCATAACATCAGTGATTTGTTTTAGAGGATATCCTTGTCTAGGGCCATGGTGGCTTAGTGGTTAACATGTATTTTTCACCCCTTTGTGGTTGTGGTTGATTCCTGTCTCTGATCTGTGTGAATGCACTTTACATGCTCTTTTTAATTGTGCACAGAAAAACATATGGCTAACCTGCTCCCAGACCTGAGCACCACTGTTGGTACCATGCTTGTGACATGGACATGCGATGCAGTTAGCTGTTCATTGAAGATCATAGATAATAAACTGGAAGTGAGATTTAGACTGATTTCCTAGAAGTTTGTGCTTGTGGTTACATTAAATTATTTGCAGGGGCATTGCACAAAATATGTCAATGACCAAACAAAGACCAGCTCACACCCAGACACCCTGAACCCAAATATACCCAAATATCAATGCACAGGATCATAGGCTTTCACCAAAAAGCTGGATGAGCATACTCCCATGACCCCTCATGTAAACTGTTTTATAAAATGTAAATACATGGAATTATATAAATTCCAGACAATTATTGTGTCTTCTGAGATTTGTCAGAAGTACAGCGTGCCATGCATCCATTTGTTTATCTAACCATCCATCCCATCTGCATAAAAAGAGCAATAAATGAACAAATTACAACTAAAATAAACAATTCAAAGATGTGAAATTTAATTTACATTACTACAGCATGAGAGGTCCTTAGTTTGCCCTCATCACAACATTGAATCTTAGTCAGAACTAATTATATGCTTATGTCTTTACCATTTTGTTTGTTCAGTTACTTTTGTGTCTATAAGTGAACTGAGCAGACCTTCTTTATGGGGGCTAGTTAGGAAGCAGCTCTAACGCCTGTATATAAAACATTGTGTATCCATCTGTATTTTGCGTGTACAGACCGTAATTAATATAAGCTTTATTTACCAGTGGAACAGCTTGGATATTTAAACATGCCTGTGCTATTGTTTCCAGGTGTTCAGCACTGAATGAATAGAAGTGTTTGACAAAGTGGCTTTAGATTTCAGGAAAGAATAACCACAGCTGCTGGCACTGTTTACATTATGCTGATATAAATTCAACCGAACAGGACAGTAGTGACACATTGTGTGCTCGTTTAATTTCCATTTGTTTAGCAATTATTCATTTGTAGCTTAATCACATTGTTATCCAGTGGCAAATCTGTCTGTAATGCACAAATTCTTCACTCTAGCAAAAGTTTTATAAAAAAAATATATTTTGTTGTATTAACTCTAACAATGTAGTTTATGTCTAATGTTAACATTTATAAAAGAGAGAAAAAAAGAGAAGGTACTGGAGTTAAAAAAAAAACAAAAACAAAAAACAACCAAACAAAAAAACGCAGGCCTATAAATGATCAAAAAGAGCCAGCACTATGTTGTTGAATTCAAATGAGTAAAATGATTAATCTCTTAAGCAAAAATTGATGGTTTACTAAATGGACTATTATTGGTCTTACTGTAACGCTTCTGGTGAATATTGGCCCTTTCCATATAAAGTATTGTGCTGCACAGTACACAGTATGGTGTAGTGATGGGCTTGCTTTTAGACTACTCAACTGTTGTCTATAATATATTTCAGTTGTTTCAGTGTATGACTCACGTGGCCTCAAATTCTGTTTCCTTATGAGAGACCATCCTTTAGAACTCAACAAGCATACGTTCAACAAATATGGGCCTTGGAAATGCTGACTGGCTGGAAATCAATGACTACACGTAATGCTTTGAGAATTTTAGGAAATAAATGAAATCTATAACAGGGGATGGGGCACGGTGGCTTAGTGGTTAGCACGACACCTCCAGGGTCGGGGTTCGATTCCCGCCTCCGCCTTGTGTGTGTGGAGGTTGCATGTTCTCCCCGTGCCTCGGGGGTTTCCTCCGAGTACTCCGGTTTCCTCCCCCGGTCCAAAGACATGCATGGTAGGTTGATTGGCATCTCTGGAAAATTGTCCCTAGTGTGTGATTGCATGAGTGAAAGAGAGTGTGTGTGTGTGTCCTGCGATGGGTTGGCACTCCATCCAGGGTGTATCCTGCCTTGATGCCCGATGACGCCTGAGATAGGCACAGGCTCCCTGTGACCCGAGGTAGTTCGGATAAGCGGTAGAAGATGAATGAATGAATAACAGGGGATAACAGAATAAACCTTCTCTAATTTAATCTTTGTCTGATCTTTTTCCTTTCCCCCCACCCGATGTACTGTTCTTAATGTCCACTAGAGGGAGTAGGAGAGTCTTTGTGACGCTCAGTGAGGCGAACGAGAAGGAATGCTGCAGCTTACACACTCCCAAACTTTACCACATTTAGGGACGATATTCCCGTGAGTTAATCCATTTTCTCTTGACAAACTTTACTGTGTAATTTATGTCCTAATTTGGGTGCGTAAAATTGACCCTGATCCGTGGAAAGCCTTGAGCAACCTTTCATTCCTGCTCCATGACTCAGCTGTTTGTCAGTATAATGCAAACTGGCGCAATCTGTAGTGCTCCAGAGAAGCCAGTCGACGTTATTAGACGCCTACAGAAAAAACATGCATGACTCAACTGGCCTATGAAAGACTCCTTTAAACGTTACCTGTTTCTTTTAATTACATTGGAGAGGTCTGTGGTCACGTGCGCACTTATGTATCTTCAGTTATGGTCAACTCTTTAGTCCCAGACTGTGATTTATTTGAGCACGTGAACTGATGTGTTTATATAAAATATGTAATATATAATGTGTAGGATTCTTGCCGTGTGAAATCAGTGACCTGTATCTATATATTATACTGCTGCATCTTTGCATTGTTAATGTTGACAAACAACACTTTATTTAGAAATCATTTAGTTTCAATTTGTTGTATCAACATTTTTATTAAAAGAAAACACACATTACAAAGACACATTACATTTGTTAATTTAGAAATAATCATCGAGGGCTTATTGATGGTGGTATGGATGATTGGCTGCTATGTTGACATTGTTAGCATGGATACAGCTGTGTTTTAACAGAAGAAACATTTCACCAATCTCAAACACAAGGGATTATATTATTATTATTATTATTTCTCTTGCAATTTTCTAGTGATGTTCACGGTCGCACTACTGACAATCCAGAAAGTAGCAGAGACCTCAAACGTCGTACCAGAATGCAGTGCAGCTATAATAAATAAGTTACAAGAAAGATTTGGCTCAGCAGTCAACAAGATGACATGCTGGATGGTGCTGAAGCTGGAATTATCATGAAAGCTGATGGTTTTGAAACTATGTTTGTGCAGAGTCTACAAATGTAGAGTTGAGATAAACAAAAAAAAAAGGATTAAAGCGATGCTGCATCACGCTTTATAAATAGGTATGGAAGACGGCACCTTCATCACAGAGTAGTCAAACAGCATTATGGAAACTTAGGAAGATGTTGACGTAAGAAGTTTAAATGAGAAAACGTAAACTCAGAAAAAGAATTTCATTGCAAAATACATTTTGGACATTTCTGACATGTCTCCTGAAGTCTGCATAACTGGTGTTGTACTGTTGATTGTGATTTGATCATCTCAGTATGGAGTTCAGTTTGCTGTAGGTCAGACAAGGATTCATCTGGAAAGAGCCCACAGCTCTGTGTAATGAAGAATGCAGTAGGCGCTGGCATGGCTGGAGGAACAGCAGCCCTGCTGTAGGACAGAAATGTGTGTGTGCTGCTGGTAGACATGACATGAGAATCATAGGGGATTCTGTATCATCGCTCCTACTTACCATAATGGCCTCACCTTAAAGTCATCTTCCCACTTCCCTTTAACTGCGGTGAGAATACCTCAGAATGCACAAAATGTTAAACATGTTGAAGTGAATGGGCAACAACTGAAGAAGACTTCATCAGGGTCCACTGCTATCAACAGTAACAGTGCTATCAACTGTAGCTTGTGGCAATTTAGCGTAACCAGTCCAGCTAATGTAGAGGTCAGAGGAAACCCACATGTACACAGGGACAACACACAGAGCCTCACACAGTAATCCAAGCTCAGGGTTGAACCAGGTTCCCTCTGCATTGCCATGGAACCATTCCCTCTGCTTTTTTATATGTTCCGTTTTTGTTACACTTAATAATTCTACCATAAATTTTCTACAGAATCAAAGAAAAAAGTATGGTGATTTCCCTGCTATATTATATTAATTGAAGCACCCTTTGGGCTTTTAATGCAGGGGAATCACCAAGCTGTGCCATGACCAAAAATGCAAACAGAAAGTGTTTCTTCTGCAGCTGAGTTTATTGGCTCATTTCTCCTCAATTCTCATTACTGTACAGGAATTTCCAGCTCTGACCTCAGATCAAGACTTCAGCATTGACACTGTGCTATAAATGAGTGTCTGTTACATGAGCACTGACTTTTCTGTCTAATTGAGGAGTAACAGTGCTAAGGCTGATTCACTGTTGCTGTCAGTATAAAGTCAAGTGTATGAAGGGGAGTGAAGAGGTCTAGAAGTCTTAGTTAGGAGCAAGAGTTAAAATAATTGGTACACAATCCAAGTGCCCTCCCAGACTTGTGTCAGTTTTTTTTGTGTTTACACACCTGATTGGACAGTTCATTTTTAGGAAGCCACCCCTCTGCAATAAATATTGTGTTCGCAAATGTTCTGCCTGGGAATTTCTTTATATATGGTTTGTGAATTGTGTCTAAATCGTTATGATGTAGCTGTGTATATACAGTAACGTGGGGTTTTTAGTATGTACTTGGATTTTTTAGGAAAATGAAGAAGCTTTATTTGTGCCTGTATATTCGGATGACCAGAGATTAAAATACTATAAGTATGGGCTTATCTGAGGTCGACTGAGGGGGAATTGCCTGTGTTGGACTGAAAGGGATTTTTTCAATTTATAGAACTTTCACTTTTGTTCATGCACAGAGTTTTCCACTAGGATTAAAGTCTATGCTAGAAAATAATCAAAAGAACCAAATGAGACATGGAGAGATGGGTCGAGGAAGAAATAATGAGGAGAAGAAGGAAAGAGAAAAGAATAGAGAGAGAGAGAGAGAGAGAGAGAGAGAGAAAACAGCTTTCCTCTGTGGCTCTGCTCTCCTCTGTGGCACCACCCTTTCCTTCTCAGTCCCACCCATGTTTCCCTCTCTCACTCTTTTCTGCAAGGGAAGGGTTGAAAGGCAGTGAGCCAAGGCCAGAGACAGAGTGAACAATTCAGACCAGACGCTTCGAAACTCCTCCACTACAAAGAGAAGTAGCAGCTACAGCAAGCTTCCACAAACTGTCTCACCTCCACAACAGCTTTGATCTGCAGGACTTCCCTCAATCAGGTAAAAATGCATAAGTACACTGTCTGTTTTCTTGTAGAAAAGGGATTGCTTTTGAGCTAAACTGAAGTAGTGTGTAAGATTGACTTATTTTGCACTTTACCCTATCAATGGCACTTTCCTGTTATGCATGAAAGTTTTTTGGGACGGTGGGTGTGGTGGGGGAGTGTCTAATTTCTTTAATGACATGCGCCAAGATGAAGTAAAGTGAAAAAGACAAAATGAAACTATTCTTCATTGATTTTTCTTCCAGTTGACTTTGCTTTATAATAAACAACATGCCATAGTTCCATCTTAATACACTGTTAAATGCTATGTTATTAAAATAAGTAGAACATGCAAAGTTTTTTGCTCAAGTATTTGGTTAAACTTGCTCGTGAAGTTTATTAATGTTATTGCTTTATGTAGAAGTTTAGCAGTCAGTTTTTGGTGTGCCACACCTTTTTTTCATAAAGGGGTGTGGCCCTCTGGGGAAGGGATGGGCATAGAACAGAGGTGGTGGAGAATATGGACTGTTTCATGCATTCAAATCTTAGTCCAGTTTAAATGCAACGGTGATTCACAGCTGAAAGTTTTTAAACTGTAATCGTAATTAATCCTGTCTGGAAAACCTGTTTTTTTTTTTTTTTTTATTCAGCTTTTACAGAGCTTTATTGAATAGGGACAAAATGGTGTTGCACAAATCCTCTCCATCACGGCTTAAGCACAATATTACTACACTTCACTCTTCTCTTCCCTCATTCCATGTCCTCTCTTCTGCACACAGTTTTACTCCACTAGACTTCAGAATCCCCTTCAAGGCCAGTGATGGAGAGTCCGGCTCAGAAACGAACCAGCCGCGGTGGTGCCGCCAACACGCTCTCTCCCACGCGTATTACTCGGCTGCAGGAGAAAGAGGACCTGTGCAACCTGAACGACCGTCTAGCTGTGTACATCGATAAGGTGCGCTCTCTGGAGATTGAGAATGCCGGCCTGCGAATGCGTATCACAGAGTCGGAGACGGAGGTCAGCCGGGAGGTGGGCGGCATGAAGTCAGCGTACGAGAATGAGCTGGCTGATGCTCGCAAAACTCTAGACTCGGTGGCCAAGGAGAGAGCCAGGTTGCAGCTAGAGCTCAGCAAGATCCGTGAGGACTACAAGGAGCTCAAAGCCAGGTATGAATCCAGATAACTGCTACTGTACATCTGTAAAGTCTGCAAATACTTGGTTTTAATCTAAATCTAAACCAGCAAGATTACAATACTGTAATCAGATTATCATTTATCTTCCTATAATCTCAAAACATCTCTATTGTGGCCTTTTTATTAGCTGTCTCCCAACTTTGATTCTCATTTCTATCAAAAGTTTGTTTAGCATTGATTCAGTGATTTGCATCTCTGCTTGGTTTAATAGTCCCCTGAATTTTTAAGCCTTTGTGCTCTTTGCATCCATTATCCCTTCCTTGGTCATTATGAGCTAACTAAAATAATCAGCAAATAAACTAGTTCACAAAGTAAACCACATTCACCATGTCTTCCGCTCTGTAGTCTTTCAAACACAGACATATAAATAGGAATTCTGTTCACAGACCCATTGCCTCTAGCACCTAATACACATCAGTGTCATTCATGGATTTTCTACCACTCATGTTTTACTCCCACATGATTGCTAGATTTCATCATGAAAACTGTTACAGAAGTGTTGCTGAGGTTAAGTTAATCCCCAAGGGGAGATGTGCATATTGCTGACTTACCTACTAACACCGGAGCTGCATGCCCTGCAGAACTCCGAGCTGTTTCCTAACACACTTTCCGGCACATACCAGCAGCAGGCTTGTAATCTCAGGTGGAAAGGTATGTCGTCTAGCTACATGTGGGGGTGTGAGAATAATGAATGTGAACTTTACCACACCCTGTTAAGAATACCTGAGTTTATTAATTCATTGTGACTTAAGTATTTAACAGAGCAAGTGGCTGTTAACCCTATTAATCTTTAATTGCTGTTCTATTTGCATTAAATTTTGTTCATCAGGAAGGAATCCATCACATCCGCTGAACAATACAGAAAACACGCATTACAACTGTATTACATATTACAATTGAAATGTTTTTTTTCTTTGTATTTGGACTTTTACTATAATAATATCTTTAGATTAGTTTAGTTTCTTTTTTTCTGACACCGAGCCTGGTGTAGTTAGTGCTGGCTTTGCTGATCACAGTACGTGACTGGTTTATCAGGATCAAGAAGAGGAACTGGAATATTTCCAGTCTTATTTGCATACTCTTTCATCTGTTCTGCCTTAGGATTATCTAAGCTGTGATGTATTTATTTGCTGTATAAATATGAAAATGCTGATTGCTTCAAAAACAAAAATTGGGAAAACCACCTTGGTTCATTTACTACCATAGCAAGCAGATTAGATCAGGACAACACGAGTAGCTGCATAACGGCTCTTTCGTTGACTGCCAGCGTTATTTATGATATCGTTGTCTTGCTGTGTTTGAAGTCAGATTTTTCTGTGTAGATTAGGTTTATATGTAAACAGGGTGTAGCTCAGAAATGTAAGTGCAGTGTATATAGATACATAAACACAAAATGTATACAGACTAAGATACATGCAAGGAAAATTGTTTCACTGAAGGTTTTTTTTACATGGCCTGGTCTCTGGGTTTAGCAGCTCTTGGTTATACAGCAGTGCTATTTTCCTCAGATAAGATTAGTCTCTCTGTTCAGATACGGACACAAGGATACACAGTCCATTTGTTGCCCTGAGCAACTGTGACGCATGTTCCGGTAAGCATTTCTCACTCAGTTTTCTAGTGATGCTGATTTACGCTCGGCTCCTTCACGTTCTCTCACATTGCTGCGGTAGCTGCTGCTGTTTGGGAGTGTTTGGTTGCCATGGCAATGGGGCAGCCATACCACGGGTGTGTGAGTCGCCGATGACTGGAATGAGCTGTGACTCATCAGCCTTTTTGTGGTTCTAAGGGAAGCAGACAGTCTCAGAAAGAGCTCTCGGTACCCTAAACCTCAGACTGAATTGAGAAAAGGGACTGTTTTGTGGAATTGTCAGAAATCTATGTCAGTTATAATCAATTATACCATACAGCACATAATTTATTATACATTGTTCTAAGTCTGTACATCTCATATAATTGTATTTTTGTCTAGGATTTTGCAAAAAGCTATAAAATAAAATGTATATGGTTTGTAGCGTCCACAAATGTTCTGTGCAAGGCTTTACAGTTTAATTCCGTATGTTAACATCAAGAGAGAGGAAAAAATGTTTTTAAGCTGATATAACATGATGAGAAGAACAGCAATAATAATGAACAGAATAATGTATCTATAAACACAAAAGAATTTTTAATTAGAAATTAGAAATTTAATTAGAAATTAAAAAGTTGGAAATTGCTGTGGCACAAGACAAATAAAACATTTGGATTTGCTGTTGTAGGAACATAATCTTTCCTATAACAAAAACTTGCCTGCCTTATTTTTTCTATTTCTGAATTAAAATCTATTCACACATTATATTCTTTGTAGACTGAACAGTTTAAAGCTGTTGTGGTGTGAACATTTAGAGTTTACTCATATTATAATGATTCATCGTGCTTGGTATACCAGTGAGGGACCCCCCCTTTAACACGCTGTCTTTTTTAGCCCTCAGAGATCAGTTTACACTAACTGTGTCTGTTGCCGTTGCCTCGTGAAGTGGTACGACATGAACACATGGCCTGAAATAGATGACTGACACGCCTCTGTGTGGCCACTGTTACTCCATCCACCCCACCCCGGACATGAGCATTTGCTTTCCCTGGATATTAGCAAACAATAAGCCTTATGTTATGGTTGAGTGTGTGTGCAAATGTTTGGAGAGAGAGAGAGAGAGACAGGTGCTAATGAGCATGTCATCAGTTTTAACCTGTGCTGATCAGAATAAGATCTTTTGTTCCTTGACGTGTCCTAACCACTGCTAACCACGTGGTAGAAAAGTGAAAGGGTGGTAGATGTTAGCATATGATTTGCTGTCGCCGGGTTACTATATTACCCAGCTTCAAGTAAACTAATAGCAGGTTTGCTGAATTATCTAGCAGAAACACTTCTGCTGATGTTCAGTGGCTGATGAATGTGATATTTGCTTTAAAATAACAATAACTTAATTTTCTCCTACTTGGTTATGGTGGATAATTTTAGACACCTTTGCATAGCTGTGCAGTGATTATACTGTACTCTAAAATACTGATTTAAAAACATAAAAAAAAGACATCTAAGTTACAGATGAACAGGCAGACCAAACTGTAAGTGATACTGACATGAAACTGGGTCAATAGGCAGCACTCCCTCCTCATAGTCAGCAAATAGAGACAAGCCAGATGGTGGCGCTAAAGAACGCTGTTCTATATTTTGCTACAAATGTCAGGAACCATAAGACCACCCTCTTAAATATTGAGATATTTTGCATTATATGTGAAACCTGTTGATGTCAAACTAATCAACAAAGACTGAAGAATATTTATTAAAAATATTGTTTAACAGACATGGCAAGCACATGCCAAGTAGTTCTAGTTTTTCTTTTCTTTGTTTAGACAAAAGGTAAAACCTCCACGATGTGTTTCAGAGACAATTTATTGTTCAGCAAAAAACAAACGCTGACTTGGGCAGATATCAGACTTCATATTCTCATCATCATCTAAGAGGTGTGTTTGTGGCTTTGGGTGGGGAACTTCATGTGGGCTCGCACACCTATTGGCAAAAGAGGATGGTGGCACAGTGTATGGTAGCTCACAGTTAAACTGGATCCATCCAGCTACATGAACAGACAGGAATTTCAGTTCCTGGCAGTCTGTGGTCTTCTATACGCAAATGTCTGATTCCTCAGGCCACTGATTCTTGTTCCCTTTTTTTTGGAGGAAACATTAAATGATATTGAAGTGTATATATGCATAATGTTTAGAGTTTTTTTCCATCTGTGTATATTCATGTGTATATAGTTTTTTCTTTTTCATGAGCCTGAAAGTGCCTGTAATGCTTATTCTAAATTTAAGATGCATTTATAAATGTGGACTTAAAATAGACACACTCCCAGTTTCCAGCAGTATATCAGTGGGAACTGGATAGCCAGATATTTGCTAAATAATGCTGTCATTGTTTCTCCTACTGTAAATATACTGTGTAAAGCAGCGAATTTTACATTAAATTGTGTAAAATATATCTGTAATCAAATAAGGATATCATTTATATTGTTAATGTTTATATGTACTTGGACACATTCATTTATTGTCTTTATAATGATGCATTCCTGTGAGTGCAGCTTTTAGTGGTGCTCAGAATCCTGTGGCCTAAAAAGGACAGAATGATGACTAGCTCACTCCTCATACACTTCACATGCTTTCCAAACTCCTACAACTCTAAAGCAGCTTGATCACATGAAGCTTGTGATGAGAACAGGCCGGAGGCTTGGACAAACTGATTTCTATAGTAATGGGTTTGAATGAAGGTTGTTTCGATTTCAGTTCTTTTGTTACACCTGGCTTTTTTATTCTGGGTATGTGGTTGCACCCTTGAGCCAGTTGCCGATCCAGCAACATCATCTTATTCTCACCTGTAATAACCTTCTCAGATTATGTAAGGTGAGACAGGGTGTCTCATAGTCAGACTGGTTGTGTAGTTATGCTTCTTAACAAGACCTTTCTGTTGTACAATTCAAGTTATAAGATTCATTGCTTTTTGCCGGTCTTTGGTTCTTTAGGCTCCACTGAGGTCCACACGGTGCTCAGACTAGTAAAGCTAAAGTCAGGCTTGTTTATGAAACACAAATGGAAACCAGATGGGGAAAGCTTGTACTGCATGATTTTAGCAGCATACAAAGGCATTTTGTGTGGTAGGACATATAAGTGATTCTAGCTGTCCGTAGTGCTGGTCGAGCTTCCCACTCTGCACTGGAAACTTTGTGCAGGCTTTAAGCCTGGGCTTGTGTGTAGTAGAGTGGATCAGAGTTTCCATGGCTTTTGGGCTTTTTTAAACTATTGCTTGCCAAGCAGCTATGAGTCACTCGCTCAGTATAAATCAGAAAAAAGTTTTTGGGCAAGCATATATAGACACACACCATACATACACACACACTTATAAAGAATGGTTCCCATTTAATTGTGGTTGAAATTAGGGGAAATCTTGGATGACTCATTCAGTCAGTTATATAACTTCCATTCTTCAAAAAAAATAAATGTCCAATCTGATTCCACTTTTCCAGCAGTTTCTTAGACAAAACTGCATTTTGAGAGTTGCCTTGAAAATGTATGTTTAAATAAAGTACGTTGTTGTGCCATCTTATGTTTTACTGCTTTTATCGTAATTCAAATGGTCACTGGGGCAAACATTTGAATTGAGGGGTATTGAGTTGCACTTTGTACTCAGGTGAGCCGCAGTGGCTGTTGGAAAGATGTCAGAAGGACAAAAGTTGGTGTGTGACCATGGTTTGTGTGTGAATGGATTCTCACGTGGCCATGCCACGAGGACTGTAGTGTGAGACGAGGTTCGTTCTTTTCCAGTTATAAACAAACGCACACACACCCACACACACACAAACAGCCTCAATCCCACTCTAAACTAGAGGCAGCTGTATGGAGACAAGCTTTTTGTTAAGAGGAACTGAGCTGATACAGAATCTGCTTGTATTTATTCTTTTCAAATGCTATTCATCAAATATTCTGACTTTGTATAGAATCCAGTGATTCATATGAAATGGTCCTGCTATAGTTGGTGAAGTGAAGGAGAGAGTGAGTCATCCTTTTCTATTGCAGTTTGCCAGTACTAATGTGCCACGCTGGCTAATTCTGCTGTTAGGATTTACTGTGAGCATCTACACATTAGCACTGGAGCACATTGTAACAGTTTGTGCATTCATATTTTTGAACTTTAATGATAATATGCTTATTTTATAGCTTGTGTGAACCTGCAGACAGACTGTTTGGCCAAGAGATAAAGGCAAATGCCAGTGCAGGAGGGAAGAATTTGTGTAATGAGATTTAGTTCTGTATACAGTCCACACCCTTATATATACAGCTACACCAATATACTGTACACACGTCATGTGGTAACCACTCTCAATGAATGAATGTATTCTGGTATAATGCCATGATAACTGTTTTATCTTCAGTGCTTTTATATTTAAGGGGCAAAAATCTTCATTACAGAAAAGTCTATGTGCTTCAGATCTAACTCTACTCTCTAAAGTGCAGAGTGTCTGTAATCAAACCTCTCAAGCTTTTGACTATTTTTCATATGATCAATGAAGTGATCTAAAAGCATATTAAGACTGCACATTCCTCACTCTTCACATTATCAAGTCCCTATCTGGTATAGTGCTAAACTGTAAGTGACGCCAAATATTCAGTTTCACCCCTCGTTCAAGAGTAAAGTTTATCTCTGCATCTCCACATTCTTCAGCCTTGTTTCATGCAGTTTCCTCTAAAGTAATTGCACAGTATACTGGAAGAACACAATATCTATGTCTCCAATATCTTATTACAAAGCCTTGCTCAACGTCACAAATATTTTAACCAATACCTTTTGAGTAGATCCATTTATTTATTCATTTTATTTATTTTTATTTTATTTTTATAAAACCTTCCGTCATTGCTTAGCACAGTCTGAGAGTTTGGGTGTTATATATGTTCCAGGTTTACTCAAAATTTGGAAACTTCTCTTAATTCCTGCTTCATGGTGTAAATGGTCATGCTTTTGGCTTGGCAAGCTGCTTTCCAGACTGTTTATATGAAGACCTTTTACTTTTTCAACAATTTTCCAAAGACCATATTTCTCTCTCAGTTCAAAGAGCTGATGGTAATTATGACTCAGAGATGTCCTTTAGATTGAAGGGAAGTGTTTAGATCCGCTGGGAACAAACGGGCCACATGAATGAGACTTGGCTGGAGTGATTCATACATGGCACCACCCAACACTGAAGTGGCCTGAACGCAAAAAAGAATACTTATACTACATTAGTTATCTTTGGTTGAACTATAGTGTTAATAGAAGAATAGAAGCCTTTATTTTGTCACATATTTTACAGCACAGTGAAATTCTTTCGTTGCATACTTCAATTTTGGAGGTTGTGGGTCAGCCATTATACAATGCCAATGGAGCAGTGAGGGTTAAGGGTCTTGCCTTGACGTTTGGCTGTATCAAACATCAGACCTGCTCTCCAATGCCGTTTGTGCTACCTACATGTCCTGAAGGAACGCTCCATGTGCATGTGACGTGTGTGTTACTTGAATGTGAACATTGACAGGAGCAGAAGTGCAGTTAAATGCGTGACAAGAATGCAGAGTATGTAAATAAAAACAGGATGTTGCATGCATTTACAGATGTCAAACTGCTATGTTTGTGTACCTGCATGTATGGTGGCGTTGTTTTATGGGTATTGAGTGTATCTGTGTGTGTAGTGTGTCTGTGCCGTGTGTGTGGGAGAGAGGGCCTGTAACTGTGAATTCCGTTGTTTATAAAGGTTTAGTTTTTTGTCATGACATGACATGTCTAGTCTGCTGCCTGGCTGGAATTATTCTAATTCGTAGATCATCTTCAGGTATTTACAAATCTGTAATATTACCATGTGTAATCAGTGCTATTTTAGTTCTTAAGGCTGTAATAGAGTTTTACTTGGAACCCTTTCTGATGAGGGAACCTCCAGTGGAACAAAACGGTTATATCTAAAAGTGAAATGAACAGCTAGCGATTTAAGATGTTGTGGGAAGAGTGGATGTGCTCGCTGTGCTTTAGCAGTAGTTGATTAAAGACTGTTTTAGTCCATTGCAGCAGGAGTGGCTGGGGAAATCCCATTCTCAGTGTCCTTAAAGACACCACTGTCAGGATTTTCACCTTCAGTGGTCAGCCGAGTCCATGCTGGCATGATCACTCAACAGGAAATCGGCAGGAATGCTTTCATTGTGAGTGCTGTTTAAACATAGGAGAGAGTAAATATAGTAATGCCACTGGGACTCATTCCTTTTTCTGCCATGATCCACCACCCTTTCCCCGAGATGTTCTCTTTTTGCTTTCATTATACCTTTTGATTTTTCCTTTGGGATAATAAATGCACACATTCTTCCCTCAATACATTCTCTTACATACAAGCTATTAAATACTTTACTCTACATATTGGTTTGGTAATATTTGAGACCATAGACGACCAAGTTTTTTTTTTTTTTTTTAATGATTTCCTTCTGCTTTTTGGCTTCTGCTTTTCACCCAACCCAACCTTTTTTCCATATGGCTTCTGTTTAGACTTTCGTTTACACATTTTAGGAAGGAATGATTCTGAGGTGGCGATAAAGTGCAAAATAATCTACATGTACAAGCAAAATCTCTGGGACCTAGTTTGTCTTGCTGGGGTCCTCATTAAATCAGTAACAAAAACACAGAGAAAAGAAAGTATTTACACCGCAGCAAGGCGTTTAGGTTCTTTGGGATATTCTGCCCTCAAATTAGGAAATGACTTATTTACTAATTCCAGGGCATACAATAGGTGGACATGTTCCTGTTAATGCCTAGAACTAAACAGACCAAAGCAAGGATTATATATTTTCCTTGTATGAAAGCTACATATTTAATAATACTAACTACATTTGTACAAAAGAATCATAAATAATTATTGATGATCAGATCACATCGTCGCTGTCGGGCGGAATCCTCGTATCTCCAAAACCGTTATTTTTCAGGAAATTAAAAAAACGCCGTACCTTATCTGCAATGCACAGGGTTTAGTCCGCGTTGCAGTGGATTGTCTTGCGCTAAATTCCTGTCCTCAGACAAGCACCAGAACTAGCGGGGGTCAAGAGTTTTTTTCTTTGAGCCCAGTGTTTTGAAGACATTTACCTCAGAAGACGTGTTGATTCGTTGCGACTCTTATTAAGGAGAAATATGCCGCGAAGCTCTCCCGCGGAGTGAGGAAGAGGTGGACAGTTGAAGTGTCCAATGGAGTTATGAGATTTGCGCTCAAGCTATTTTCAAGACTTTAGATTGGTTAATGACAGTAAAAATAACAGACCCACGTGGGGACTGACCAATAGCATCGATATGTGAAAAAATATGAAATTGACAAAATTTGGACATACGAGGTTTCCGCCCAACAGCGACGACATGCTGAATTCATGGTATAACTCCTATTCACGTTCTTTCGCTTTCACACAGAAAAAACTTTGCTAGAAGACACTAAGTAACATTATCAAACATAAAAAGTGCTGGTATCCTCCCTTAATGTCATTAAAGCTTAGCAAAAGCTGCAGTTCCTTAGCTTCACTAAGCTGCTCTTTATCATCACATAGGTTGCCACTGGAGAAATCTTTCATTATAGAAAAACACACAGCCTGGTTATAATGAGAACAAAATTTAAGTTCTGTCAGCAGGGAAACAAAACTTTGTGGTCTGGTGACTCAATCCTACTCTTTTTACTGCACTTGGATGCAAATTTTTTTAGACAACCAAAAGAATGTTTCAGGCCGAATAGCGTGCTTCCAAACACGGTCCAGTTCCTTAACAACAATTTTTTCAGATATTTGCCACAATATGCACAATACACTGTAGGATCAAAAATACTCATAGCCATAAATCCTTTTTTTTTTTGTTTTGTTATTTCATTTTTAAGCCGAAATTGCAAGAGAAAAAAAAAATCTACCTGCACTCATGGAGCAGGCAGCAACACTGGGCAATGCCTCTGTACAGTATGAGTGGAATGGCTGTCCTAATGAGAATGTAGCATAGCTGTGACTCAGTGGTAGTGGGGAAGGTGTTGGGTGATTTCCCCATGACAAATACAAGACCTCTGAGGTTTTCGGGTAATCACCCAACACCTCTCTACCTTGCCATGTAGAAATCAAAGATATTTAAAGGGAATGATAGATTTTGAGATGATTGAGCATAAAGACGCTAAGTAACATTATCAAACGTAAAAAATGCTGGTATCCTCCCTTAATGTCCAAGATTAGCAAAAGCTGCAGTTTCTTAGCTTCTCTAAGCTGCTCTTTATCATCACATAGGTTGCCACTGGAGAAATCTTTCATTATAGTCACTGTTTGAAAAACAAACAGACTTGTTATAATGAGAAGAAAATTTAAATCTGTCAACAGGGAAACAAAACTTTATGGTCTGGTGACTCAATCCTACTCTTTTTACTGCAAATGGATGCAAATTTTTTTAGACAACTAAAAGAATCTTTCAGGCCGAATAGCGTGCTTCCAAACACGGTCCAATTCCTTAACAACAATTTTTTAAAGTCTTTGCCACAATATGCACAATACACTGTAGGATCAAAATACTCATAGCCCTAAAATCCTGTTTGTTTGTTTTTTTTTTTTTTTTTATCTATTTTTGAGCTTAAATTGCAAGAGAAAAAAAAAGCTATCCGCACTCATGGAGCAGCCAACAACACTGGGCAATGCCTCTGTATGAGTGGAATGGCTGTCCTAATGAGAATGTAGCATAGCTGTGACTCAGTGGTAGTGGGGAAGGTGTTGGGTGATTTCTGTTGTGAAAAATCCTTGAACCCAGGAATGCCTTAAAAGTAGAAGTGATATGCCTTAAGAGAATTATGATTGGAGTCATAAGACACATGGGAATACACCCCAGATGTTGTAATACTTTTAAGGTAATATATAACTAGAAAATATATTAACCACACCTGAGAAATGTTTATTATAGTAACTTATTAAACAGGAGAAGAAGGAATGTAAACAGGGGATCCAGGGCCAGAATCAGAGGAAGAAGATGCCAAGGCGGGAGAGAGAGGACGAATATAGGCATAAGGAAGCAATGAGGGAGGAGGAGGAGGAGATACAGGAGTAGAAAACTCAGGGCAGCAAGGCTCAGCATGGGGACAGCCATCAGCAGGGGACTTTTCGGGAGAACGGAGCTGTTCCAGGAACATAGTGGTTGCACATGGGTGATAAGATGAGCTCATGGTTGATATGAGCAGCTGGAAGCGGCGATAGCCTGCCATGACATCAGCAGGCACTGGCCTTGGGTAGCTTGAGATATGCGTAAGCAAGCCCAGCCTGGTAAAAGACAGGCTGAGATCATAACAAATTCAGAAGTTTAGCAGGCTTAAGGAGTCATCAAAGAACTCCATTTGTACACAAGCAACATTATAGCAGCAACAGCTTAGCAATAGTAACAATATAAGATAACGAATAAGTAAGAGCTTTTAACATGATAACTTTTGACATAAACTAGACTCATAGAGTGACTTATAATCAGTAAAAATCATATACAGAAGAAGATAGCAAAAGAGAAGCTTACTCATTGTAGTTGAATGAAGGATTAATCCACAAGATGTTTATCATGAAAGACTGAGCGGTCAATGTGATATTGACTATTAAGTAAAGCTCTCATCACATTTCGGAATAACAATAACATGGTTCCCAGACCATGGCTCATAAATTGTTATGTAGAATGAAGAAGACCCGGGTTCCCAGACCTGGGTTCCCAGACCTAGGCCCTGTTAACTAAGGGGAGGAAAATCCGTAAATGGGCATATGGGTAAAAGGTGCTGGGAAATAAGGGGAATGTAGTGAACAGGATGTTAGGTTATTTAGAAAACATAGGAGGTAATTCCGGTAAATAAGGTGATATGAGGAAGAACACCAGGTGGAACTCCACCATGGGACTGGGAACTTGCCTGAGAGGATGGGAACCAAAGAGGAGGCGCCTAGAAGCGCCAGGGTATATATTGAGGAGATTTTCTGGGGGTCAAAAAAGTGTGTGTAAAAAAAAAAAACGTTACTTTGCAAGAACGTCTTGAGAGTTTTCTTTTTGATTGCATGCAGATGCTCTTCATGAAGATGCTCTTTTTGGGTTTTTCATTTGTTACTTTCAACTTAGAGAATTGTTGGCTGATTGACCACTATAAAGAAGTTTGCTCATTCTCATCCAGGTCTGAGGAGTTTTCTCATTGTTTTAATTGTATTAATGTTAGTGCTATCAGTAAAGTAAGTTTAATTAAAAATTAAAATAGTTGATATTTGGCTGAAAGTATACAAGTACAAATCACCCTGCGATATGTCGACTTGGAGACGGGCTCTAAGTTCCGACACTAAGCTGCTCTTTATCATCACATAGGTTGCCACTGGAGAAATCTTTCATTATAGTCACTGTTTGAAAAACAAACAGACTTGTTATAATGAGAACAAAATTTAAATCTGTCAACAGAGAAACAAAACTTTATGGTCTGGTGACTCAATCCTACTCTTTTTACTGCAAATGGATGCAAATATTTTTAGACAACTTAAAGAATCTTTCAGGCCGAAGAGCGTGCTTCCAAACACGGTCCAATTCCTTAACAACAATTTTTTAAAGTATTTGCCACAATATGCACAATACACTGTAGGATCAAAATACTCATAGCCATAAAATCCTGTTTGTTTGTTTGTTTGTTTGGTTTTTTTTTATCTATGGCTGTCCTAATGAGAATGTAGCATAGCTGTGACTCAGTGGTAGTGGGGAAGGTGTTGGGTGATTTCCCCATGACAAATACAAGACCTCTGAGGTTTTCGGGTAATCACCCAACACCTCTCTACCTTGCCATGTAGTAATCAAAAATATTTAAATGGAATGATAGATTTTGAGATGATTGAGCATAAAGGCTTCTATAGTGTAACCCTGCTGGTTGGAATGTTGTCTTAGAGAATTGTACCTACAGAGTCAGGTGATGTGAGGTGAAGGAAGGGAGGTGTGACTGAACATGGTTATAAGTAATCATTTACTTGTGTGACTACTTAACTGCTTTTTTGGAATGCAGGATTGATTAGGATGGATGAACCATAGTCACAATAAAATAAAGCACTATAAAGGCTCGACTAGAGCATGTTGGCATATAGTTTGTGTCCTTTATTTACATTTACATTTAGGGCATTTGATGACAACTTTATCCAAAGCAACATTAAAATATCTGTGCATTTGTTTGTGTATCTTAGTTACTGGGCAGAGTGGATAAAGAGGTAGAGAGATGAAGATTAGTGTTCTGGTTATTATTTCCGTTCAGCTGGTTATCATTAGTGACACTGGGGGCTGATCTTTTGGGGTCTGTAACATTTCATCCCAGCATCACACTGGCTCTGTTTTCTTCCTAATTCAATCTCATGCTGGCATTAAACTGCCCTCCTCCAGTCAGCCAATTCTTTTACTGATCTGTTTACTAGGCCGGGTTGCCTTTGTTATGGGTTGCATTTATATTGTGTGGGGGTTTATCCAATGTTAAATGAATACCCTTGCAATAAAACCCATATGGTGTAGATTTTCATTTGGCTGTTGAATAAACATTCTGGCAAGGGCATTCAAGATCAGCTTTTATAGGTTTTAAAGGATTCTGGCTCAATAGCCAAGTTAACCACCAAAAATCGCATCCAAAACTGGGAGGTTTGCAGATCCTTTAAGGAAAATACTCCTGTTAACAGTTACATATACTTTACTGCACTTGAGATATGATAATCAGCTCATTTATTACAAAGACAAATTGCAATGCTTGTATACTTTGAGTCAGCTAAAATGGCATGTTTTTGGAGCAGTTGCCAGCAGTTTTTAATAAGCAGAGTATGTACTTTTAAGCATGTACAAACAACAAAACAATATACATGTGTAATGTAATATATACAGCTGAAAAATCTAAGCACTACTGCAATAAAGTTTCATCTTTAAGCTATTGTGTTGATTTTATGTTTGTATCATGCTTATGCATGTCTGTAGGAACGGTAAGAAAGAGGCTGATCTGGAGTCAGCTCTTGCCAGGCTAAAGGATCTGGAAGCTCTTCTCAACTCTAAGGATGCCTCTCTCACTACAGCCCTGGGAGAGAAGAGGTCTCTGGAGAGTGAAGTCAGGGATCTGAAGGCTCAGTTGGTTAAGGTAGAAATACATCGTGATTTTTTTTTTTTTTACTAATGTACATGATGTTGCTACTAATGTTCTTATTCATTCTTCTCAAAACTCTCAAAATTTTTTTTTTGTGTGTTTTTGTAGTTGGAAAGCAGTCTGAATGATGCTAAGAAGCAGCTGCAGGATGAGATGCTGAGAAGAGTGGATGCAGAGAACCGCATCCAGACTCTGAAGGAGGAGCTGGAGTTCCAGAAGAATATCTATGCTGAGGTCAGTACTGTATAATCATAAAGAACTGCTCTGCCGGCCTTCAAGTGTATCAATACATTTTTTACATGGTTTATAAGCAGAGAACAGGCAATGCAAGGCAATAGAAGAGAGTTAATTGAATCACAAAATCAATAAGAATATATATTAGTAAGTTGTACCCTGTTATAATTCCTAATATGTAGTCTTTGGTGTTGCAGGAACTGCGCGAGTCGAAGCGCAGACATGAGTTGCGTATGGTGGAGATTGACAGTGGTAGACAGCAGGAGTTCGAGAGCAAGCTGGCTGAGGCTCTGGTTGAACTCCGCAGCCAGCATGAGGAGCAAGTCCGCATCTACAAGGAGGATATTGAGAAGACCTTCAATTCCAAGGTAGAAAAGCTAACTATGGTTATTCACTCTATTCAACTTCAGTTGTGTTAAATGCAGACACAGGCCATGGACTTGATAAATTGGTTTCTCCCTCTAGCTGGAGAATGCTCGTCATTCTGCAGATAGAAATAGCCATTTGGTCGGAGCAGCTCATGAGGAACTGCAGCAGACACGTGTGAGGATGGAGAGCATGTCTGCTCAACTGTCCCAGCTCCAGAAACAGGTGAGCAATAACTACAGATCACTAATAAATATATATTTAACTGACAATATATTTGCAAAATAAAATACAAAACCATATTTATACAAAATACAATGCTACATACAAAAGTATTTCTGGCTTAACAGAGCTTCAGTGTACAGGTGTATGGGGAAGTATAAAGTCATTACCTGACTTATAAGATCAATTAATGATTAACACGCCATAATTGTTCAACAGGTCAAATTAGCAAATAACATGATACTGCAATGATTATCATAATCAATGAAATAAGGTTATAGAGCAAGTATAGTGCAATCAAAATAAATCCATAGGAATATTTTGATACATTAATCAGAAACAGGCCAAATCAACCATTCAATCCACAAAGACTGAATTCTTTTTTGTATTTAATTTTAGTGCTATTGTTTGTTTTGCTGAAAACCTTTACATTATTTTAACTGTCAATAAGTTTAATAAATGATCTTCAGGAGAAATTAAAATACAATTTGTACCTTTGCCATAGCATATAAACTCTTTATTACTGCTTTCACATTCTTGATTAGATCACCGTTCTTATCTGTTTGTTCTCTGAAATTGTCTGATAGTATAATCATAAGCTTTTTGTGCCCAGTGCAGTTTGCCCAGGATTTCTAAAAAAGGTTTAGAGGGAGTAGTATAGAATAGAGGGAAATGTGGGTGTGTATGTTTGACTCACAGTTCCCTTTATTGCCAGTGTTTTTCCATGTGGTCTTAATGCTTGGAGCATTATTTCTCTCTCTCTCTCTCTCGCTCTCGCTCTCTCTCGCTCTCTCTCGCTCTCTCTCGCTCTCTCTCGCTCTCTCTCTCTCTCTCTCTCTCTCTCTCTCTCTATTCCCTTCAAAGTATAGTTGTTTTTTTTCCCCAAATACAAGTAAGCCGTTTTGTTTTTTCAGATTTCCTCTGATTACTAGGTCAGTAGCTCAGTGGCACCACCAGCTGGAGGGGAAAAGCTCACACATGACTCTGTCTTTGCAGGTCAACTAAATAATCCTAATAGGTCATTCAGCATTTTTTACCCAACAAGTTTAGGAGAAGAACAGAAACAATAATGTGATGCAGTTGTAAAATTCAAACGTCATAGCTTATGTTGAATTCCTCCAACACGTCTGGTAGTTTAAATGTATTTATCATACAACGTGTGTGTATATATGTATATATGAGTTCATTACAAGGTGGTGGAATGAACTTCCCCTAGAGGTCCGGACAGCTGAGTCACTGGCTATTTTCAAACGGCGGTTGAAGACCTACTTATTCAGGAAACACTTCAACTAGCACTTCTTTCCCTCTTTTGCATTTATTTAAAAAAAAAAAAAAAAACTTTTTCATTGTAACTTTGAACAATGTTTTAATGGTATCTTAAGTATGTAACCTAGTGAACCAGCATTAATGTATATCCAATGATGGAGATTTAAGCATTAAGTACGTCGCTCTGGATAAGGGCATCTGCCAAATGCTGTAAATATAAATGTAAATGTATATATTACATTTATATTTATTATTATTGTATACTATTGTATACATATTTCTGTATGCAATTTTACATACAAATATTCATGTGTGTTAGCTGGCTGCACGGGAGGCTAAGGTGCGTGAGCTGGAGGAGGCTATGTCTCGCGAGAGGGATCTCATGCGCCGGCGGTTGGAGGAGAAGGAGAAGGAAATGACAGATATTCGCCAACGCATGCAGCAGCAGCTGGATGAATACCAGGGACTGCTGGACATCAAGTTGGCCCTGGACATGGAGATAAGTGCTTACCGGAAACTGCTGGAAGGAGAAGAGGAAAGGTAGGAAACATATAATGATGATGATGATATAAATATGATGGACATGCTCACATTGAGCCCATGTATCGCAGCTCAGCTTAGTTTTTACAAAGTGTAAGTGATCGATCAAGTGACCTTTTACTAATCACTCTGTCCCTCTAGGTTGCGTCTCTCTCCCAGTCCTCCTCCTGGTCGTGTGATATCAGTGACTCGTACCTCAGGCTCTGGCACACACACTCAGACGCGCTTGGCTCAGAGCAGCAGCACTCGCACTTCATCTGGCAGCACTAAAAAACGACGTCTCAATGACACTGACAGCGAGGCTTCCAGCGTGACGGGTGGGACAGTGACTCGCACTCGCATTTCCCAGCAGGCCTCAGCCAGTGGCCGGGTCACTGTGGATGAGGTGGACCTGGAGGGCAAATATGTTCGTCTCAGCAACAAATCTGACCAGGTAAGAGGACAATGACGGTATTAGGAATGGGATTTGATGGTTAGAATGAACTCACACTTCTTTTTCTACGAATACATACGTAATGAATAAGACTGTAGCCTGCAATTAGAGTCCTGTTAAGAATTCAAAGTGTAATAATCATACACAAATTTAAACATTTTCTCATTTTATAAGCCTGTAAGATTTCCAAGGTTTTTCAGTGGGTTATTTTAGAAGCCTTTAATTATTATCAAATAAATTCAGCCATATTTAAAATGTACTGTAAAATGATCCTAATGTAGAAATGGCACTCTTAGTTTGATATAAATGTGATGAAGCACTTATAAGAGATCTGTCATACATGGAACTAGCTTATTAATCTTTTCATTGTTATAGTATACTTTCATACTATCCTCACTCAGAAAGTACACTTGCTATAATCAGTTGTGCTGATGGTTTTTTGTCTCTTCTCAGGACCAGTCTCTGGGCCACTGGCAGGTGAAGAGGCAGGTGGGCTCTGCAACTCCCATCATCTACAAGTTTCCACCTAAATTCACCCTCAAGGCTGGACAGACAGTTACAGTAAGTTAACCCTATACTAACTGATGTCATGAAGTGTAAATCAAGTCTTAAGTACTACATGCCAGGTCAAATTTTTGAACAGGTCAAAAATGTACAAATTTTTCTTTCTAATTTGACATTTTTACATAATATTGGCATAAGCATAGCAATATAAAAAGAGAACTTTATAGTTATTAATTTGCGAGTTTCTCTGGAGATTTCCAGATTAATGTTTAACTCTTTCACCCTCTACAAAGACGGTTAATAATTGAGTGCATGTGTAATTGTAATAACTCAGGGTTAACATGGTTGTTCTTCTGATTCCATGAAGATAGAATATTGAGCCCAAACAGATTGGAGTAAAGAGCATGAAACTCTGGTTCTCATTTCACAGAGTGGTTCATTGTAAATGTGACAGAACTTGTCACTTTACTATTACATTTTCATTACATTCAACTACATTTTACAAACAGTACTACTACAGCAGCAGTTCAGCAGTGGGGGCCGGGGGTTCGCGAGATGATTTCCAGAAACTTATTTTTATATATTTTATATACAGTATATGCTAAAAAAGGTTGTAATGATGCAAGTATAAATTTAGGATAATTAAAATAAACTGGAAGTAAAACTTTGTTTGCTCCGATTAATTACGACAGTTAAAGTCACCATTCAATGTAACCATGGCAAATCATCTGGCGTCAGATATGGAAGATGCGCTGATAGAACTTTCAACCGATCGAACCCTGAGGACAGCATTTGACGGCAAGATGCTGGATGAGTTCTGGGTTTCTGTCGCGCTGGAATATCCACAGTTGTCGAAAGCCGCGTTGGATGTACTCATGCAAATTGGCTCAACGTATTTATGCGAAAAGACATTCTCCGCGCTGACTTACATTAAGAATAAACACAGGTCACGGCTTAACGTGGAAGATGATCTGCAGGTGGCGATCTCCAAAAATGAACCTATAGTGGCCCTGCTTTGCTCCATGCGCAGCACCCATCCATCACATTAGGCGTTTTTTCTGAATACTTTTACATTTACAACACAATTATACATGAAGTTATAATTGTTCCAAGGCGCCAGTAAACGCTGTACGAGTGTTACAGGCAGCTTGTTCGTATTCTGTCTGTAAACATTTCACAGTTATGGGATGTATTTGTTTTTGTCCATAATATGTTAATAAAATAGCCTGGCTTAGAGATTGTGTTCCTTTTTGTTTTAGCTCTATCAGTCTGTAACCAAATCGCAAATCCTCACAAGCTTTTGGAGGAAAACACAGAGAGGAGAAAGGACGGGTGGGGTGGGGTAGGAAGGGTGGGGTGGGGTGGGGTGGGATGGGTGGGTGGGGGCTCGTCAGCAGTCTAATATTGGGGGTCGCGGTCTCAAAAGTTTGGGAACCCCTGTACTATACAGTATATTCTCACTGTTTCTCTGCATAGTTGCTCCTATGTGCGTGTGTATTTCATGTGAATATGTGGTGCTTATTTTAAGCCTCATATAGACTGACCACATGTTGCTCAAGTGAATTGAACTCACACTTTGTCTCTGGGATGACAGATCTGGGCTTCAGGAGCAGGAGGAACCCACAATCCTCCCTCTGACCTGGTGTGGAAGAGTCAGAACTCCTGGGGAAGTGGAGATCTCTTCCAGACTTCTCTGATTAGCTCCAACGGAGAGGTGAGGCATGAACTAATTCCCTCTGACACTGTAGAGGCAAATTACCGGTTACTTAAGTGTGACAATTTCCAAAATGACTTTCGCTCATTTAATACTCTGTCTAGGAGATGGCAATGCGGAAAGTGACACGTTCCCTGTTCCAGGATGATGATGATGAGGAAATGGTTTGTAAAGCATATATCAGCATATTTCTCTCCTCTGGTGCACTCATGGTGTATATGAAATTAGCATTTATTTAAAACAAGTATTCTTATACCTTAATTATCGTAATTATCACGAACAACTTTAAAATATCTTTCTTTTTTTCTTGTTTGTATGTCTTGTGTAGGCTGCTCACAGTACATGTGGAGATGGAGAGTATAACCTGCGCAGCCGCACAGTGATCTGTGGCTCGTGCGGTCAGCCTTCAGACAGGAATGCTGGCAGCTGTGTGTCAGCGAGCTCTGGGGTCTCCAGCGCCTCTCGCTCTTTCACCAGTGGAGGAGGAGGAGGACTTCCTGAGGGCCTGGTCTCCCACTCCCACTCCCACTTTATTATGGGCAACGACCAACCTCGACAGGTACAGTATGAATAGTACACTCACACAGCACAATGTAACACATCACAATTGATGTGCTTAAAACAGCACTTTTAATAAATTATTCACAATTAAATATTGCACAATTCATAAACAATGAAATCATAAAAAATAAATACAAATATATTTATTTATTTACAAAATTGTTTTGAGTTTTAGACAATTTTTTTAAGATCCTGGAAAAAAGAGCAAAGCTTAGAAAAGTTAATAAATAAAATTGTTTGTACATTTGTATATTAGCAAATGTGCATATTTTCTACTACTAAATAATTTAAAATCTTTTCTTTTAAAACAAGTCTAAAACTTAAAGGATTATGTGATAAATATTGGTTGAAAAATTCTCATAGCAAATAAAGAATGTGAATATTATCACACATTATAAATATTTTGCACACAGATATTTTATATTGTTATTTTGTTTAAATTGTGAAAAGGTTTGTTCATATGTCATGTTTATTATCATCTTTAAGGATTAACTGAATATATAGTTTCAGTCCTTTTTGTTTACCATTACTACTGTAAATCTGTTATAGTATCTTTTTAACATTTTTATTGTTGCTATTTTATCTTTTTATTATAGAATATTTAGAATATTATTTTTGATTATTATTACTATGGTAGTTTTTACTATGTTGTTAAACTTCTCTTTCCACTCTCTTTCCACCCTCCCCTCTCTTTCCCCTATCTCTCCTCTCTCCCCTATCTCTGCCCTATCTCTCCTCTCTCCTCACTACTCTCTCCCCCCTCTCGCTACTCTCTCCCTTCTCTCCCCTCTCTCACCTCTCGCGACTCTCTCTCCCCTCTTGCTACTCTCCTCTTTCCCCTCTTTCCCCTCCACAGGGAGGTCCTAAACCGGAAAAGTGCTCCATCATGTAGATCCAGGAACAACCATGATGATTACCCAGTTCACCAAGATCAATTATTTGTGCAAACTGGGAGACTTAATTTCTTTTTCTTACTTGGCCATCTATATTTTTTTATTTTTCATACTTTAAATACTTAATTCTTGTTATGTATGTAATAATCTGCAGGGTAGATGGAATGCTTTTGTCTGGCTGACTGCTTGCATGCAGCTTGGGTGCTATTTAGGGTTTGTATATAAAGTTCTGTATACTAGTCTTTGCATGTGGACTAGGCAGCTGCTTTCCCATAGAGATATTCAGGAAGAGAGGGATGCACATCATTTCACACTTATCCAAAGAACAGGGTCCATTTTCAGCTGTCTTATAAAATGCTGTCACAACACAACACGCACATCTTGGAACTCCTATCTGCAAGTTTACTTCCATAGGTTCAGGAGTGTCTTTGAATGCACTGTAATGTAAACTTATTTGCTCTTTTTTTAATGATTAGCAAATGGTTTCATAATTCAGCTATCCTAAGACAAGTATTAAACACTAACTCATGCTAGAAAAAAAAGTGTGCGATGCAGCAAACACAATCTTAATGGAAGATTAATAGGACCATGTCACTTTATTTAAAAAGCTTTTTTTGTGCCTTTATATGAATGTAGTGTTGTAGATTTGTGTCTCTGTAGCACTATGTACCAGTGTTTGTATTCTTTGCCTTCTATGAAAAGGCAGTGAACAATGTTGGAATCAGAGGCAATTATATGAAACATGTTAGTTCCTTTTGTAATTTGTCATACTAAATATGCGACATACTTTATATGAGCTTTTGACTATTGAACGTCTATGCAATTGGTTGATAGCAATTGTAGATAATACATTTAAGTACAAGGTTGTGAAGAATATACTAGAATTTGAAATTATTTTCTAAGTCGTAACAGTCACTGTTTGTAACCTAAGAAGACATGGAACACAAGAATGTATGTAAATTATATTTACAATTGACTTTGTGTACATTAGAGAGCTGAATTTTGCATTGAAAACCAAAGGATGGGCAATTAAAAAATGACAAGTGCTGTCTTATTTCATATCTTCATTAAGACAGTTGAATTGAAATGTATAAAAGGTGTTTATGGATGTAGATTTTGTATCCTCAGGCTGGACAGCTGGAAGTGCTGACTATGTTGTTGTTGTCACTCCTCTCTCGAAGCAGCTGTTACTTACATGATAGGTGTCCACTCTTCTGACTCTTTACTCACTTACCAGATTTGGTCTTTGGTCATGGAAAACATTCAAAATGTGCATGTTATCATGATGCAAATGGAGCGTGTGATCATTTGGAGAGCTAGATGAGACGTGAACCTATCATAAGATACCCCAATTATAGTTTTCTGTATCTCAGAAGCTGGTAGACTGGACACCACTAGCTTGCATTAAATATCATACACTTTTCCCTGCTTATGTTATTGTGCTCATGTGCTAGTGCTAGAATGCTGTGGATTTTGGTCAGGCAGTGGAGCAATGTCACTTTTTTCTTTTTTCTTTTCACAATTAAAGTTCCCACTGTTGAAATGAAACAAAATATATATTGTTTAATTAATGCCTGAGCAATTATTTGTTTAAATATGGGGTAAGGTGTAGCAATGAGGAGATCTTAACGGTAAGAAAAATCTCCCCCTTTTCCTGATTCAATGATCTTGAACATATAGTATTCTGTAATTGGCAGCAACAGACAACCCCCCCCCCCCCTTTTTTTTTTTGCTCTGCATTTAAAAATGATTACTGATATAGAATGTGTACGCATAAACAGTGCCTTGAATTCTTTCATTAAAAAAAATACAATTTTGGACTCCTTGGATTTTTATTTTAGCTATCCTGGGTGTAAATATTCAGACTGTGTGGAAATGTACACATGGTATATGCATACACACAATAGCTGCCCTGATGTTACTTCCATTAATGGTGTATGCAATGGTGTTAGACTGAATTGCACTGAAGAAACATCACACTGACAATGACATGGATGACAGGATTTTGCTGTAAATATTTCAGTAGACAGACATTTACACACACAAAACCTGACTGTTGAATCTCAAATCACATTTTTAAATCATTTATATGATTGTTCAGGACGTAGAATGCCATTGTGTTCTACTTTATATAGTCAGCTATATTTTGTTTAAAAAAAAAAAAAAAAAAGCAAACTATCTAGGAATTGATCCAAATATGAAGATGAATAGATAAAAGCACATCTGTAACATTTAAAGATAAAACCAGAATTTAGATTTATCTCGGGTTTCTTATGCCACCAGGTTGCAGTGTTGTGCTTCTGCAAGAGGTTATTGAAACCAGATCACTTTACACATACAGTACTATACACTTAGTAAAATCAGAGTGTTCTCTGTATCTGTATGTTCATTTGTGGCAATGCTCAATGGTTATTTATCTCTGATCACATATAGTTCTGATTCTGTGCATGCACAGGCTGAAAGAATATAAAAACAACAAATGTAAATCCCACTTACTTAACTGTTAAAGCTTACTGACTGAAGAATGTATATATGAGCAGACAACATGACAATTTACTCCCATTGTGACAAATCTTTCAGTTAGTAAAGTTTTTGTTATTGTTAAAATTGAGTGTAAATGTTACATTTGGGAACGGGACATCAATGCGTAAAACATCTCATTACAGTAAGAATGTTTGGCCATATTGTAAGCATTTTGTTGCAGGACAGAAAATGTTTTTTGCCTTCTTTTCATATAAACCTTGAGCTGCTTAAAAAAAAGAAAAGAAACAACTCCGTGAAAGCAATGAACAAGGAAGGTGAGGAACTTGAATATTTGAGACAGATGTTTTCCAAAATAACTGATCCAAGACAAAGGAAGGAATTTTTTGGTTTTACCATAACTCAAATGGCTTATCAATGACAGGAACTGCATGGATGTTATTCAATTTTCTTGGGTACCACAAAAGGTATGTGGACACCTGATCAGCTTATATTGTGAGGGGAAGGGGTGTCTAACAGTATATCTAAATTTATGCTTTGAAAGTTCCTCTCAGTGGACAGCAGTAGAATCTGGAGCCAGTATGACAAATTGAAGGGTTTACATTGGTCCTGTTTACAATGCAGTCACTGTAAGTTTATTTTCCCTTTAGCTCCTTTTTCAGTTAGTAATATCTTTCACACTGTTCACTGTGCTGTTACCATGTTCTGTGACAGGAATTAGGTATTTTAGGAGGCAAATGAAATAAATATGCATTAAATAGCCATAACACTAAGCATGAAATGCACCAAACTATGAAATATGTGAAAAGTTTTTCACATTTTTGATTTTTCCATCTGAACTTCGGATGATTTTCTGGGGTTAAAATGGCATTTCAAGAAATAAATAAATAAAACACAGCTCCAACTCAAAAACTTGGATCTCAAAGGAAATCCTGACTTTCCCACTTGTAATTACATATTGTGGTAATTAGTTGATAATTACATGATTGAAGTCCTATTGTATTGCTATTATAATGTTACTCACTGATACTCTGAGCAGTGTCTACTCCCTCCACAAATTAGTAAAAAATGATCTAGCTTGTCGGAAACTTGCAAACGGACAAGCAAATTACCCACAGAGAAAAATGCATAAAAATCTCCTCCGGTTTATTTACAGTATTTACAATTCTTGAAGGATTTACATTCAACTGACATTGAAAGTTGAGATTCTACCAATGTAAAAGTGGTGCATAATGTACAGCCATTTAAAGACACATTTTATGTAACTGTGACGAAATTGTAATATTTACCTCACAATAAGTCAAATTTATTTGAGAATTCCCAGTTCCCAAATAACGTGAAACCATGATATTAAAATGAAAACCATTTACAATTTCATGCGTTAAAAACAAATTTAATGTCCATTAGATGGCAATGTTGAGCAGCTGCAGGAAGTTATTGAAACCAGTTCACTTTTCCCAAATGCTGATCTTTGTATAAAGTGTGCTAAAGATAGATGTGCAACTTAATCTAACATCTCGTCATTTTGCAGATGCAACACAGTTGGGTAAGTGAATTCCTTTATTAATCCCCCTGTCCATGCATGGGAAGTTTTTTCCTCTATGGAAAATGCAGAGGTGAAACTGGAGGTGGTTGTGCTTTAAGAACACTAAGTTTTATCCCATGCGTGTGTGTTGAGGCTGTGATTAGTTGGCCTGTCTGCGTGGCGATGGTGATGGAGGCCTGCGGACTGGTGGCAGGTCATAATGTCCTGGGATGTGACTGTTGACTGGCAAGTCGTAATGATTCTGAAGATCCTGTTCCTGAACATTTCCAAGAGGACATTGTTCTGGAAAAAATGGGACATGGATCATTTCAGAGTCCAAACCAAATAAGAACATTTCTTGCTTTTGCCTCATAAAGCATTCTAGCTTACTGAAAAGCCAAAAATATCTCTGACTGCACAAATAACTACTGGAAAAAAGTATACCCTTTTTGGTACACCAACATAATGAGCAAGATTATTTTAAACATGTGCTAGGAAACATGACAGTAGAAAGTGTTTGCACAGAGTTGTTCACCCAGGTTTTTGCAACAGAATGCTTTAGCTAAAGAAAGCTCTAGTCAGCTAACTCAGCAAAAATGAAAGTAGTTATTCAGACAGATTTTGTCGCACCCTTTTAAGCACACTATTTTTGCCTTTTACCCCATCGTGTACATTTTCAGCTTTTTTAAATCAAATTTCTTCTGAGAGAGACGACTCACTCAGTGGTAAAACACGCTCCCATGGATACAAAGCAATAGGCAGAATTATTGCTCACTTATTGGCCTAAGTGATTTCTGATAAATGCTCTGTTGAAGTGAAAGATAGTTTCCTCTTAAATCCAGTGCTAGTGAACTTTCCAGATTAAATACCGCTTCCAAGTCCAGTGTTACTGATAAGAGGCTGTAATTCATATCTTTGGATGATAGCATAGGAGGATTTTTGGTTCACACACAATCAGGTGCTCTGACATGAACTCCTCTTGGCTTGCTTCCTTCAGGGTGAAATGTGCTAAGATAAATAAGGTTCAGTGAGAGTTACCTCTACAGGAGAAACTGGTGGAAGGAAGGACTGGATGCCGGAGCTCTGTGTAGGACCTCTCAGGAGGCACAGCAGGTTTCATTTCCATGTAGCTGCACTCAGCAGGGCATGGAGGAAGGCCCGGCAGGTCTTTAATGGTGGCGTATGGATTTTCACTGTTTAGAGAACTGCTGCTCACAGCAATGCAGGAGTCCTTCAATTCTGAGAGCAGGTTAGGGAAGCATTAAAGACAAAAATGAAATATACTGGAACTTGTGTATTCACAGGACAGATACTGTAAACAGCACTTACGTTTGTTGTAGTATTTCCCAAGACTGGCACTGTAGCTATAACTACGATCAATTCCAAATGCTCCTGCAAAGCATACATTAGGAAGTCAAATACATACAGAACTCAAAAATAATACAATAGGAGGAGACTAGTGAGCTTTTAGTGATTGAGGATTGTGTATTAACAGCCAACCCCCACTTAAAAATAAATAAATAAATAAAAATTGTTGGTTGGTCAAAATAAAGTTTTTCTTTTATTACATACTTTGACACAGCCCAGCTTTAAAAAGGAATAAATATATTTCACTAAAACAAAATGGAAATACTTTTAAAATGTTATCTTCCTGTTTAATTGTGATTTCCACACAATTTGTTCAAGTTGGACATACAGTCATGTGAAAAAAATTAGGACACCGCATGAAAGCCTGTGTTTATTTTAAATAGTTAATGGCCATTTTATCTTTATTTTAACAATACTGGACGGTTTAAATAATATAACATAATTCAAAAGTAAGGACACCCCACATTTATTTGTAATTAAATTTAACTTAAAATTACCTACAGGTGTAATCACATCAGGTGCAAATTAGACCACTGTTACAGAGCATTTACAAGGAGGCTTGCCTTATTTAAACCTCAGATATTTAGTTTAATTTGCTCTTAATCATTGAAGGGAGAGCTACAGTATCACCATGGTGAGATTTAAAGAGCTCTTCAGGAAGAAGATTGTTGAGGCTTATGAGCCTGGTAAGGGATATAAAAGAAATTGTAATTGAATTTGTAATCAGACATTTAACTGTCAAAATCATCTAAAAGTGGAGAACATTTAAAACAACTGCCAACATGTCCAGGTCAGGCCATCCAAGCAAATTCACCCCAAGAGCAGACCACAAGATGCTTAAAGAAGTCTCCAAAAGCCCTAAATATCATCACGTGCCCTACAGCAAGCTCTTGCTACAGTTGATCTCAAAGTCTGAATCTACAATCAGAAAGAAACTGCACAACTTTAATTATTATGGGAGGTGTGCAAGAAGGAAAACATGAGGGCAAGACTGAAGTTTGTGAAAGACCACAGAGACAAATGCCAAGACTTCTGGAATAATGTGGTTTGTACAGATGAGTCTAAAATTAAATTATTTGGAGAGCATAACAGAGTAAACAAAATACAGCAATTCAGCAAAAGAACCTCATACCAACTGTGAAATATAGAGTTGGAAGTGTTATGGTTGGAGCTTTGCTGCAGCAGAACCTGGCCGGCTCATCATCATAGAATCCACTATGAATTCTACATTGTATCAGAAGGTTCTTTAGGAACATGAAACAAGAAACCCCTCAAATATCACACAGCTGAAAGAATTCTGCATTGAGGAATAGGGGAAACTTCTTCCAGTCCATGTCAGAAACTGGTAGATGGCTACAAGAAACGTCTTATTGAAGTTATTTCAGCGAAAGGGAGAAACACTAGCTATTAGGGCACAAACTTTATAAACAGTTTATATACTCATTTTGTTGATTTCTTTTTTAATAAGTGAAAAGTGATTTTTTTGTTGTTGTTTAAAAGCATTGACATGTTGAATAACTAAATAAATAACTTATTATTTAATAGGGTGTCCTAAGTTTTTCGCATCACTGTTTTTCGCATCACAAATCAGCTGTTAAAATGTCTCTGATGCTCCTGTGCCACAGTCAGAACTTGAATATTTAAAGGCAGACTATATTTATCTGCTATAACTTTACATCTGATTGAGATTTGAACAAAATATTCAGTTGAGGAAGGTTTTCAGAAGATGTCATAATTTCACCACGTGCAGGATTTGCCCGGGCCTCCACGCATATTCTGAAGTTAAAATGAACTGTACAGTTAATTATATAGTAAGCAGGCATGCCTTGGTCTTTAGGGGGTTCCTGGTGTTTCCAGTCAGCTGGTAAAGTAGCGTTAGTTTCCATTCCAAATAAGCCTCTTCTCTCCCGCTCCATATTCTTCAGACTATAGAACAACTGTTTATTGGTGTTCTGAATAAATAAAAAAACAATAGCAGAGTAATGGAGGACTCTTTAAGTAAATGAAATAAATATTATGCTAAAATTGTCTGTATTCAAATTGAATATTTGTACTTGTTTTTTTCATTAATTTAATAGCAAAAAATGGCCTACATTATTATTATTATAATTATTAATATTACCTTTATAAGTCTGTCCTGATTATTAGGGATTTGGGGTAAAGGAAATCTGTTCTGGGAGAGGGTGTGGTAGCTGGGGTTTGAATAGTAGTGATGGTAGCTGTGTGGAAGATCTAATGCAAAAATAATGGAATACAAAGGTTCTTTGTTACCGAAAGTCTTTTAAGTGAATTACGCTGAAGATGTTTCTAATGAAAATTGATTCGTTCCTACCTGGCACAGCATACTCAGACGTAACGTTGCGGGTGGAGGAAAAAGACACAGTGGGTGTGTTGCTCTGTTTGTCCTTCTGTCTGCGTCGGTAGTAGAGCAGCAGTAGTGCCAGCAGCAGCACCACCAGGATGAGCAGGACCACAATGCCCACAATCGCCCCCCAAGAGTCTTTCTCCACCGGGGAGACAGGCACCATCATGCTAAACACTCGCTCTGTAGGAAACCAGAAACACAACCATAACTAACAATACACCATGACAGCAGTACAATATACTTATTATTATGTTGTGATGATTATTTATTAGATCCTGGGTTACTGCTAAATTTCTGTAAATACCATACAACAGATTCATGTATTTCATGTACATGTATGTATTAATACATCTCCAAAAAGGTTATTTGCTACAGGTTTATGGCTTCAAAACATAAAATGAATGAATACCTTGTGCACAGTCCACTCCGGGTCCGGGTTCACACACACACGAACCAGTGTGAGGGTCACATGAATGATTAGGAGAACAGGAACACATCTGATTACAGTTAGTTCCAAATGTTCCTGCTTTACACACTGCAACAGAGGTATTGCACCTTATACACCGCAACAGTAGCTAATGATGATAATAAATAATAATGTATATCACAAATAATGGACTTCTAAGACCAACAGCCTATTAACATAAACACTGCAACCAATGGAAAATGTACTGGCTTACAAATGTACTGTCACTAATCTTACAACCTGTCACACCGAGGACAAGTGAAATTGCTTAATTATAAATGCTTATTCTTATTGTTATTTAGTATGGTACTCCAATCAAGAGCATGTTTTTCTGTCTATTATGTTTTTTGATAATTAAATACATACAGTACACACATACACTCAGAATTTTGTAACAATTAACTGTCCAAGCTAGAAGTTATTTTATGTTAGGTAAAACATATACATATTTAATGTATTACATGAATTTGATAAACATTTCTGAAAATATGTGCATTTGCTGGTGTATTTCTTTAATTAAATATAAAAAATCTTATCATATTCTTCTTCTTTTTCTTCTTCTTCTTATTATTATTATTATTATTAAGTAAAGTTTGTCAAAAGTTTAAAGTACATATTGTTACATGGCTTTAAAATGAATCCTAGCAAATGCAAATCACAATTATCACAATTTAAGGACAGGGTTTTTTAATAATTATTATCATAATTACAAATATTTGTTTTTTAAAGTCCATTGTCATACAGCTGCACTGACTTACACACAGAGCAGTCTGATCCAGTCCAGCCTGGGAGACAGTGGCATGATCCATCCTGATGATGGCATGTGGCATTATTGGCACACCTACACACACCACTGCACTGCTTACCAAAGTGACCAACCGGACACACTAGAAATCACATATAACTTTCATCAGTTAATACAGCAACATACTTTTGAGTATTGTTTGTCCTAACTAAGTTTCTATAAACAGAATGTAATCTTCTAAATAAATAAACAGCTAATAAAGTGATAATAACAAATGACCCTAACAGCATGTTACTCTTTACTGCTTACTGAAAATCTTATATCAGAATAATTTGTGTGTGTGTGTGTGTGTGTATTATTCCTACCTTGCTCACACAGAGGTCCTGTGTATCCCTGCAGACACAAACACTGGCCTGTGATGTGATGGCACGAGGTGGAGTGGACACAGGTAGGACAGGTTTGACTGCACTTTTCTCCATAGACACCCTGACTACACACTAAGGAAGAACAAGAGGATCTGTACACAACGAACCTATGAGCAGCTGCTATATGTTTAGAAGAAGTTTCATACTTATTGTCACATTTATTGAATTACAATCCCCTGCATTACTGTGTCCTTTCGCAAATCTGTCACTTTAATAAATCACTTTATGTGTGAGGAAACACAGTGGCTGAGAGGATCTGCACTCACCATGCTGACACTGAGATCCCCAGTAGCCAGGCTTACACATGCAGACACCATTGTGTGGCAGGCAGGAGGCGCTGTTAAGGCACGAGCAGCTCTGATTACACTGATGTCCCCATTGTCCTTCTGGACATTGCTCTGTGCATCGCGGACCTAAACACGTGTAATTAAATGAAATAAGTGAACTAAATAAGCATCTACAGTGAAGCTCGACCAACAAGAAAAGATGTTAATTAAGTTTTACCTGTCCAGCCTGGCAGACAGTGGCACTGTCCTGTAACACTGTGGCAGCCTTCATCATGGAGGCAGTCACATTTATGCTGGCAGCCTGGGCCAAAGGTTCCAACCTGTTTAAAAAGAACAAGCAGAAATAGAAAATATTAATCTTGATCAGATACAATGATCCAATGCAGTCAGAAAGCTGTGAGAAGAAAGAATACACAGCTTTAATCTAATCATTAGCTTGATTTATTGTTTGTTGACTGTTTTCATTTTGTACCCCAATTGTTGAACACTAAAATGCCTCCTCTGAGACACGCGAAACCAGCTACCACATCTATTTTTTTTCTATTTGCAGGACAGCTGAACAGACTCAAAGGAACACACACACACACACACACACACACACACACACACGAGCTCACAGATGCAAAATAGATACTATAAATCTGATTGACAGCTGTGAGAATTATGCCATTCATTCGACCCTGGGAGCAAATACTCTTACACTCTCAGCCATGTACGAATGAACCTGTTTAAAATGCAGTGATTGCCAGGCATGTGGTAAGACTACAATTCAAATTAATGACAGCTGTCAAAGGCTCTGTTGTGGTTTTCCCTACCAGCACATCCTGACTCTGTATCTCTGATGCAAACTGATTTCTGATTATTGTTAGTGTATGGACTTGGAAGCAGACTCACGGGGCAGGGTAGGTCACACAAATCGCCTCTCCATCCAGCTGTGCATTTGCAAGAGCCATCGGCTGGGTGGCACTGAGCTTTGTTTGCACACTGGCATGTGGCATTACAGCCTTTACCCCATGTCCCCTCTGAACATGTAATAGAACAGTCTGGACCTCTCCATCCTGTAAATAAACATATATCCACATTCCCATGTTAACAGTGGATGCCCAAATGTCTGTCAAGATCTACAAATAAAAAGAAGGCAGTGTTAAATAAATTCACTGGACAGATAAATGTGTGATGGGATTATAAGAGGAGAGAGAAACATTTTCTTGGGCACACACACACACACACACACACACACACACACACGCACACACAATAGGTGACTTTGTGAGCTAAGTGTGACTTTAGAAGCAGTAGATTAAGAGCTTACCCTCTTTGCAGAAGCACAATCCATCTACAGGAGAGCAGGAAATCGCATTTTTGCAAGAACATTCTAAGGAGCAATCTTTTCCATAGAAGCCACTCTCACACTGTTTGTCACAGTGACGTCCCTACACACATTTTAAGGATCACAGAACAGTAAATATATCATGACATTGTCTATAAAGCAATATGTAACCCACAACAAAGCTGATGGTTTCAATTTCAGTTGGTAATTTTTTCTAGCATAATTGCCTTTGTGCCAGTTTTAAAATGATCTATCACTGACTGATAATAAATCCACTCACTGTGTATCCTGGAGCACACTGACACACACCGCTGACAGTATCACACACCCCACCATTCACACACAGGCAGGGCTCCAGGCAACCATTCCCATAGTAACCATGAGCACACGTCTCGTTACAGAATAGCCCAGCCCACCCAGGCTGGCATGTGCACTCTCCCTTCAATGGGTGACAGCTGCAATATAGTGTGCACATGTTATCACACACAAGTATTAACATTTCAATGGATGTAACAATAATAAATACACATTTGTTAAACAATTCCAACATTTTTGGTATTCCTAGCAGGGAGGCATTAGGTTTCAGGACCACAGACCTTCTTGGATAAAGTTTAGAAAATCTTGAACCACAGAAATTAGATTTACAATCTTCTTGTAATAACACTAAACCAGAGTAATAAATTTTACATATGAATTCAGTGCTCATGTTTAAAAATATCACAAAGATTACATTAAACGTAATAAATTAATATTTCTTCTAATATTAATATCTCTGGGCAGTAAGGTATTGCATAAAAAGGAGTATAATAATTTTATAGAACATCATAATTTTATAATATTAATGTTATAATATTCTTATTTTATTATAATAATAAAAACAAAAAGATATGATATTTTAAAGAGATACATAATTATTATGAAACTAATTTGGCAGTGGGACTGTTGCCATCCAGAGCTAAAACAAGATCATTCCACAATTGTATGCATTACAGTTATGTTTGTTTGCTTGAATGATTAAATATTTTAAATAAACAATACATATAGAGCAAATAAACTACACTAATTATCACCTGAGAGTGTGTTGGGGGTCACAGAGGCAGCTCTGTTCACAGTGCATGCCGAAGGCTCCATCTGTGCACATCCTATGTGAACACTGGGGTCCACTGAAGCCCGGCTCACACAAACAGCCACCGTGTATGTGATAGCATCGTGCACCATTAGTGCAGTCACACACACCCTTACAGTTGTCCCCATAGCTCCCCACTGCACACTCTTCATTACACCTGTGGAGTGACAACATGTGAGCATGGACAGATGATTACAAACATATTTGGATCTCCCATACACATAATCTCAGAAACAATAAGTGTTAGTGTAACCTATGATTGGGACATGCAGCACTACTGAAGCACTGCTTCAAGCGCCATGGAGTTTCAAAGACTTTTTACCCACCTCTCACCAGTGAAGCCAGGAGCACACTGACAGTGACCCTTCTCTGCATCACAGTGACCACCATTATGGCACAAACACTCCCTAGAACAATTTCTACCAAATCTTCCCTTAGGACATCGCTCTGTGCACACTGGACCCTGCAAGTGAGGAGAGAGAGCGAGAGAGAGAGAGAGAGAGAGAGAGATTAAATTGATAAAGCACATTTATTTCATAAACTGTATTATTATTTTCTCTTTAATGTTTGTTTTATTACTGCTTTATTATTTTTTTTAAAGAGTCTATCCAATTTTCTCAGAGAGAACAGAAATTTCTAACCATCCATCCAGGTGGGCACAGACACACTCCTTTCCCCTGGCAGATGCCTCCGTTCTGGCATGAGCAACGAGCTGCACACCGGCCTGTTCTCACACAGGGAGTATCACATCTGTGGAGTACAGAGATTTCACCCACACCGTACAGAAGATAAACACTTGAAAGACTACACAAACATAAAGTACAGATGATTTTTTTCAGATAAAATGAATGATAAATATGGTGAAATAATGACATACAGTGTCCCAGTAAATCCTTCTCTACACACACACTCTCCTGTTTCTTTATTACATGAGCCTCCTGTTCCACACTGGCACTGCTGCACACAGCCTGGCCCAAAGAACTCCTTAGGACAGGGGTCCTGTCAGCAGACATTCACAATATAGAAACTATTACAATAACAAGCCATTACACTGATATTAAATGCATGCTTCCTTTTAAATAACATTTACTACTACTACTAAAAAAAAATTCCATCTAAAATAATTGAATGTTTCTATACACCCTACCTGACAGAGCGAGCCGGTGTAACCTGGAGGGCAGAGACAGGATCCATTCAGGACATCACACTGGCCTTTATTCTGACACTGGCACTGTTTGCTGCATCTTTGGCCCCAGTGCAGAGCATCACATGCTAAAAAACATAAAATAGTATGTTATTTTAGCACAACACCCCAAATTCCCAGCATGACTTATTAGTTTCTGTTTATACATGTTTTCAGTTATCTATACTTAGGGATCCAGAGTGGGCATGATATACCACTTTCAGACAGTAGAACAAAGCTCATTATAGAGTAAGCACGGGTTCCCTGTCCCAATCAAGACTGTTGGCAGAGTTCACACCTGCAGGAATTACCTCTGCACTAAACATTGCCCCTTGACTAGCTCTGTGCTACATTTTAAATCTATCGTGTTTCGTTTTTGAGTCATTAACTAATTAATTAATTAATTAATTACTATTTTCAGGTCACGGGGGAGCCTGTGCCTATCTCAGGCGTCATTGGGCATCAAGGCAGGATACACCCTGGACGGAGTGCCAACCCATCGCAGGGCAGTCTTTTAGTCAAGACTGTCAAAATGATTTAAATAGAAATAATAAGATGAATGAGCTTTAGATTACAAATTTTACAGTGGAACACGGATGATGCTTAGACTGAAGATAAAGTGGAGTTCACACAGAGCTTAGATTTCCATCAGGTAGACTTTAGACATGGAAGGTCATGAGAGGATAATCCATCAAACACACACACACACACACACATACACACACACGCACACATTTTTAATGCTCTTTAGGTGCAAGTTAACAAAATGGTGGGAGGTTAGGAACCTTTAATAAACTTGAGCAATGATGTTTATCTTTTATTTTCCACATTTTATGGCACATGGCATGCCACATTTACATTTATTTCAAGCAGCACACCTCCTAAAATTCACAAAAAAGTGAATTTTTAAAAAGACAAAAAAGACTCACAAACAGCTTCTAATGACAAGCTATTAGACTCCTGAACAACACTTAACACCACTACCTCACACTCCATAACCCCCAGTGACTGTGGCCACACAGCTCACTGAGCACCATGCTTAAATCTTAATCTGTATATACTGTATTTTTTCTTTCACACATTAAATTCTATTATTCATTTTTATTCTTTTTGTAAGGGAAACATGCAAAGTAAGAATTTCATTGTATGGTCTAAACCATTGTGTTTTCACTGTGCACATGACAATAAACCTCTTCAATCTTGAATCTTGCAGCAAACAATTTTTTCATAGCCTTCTTTGCCTTGTAGACATCAGTCAGTTAAATTCTGAGACTTGGAAGGAACAGAGGTTGAACGTTATAAGAATAAGTAAAAGACAACTAGCTGGCTACAAAAACGCATTTGCAAGCTGTGATATCTGCCAAAGGGAGATACTATTAAGTTCATGCACATTAATATTTGCAGAAAAAAGTCGTTTAGAAAAGTCTGCTGCAGATTTGTACTTCTTTTGACATAACAAATTTAACAAAATATGTCTTTTTGCCAGGGGCATGGTGGCTTAGTGGTTAGCACGTTCGCCTCACACCTCCAGGGTTGGGGGTTCGATTCCCGCCTCCGCCTTGTGTGTGTGGAGTTTGCATGTTCTCGCCGTGCCTCGGAGGTTTCCTCTGGGTACTCCAGTTTCCTCCCCGGTCCAAAGACATGCATGGTAGGTTGATTGGCGTCTCTAGAAAATTGTCCGCAGTGTGTGAATGAGAGTGTGTGTGTGTGCCCTGCGATGGGTTGGCACTCCGTCCAGGGTGTATCCTGCCTTGATGCCCAATGATGCTTGAGATGCCCGATGACGCCGGAGCTACTGAGGTAGTTCGGATAAGCGGTAGAATATGAATGAATATCTTTTTGCCAAGGGTGCCTAATATTTTGTATTCAACTCTGTACAGAGATCATCCAGCATGTATGAAACAAAATGCATGTGTATCTATACAACCATACAAGTATAAATATGCCATACTGCTTGGCATCTACTTGCATCTACTTTATCCAGAGAGAAGAACTGGACCATCTCTTAACTTTGACAGTGAACAGCTATGACACAACTGCTCCATATCTAGATGTCAAACTTGCTTGAGCTCAGCAGCTTGGCTCTCTGCATGAAAGTCTGAATGACCCTATGTGAGTTTGATTGGAAAAGTAAGACACTCTCACTCACTCACTCATTTTCTACCGCTTATTCAAACTATTCTCAGGTCACGGGGAGCCTGTGCCTATCTCAGGTGTCATCGGGCATCAAGGCAGGATACACCCTGGACGGAGTGCCAACCCATCGCAGGGCACACACACTCTAATTCACTCACGCAATCACACACACTACGGACAATTTTCCAGAGATGCCAATCAACCTTCCATGAATGTCTTTGGACCGGGGGAGGAAACCGGAGTACCCGGAGGAAACCCCCGAGGCACGGGGAGAACATGCAAACTCCACACACACAAGGCAGAGGCGGGAATCGAACCCCCAACCCTGGAGGTGTGAGGTGAACGTGCTAACCACTAAACCACCGTGCCCCCAAGTAAGACACTGATGAGCAAAAAAAAAAAAAAATGCAACAACATAAATTTTATCAGGTCAAATCCTTCACAGGATGTGGACTGTCCAATGACGACTTGTTTTGTTTGTGAACTGCTCCTGCTAACTATAGCTGAGTTTTTTGATTATTTTCCAGGGTAAAATGTCCTTTAAAATATACACTACTTACTAATATATACACAAGGCCATGTGGCAAGAAACTGTTTCTTAAACATCTTTATCCTCTAGTCCTCAGTTTCACTATGTCAGTGATGTTTATACACTGATAACTGTGCTTGAGCAGGATAATCGAATCTGACCCTTGGATATCCACAGAAACGTAGTTCCAAATAAATTGGCAGAATTCCATCATATGTGGAATAGTGGAAAGTGCTTTCTGTTGTGGGAAAATTCCTCACATCTCCCAAGGGAAGAAGGTCATGGTGAAGTTTTGATCTATAAACTACATCCCCATTACAAACCCACTATGTACAGTTAAAGAGGATTATTTAGTTAAGTTGTTATGAACACTTTAAAACAATAAACAGAAATGATTGTTTCCTTTCATATTCTTTGTCTTTGTACAATATCTTATTTTAGTTATAAACCAATTTGATTGAATGCAGGACTGCTTTGTGTTTCTTGTTGAGATTGTTGCTATGTGGCATTATAAATTCTGCTTTCTTTGCATTATCATTATCACGTTTTTGGACTTTGGTTTTGTTTAAATAAGAACTGCCAAGGCACTAGGTATTAGCTTGAATCTGCAACTTTGGAACTGTGTTCCATTAGTTGCCATTGGAAAAAAAGCTGTGTTTAAAATTATAACTTCTCCTCTTTCCCACCACTCTCTCAGCACTCAAGCATTCAGGAAGTGCCATATCCTATGCACTAATCAGTGGGCTCTGCAAAGCAGCCAATTGGAGAATGGGACCTCGCTGTACAGCCAATCATATTCTAAGGTATATACCCAGTACAAGAGGCCAGAGTTTCCATTTCGGCTGTGTGTATTCCCTTCACAAAGCATTGCACAGTACTATTAAGGCTCTAGTCCCTTGGAAGAGAGATGACTGCATGCTAGATCCATGCAACTGATCCAAAAAAAAGTTGGAGAATGTGTTGTGTAAGATCTGCATGACCTAAAAAGTATAACCAACAATTCCAGCTGGCTTTTAACTCCTAAAACCTGTTCAGAAATAGGGATTTGGTCAGATTAATCATTAGATTAGAGGAAAGCAATTCCACCAAGAAACAGGATCAGTGTACTCTCTGGTGAAAAACAAATTGTGTGTGTGTGTGTGTGTGTGTGTAAAACTCACCACTGGAGCAGTCGTCTCCTCTCCAGCCACCTTCACACTGACAGCGGTCTGGGGCAACACACCGTCCATGAACACATTCCTTGGTGCAGCGTGCTGGCACGTGTCCACAACAGTTTAGAAAAAACATACAAAAAAGAATGATACATTAAGGTTACAGCTAAACATTAGACTTGCTAGACAACTAGACAATGCTGCAACAAATAGGACCAAAGTCTGATTTATTACTTACGAACACATTTGTTACTGCTTTCATAGAATCCGGGGCAACAATGATATCTCCTACGATAGTCCATTTTTACTGACTGGCGATAAGCTGTTTTATATGTTATCCTAGAGAAAAGGAGAGAGAGAGAGAGAGAGAGAGAGAGAGAGAGAGAGAGAGAGAGAGAGAGAGAAGGAGAGAGAGATTGAATGAAAGCAAGAAAAAAGGGTAAAGGGACTGAGGAAAAGGTTTCAATTACACATTCTCCATCTACCCAAGGACACGTATGTGCTGTAAGCTTTATACCACATGTCATGTAGAAAAAAATGATCAAAACTCATAACAAAATGTTGACTAATGTCTACCATGTTCCTCCATCATGACAGAGCAGTTACAAAAACATAAATCAAATCTAATCCAATGAAAAGGTTGTTTACTTTTGACAGTTTAGCCATTATACAAAAAAGACTGTACTTTAGACGATTCTGATGAAGTTACAAAATTACATAAGAGCATCATTTTGTAATACAGACTAAAAACCTGCTTTTACTGTAATATTGCACAATGAATCAGTATTGTAAGTGTTGTCAGTAATCTAGTCACTCAAGTGTGTTGTCTGTATTTTGGACTGTGATATGTGTACATGTCATATATTTTATTAGTGTGTTATTTAAGTACCGGCCACTGAGTGTGTGTTTCTCTCACCGGTGTCGAACACATTTGTTTGAGCTCCAGGGTTCAGAGCAGGGCTCCTCATAAACCTGATCAAATGGCTGAGCATATGACTCTTTCACAGAGGTGGTAAAACTAAGGAACACAGAAAACAGAAAGCCACTCAATACACTGACTACAAATACTGACTACATTCTACTACGAACTGATACAGAACTGCTGTGTTAAACAAAACACAATGAATCATTTTGCTGAATGTTTCCATCAAAAGCTGTGTTGTGCTTAAGATGTATACAATGAAGAGTTTTGGTTCATTTTAGCCTTGTGTTTGAGACTTACCTTTCCCATAGACTGCACACATTGGGATCTCTGGGGTCCAAGCACTCTGTCAGATTACATACAAAGCCCAAAAGAAACAGGACCACACAGATCCACAGTGACTTCATACTGCTGCAGGGAGAACAGGACAGTGTTACAGGAGAGACAGAACCATCACGCAATACATAAACAGCATACTGAACCTGAGAGGGAACAGAAACATAACTGCCTTATAAGATACTAAGGACAATGTGCACTGATGGCAAAACCCTACCTCACTTATACAGTTGAGGCCAAAATTATTAGCCCCCCAGGAATTTTGGAACATTTTCCTAAAGATCTTTCCAATGTTTGCAGCATTGATAAAACTTGATATAATCAAACATTCGCCAGTGCTATTTAGTAGCTTTTGGTACATTTTGGAATATAAAATACATTTTTAGGCTTGCTTTATAATCAAATATAGTGAAAATGGGGTGGTCAAAAATATTAGCCCCTTGTGAATATTTGCTTTCAAAACACACCCAATTAATCAATCAGCTTTCAAAACACACCTAATTAATCAATCAGCTTTCAAACCACACCTGTGCAGTCAATTGGCTTCCTAACAACACCTGGGCATTCAATCAGCATTAAAGGACTCCAAGGAACAGGGCACTTGAACACATTATTGGGAGAAACTACTTTTACTCACCATGCCAAAGACAAAGGAAATCAGTCTTGAGCTCAGAAAGAAGATAGTGGAGGCTCATGATAAGGGGGAAGGCTATACTGCCATTTCCAAGCTTTTCACAGTGTCTAGAACCGCCGTACGTTGCATCATTGCCAAGTACAAGGAGACAAATTCTGTAAGAAACAAACCTGGGCGTGGTCGTAAGCGCAAGATTTCAAGAACCCTGGAGAGGAAAATAGTCAGAGATATCAGCAAGATGCCCCAGACATCTGCCAAGATGATTGTTGCTGACCTGGCCTCTTCTGGAGTTGATGTTTCAAGGAACACAGTTGTGAGGGCTCTTCATCGTGGTGGGCTTCAGGGCCATCGTCCCAGAAGAACCCCTTTACTCAAACAGCGGCACATCACAGCTAGACTGAGGTTTGCCCGTGAACATTTGAAAGGTAAAGATGAGTTTTGGGAGTCTGTGCTTTGGTCTGATGAGACTAAACTGGAACTGTTTGGGCACATGGATGTTGCTTATGTTTGGCGAAGAAAGGGTGAGGCCTTCAACCCTAAGAACACAGTTCCCACAGTTAAACATGGTGGTGGGAGCATCATGCTGTGGGGCTGTTTTGCAGCTTCAGGCACAGGGAGCCTTGTTCGGGTGCATGGCATCATGAAAAAAGAAAATTATGTTGACATTTTGAGGGATAATATGCAGAAATCTGCTCGTAGTCTAGCCTTAGGTCGTCGCTGGGTCTTCCAACAAGACAATGACCCAAAGCATACATCGAAATTGGTCCAACAGTTCCTGAAGGATACCAAAACAAAGGTCCTGGAGTGGCCCGCACAGAGCCCAGACCTCAATCCTATTGAGAATCTGTGGCGAGTGCTCAAAGTGAATGTCCATGCTCGGAAACCACGTAATTTGGACCAGCTGGAGCAATTTGCAATGGAAGAATGGGCTAAAATCCCTCAGGAAACCTGTGCCAACCTAGTAAAGAACTACTCTAAGAGGTTGTTGTCAGTTGTGGCTCAGAAAGGGTTCACTATTGACTATTAATGACCGGGGGCTAATAATTTTGGACGTTTCATTTTTGCCCTTTCTTGTTTCAACTCACTATTTCAATTAAATATCCTAATCAAACTTAGTGGAGATTTTGTCTTTGTTATTTTGGAAACAAACACACTATAAAACACTTGTTGTTAATGGTCATTTCCATGGAGAAATCAAGAGTTTTGTCTAATTTCATAAGGGGGCTAATAATTTTGGCCTCAACTGTATATTTGGTTCAGAATTCATTTCTACAGCATTTTCCTTTATTTTTTCACGTCTTTCTGTTCATTAGCAGCATTTGGTAGGAGCTCTTCTCTAAGGAACCAGATTAAGTGTAATGAGCCATCTGTTTCAGAGCAGTTCTGTGTGCTTTGTTATGAGACTTCGAATATATTAGCTTTTGATAGATAATTACTGAAATCAATATTATAAAATCATAGGCATAGAAAACATAGGCAGTTAATTCCACACCGTCTACTTTTTAAACACTTTAAACTTATTTTTTATTTAACTTGTGTAAATGTTTATAGGTATTGCTATACTAATATTAAGGCTTTCAAATTCACATTCCACAAAGCAGATTTATAACCAGCATCATCCGAATAATTTTTGTTCAGTTTCGGCTGTATTATTAAATCTGATACTAAAACATGGTAGTAAAAAGTGGATGGAAACCATGCTAATTTCAGAATAATTATTATGTTTATCTACTATTAACAATTGAGACACAGAGCAAGAGCGAGAGAAAGGGAGAGAGATAGAGAGGGAGAGAAAGAGAGAGTTAGTCTCACCATCTGGATTTAATCTAAGTGGTGTTGACCCTGGGGACTGAATGAAGAAGGGGACAGAAAAGTCTTTCTGAGAATCTTTTGCTCTTTAAAAGACTCACAGGACTGTCAGACAGACAGACACACACACACGTGCACACACACACACTCACACACACAAAAATAGAAAACAGATCTGTTGTTTTCAATATATTAATGGATAAATATTAAGTATGAAAAATCCCAATGAAATAGTGTCTCATAGTTTGAAAAATCTCATGAAATATACTTATCCATAAAAATAGCTATTTCAATATTTCAGTTAAATATTTTCGGTTGTCCAAAGTAAAAGCACTTTTGTTAACTAAACTCTTCTAATAACAGAAGCATTCCTGTAAGCAACCCCATACTCCTTTATCTAAATTTCTGAACCTAAAATACAGAGTATATGTATAATGTTGTACTGCTGTGATGAGAATACTGTTAATGATGGTTAGACGTTTATAACCAGAGAAACCACTTCAGAAGTAAGCAGACAAACGTTGAAAGTTTTGAGGTTTAAAAAGAAAGAAAACGTCCTCCTTCGCTATTTATCATTTCTATCTCAGTCCCCAAGTTAAACTAAATCTGGAACCAAATTTAAATAAAGAAGAAAAGTCACAAACACAGATGTTTATAAGAAAAATCACAAGGTTTTCATTAAGGAGAACTGCAGGGTTTACTAGTCATTGCACTGGTGTGTAGTAAATACTCTGGGTTTTTTTCTTCATTTTGCTTCATTAAAAAAGTGTTTCTGACCACAAATAGTGGAAAACAGAGCGCACTTAATGATTATAAGTCCATGTAACATGACAACATGCCAGTCATACTGCATTACATAAATCTGCTCAAAGCATGTGCCTGGTTATACAGTATGTATTTAGCTCTACAATAACAGTTTTTATATTTTAGAGAGAGAATAGAAGTAAGGATCTCAAGCCTGAAAACCTTCATACAGATATATACTCCTAGATAGTGTACTAACTATTAGAATGATTCATTTTAGATCTTCTTTTAAAACCAAGGAAAAGCAAAGAGTTCATGATGTCGCTACTCTACTACACAACACCAACAACATCGTGGTGAGAACTTAGTGACGTGGCTTGCTGAAAATGTGAAGCGAGTGAAGAACAATGAGACCTTAAGGTGCCTGGGATGTTTCAGCACTAACACACTAATCAGCTATGAGTTGGTTCTAATGGATAAAGCAGACCATTTCTCCCTGCCCTCTACTGCTTTTATGTGGTCTGGTAAAATGGAAAAGAGACATTGAGCTATACACAACAACAAGAACAGAAAGAAAGAAAGAAAGAAAGAAAGAAAGAAAGAAAGAAAGAAAGAAAGAAAGAAAGAAAGAAAGACAAAAGTAGAGAAAGGGGAGGGAGAGAGTGATAGAGAAAAAGAGTAAAAGAGAAAGGACTAGCTTCAGGTTTTCCCAGTCCTTTCATCAATGCTTTGTTTGATTTTCAGATGGTAAAACGTGTCCCACATGCAAAATGAGTCCCATACGGTGGGTTATATTTAGGCGCATGCATTCAGTAATTGAGCAGAGCTTAGAGACATTGACATTTCTCAAGTTGAGTGAGGGGTCCACACGCATGAGCTCTGTCCATCCAAGCCAAAGATGTTTAATCATTTAGAGGGCTTCACAGTGCTACTTTCAGAGCCACATGAGGACCTCACAAAAACAAGGGACAAATGAAACCAGATGTAGTGCACACGCTTGCTTCTTTATTATTCACTTACCTCATGTTTGGGATAAAGTCTCAGTGGTATGGAGTTAAATCAGATTCAGAACATAAACCTACATTCATTCATTTGCAAAAAAAAACAAACAAATCAAGACCCTGCACTTTGGATCATCGGTACTTATACTTATAAGTTAAAGTACTATACACTTATAGTTATAAGTTAAAGTTGCAAATTCAGCTTAAACAAACAAAAAAAAAACGTCAGCCTAAAAACGTCAGCCAATGGAAATTCAGTGGAAAAATAACAGCCCAAAAGCAAGCAAACTCCAACAAACAAGAATCTAATCAAGCTCAATCTGGGCCAATGACACAAACATGTGTTTGGGTTAAAGCTTTACCAGGCATGTACCCTTATTTTTTATTTTATTAACACCATATGAAAATGTCAGCTGCTCTTTTTAAAAGTTTCAAGGAGAAGAGATCAATTGAAATCATGCAAAATTACTTGTAAAATATCCTTTGGCTCAGATACATCGAAAAAATGCTTTCAAATGCTTTCAAACTTTGATATTACACAGCTGACAATATCTGAGTAAAAAATAAAAGGGAAATATTTAGTTCCTTGACACCTGAGAGTCTGAAATCTTGATGTATTAATTAAATTATATCTTGCTAAATAACTATACAAATATGTTTAAAGCCTTTTGAAGAGCAGGCTTTATAGTTGTCTTAACAGATGTTTAGTACATTACCATTTTCAGAGATACAATATCTTGCAGCAGTGACACATAAATCTTTACCTTTGACCTCAGAGATTTGTTGTCATTGGTTTGGCTTGAGTTTCATCTTCCTGATAATCCAGATGTTTACCCTGAATTTCTACAGTCTGAAGATTTGTAAAGAACAGATTTCAGAAATGAATTAATTCTATAGCAAAGTTCCAATATACATAAATCACATCCATGTATTTTCTAAACTATTTTGTCTGTACTTTGTATTCAATTTCTAAAAAGTGAGTTTCACTTAAAATAATACAAAATGGAGAAAGCAAAAGAAGTACTCAGTTAGCCTGTTAAACCAGTTTGGAGTTAATCTTAATCTACAATGTCCAGTCACACCTCCTATGGTGGTTCTGGAAACTAACCTGTCGCACATCTCACAAATGGGAAAAAATGTTCCTTTTGGATGTCCCATGATTCCCATTCCCATAATGCAGAATTATGTTTGCATAACAAACGCGGCTACTTATATACTATGAGTATATGATAAAATTCTACACACAGAGCACATGGCACTTATCATTTCCTTTCCCCTTCTCCCTCCTGTTTGAGGCTCAGTGTTAATTAAGGGAGAAAATATTAGTCACTTTTTTGGAACGAAGGGATGTGGAAAAAAGGAAAATAACAGAGGGAGAAAAATGACTGTGCCAGCGACCAGTGATGTGGGGTGCAATGATGCAGGCAAAGTTTTAAATAACACCATACTAATCAAGTAACCGATTAGACTCCAGCTACAAATGACAAATGTTTCCAAAAGGAGATTTCTTCTCAAGTTTAAACAAAACAACACTCCGTTTACTCCAGTAACACACCAAAACACCAATCCTACTATGACTGATGAACTGAAACCTAAGATCTCTTTTATTTTCATAATCACTTCTGTTTAAAATTGATGTATAAATAGCTACATTTAAACTGTTAAAAAAAAACAATAGATAAATCTTATGGTAAAACCCCACGAGTTTGTTTCTCTATCAGAAAAGATAAAGAACAGAAGCATTTTCGGTTGAAACAAGACATACACCATTAAAAGAAACCTGCCAGCTTTTTTTCTATATTTCCGACTCTAACCTCCAATATCTTGTTAGCCATGGATCATTGTATGCCATGCCTTGTAATCATTTGCCCAAGAAACTCTCACACCGTATAATTTTATGCTTTAGTGTACAATTCAAGAAAACTAAGCATTTATTTATTGTGGAATTAATCAATGATTTTCTGACCTGCATGTCTAGTCTTTACTTACTTAATATGCATTCATTCATTCATTCATTTAACATCACGAAGTACTTTATCCTTGTCAGGGTCATGGTGGATCAAAAAAAATCACAGACAGTAACTCATGACAGTGGAGATTTGAGGTAGCAAAACAACCCACTGCACTGTCACAGTGAACTGTATCTACAGATATCACCCTGATGCCTAAAAACAGCTTAATGATTTCAATAAGCTCGTGTTAATAGCTTTCATCCTATTGAACCTCACAAAAACAACACAGTAAAAAGAAAACTTGTCTCAGACTGAAACACACAGACAGAGACACTGAGTGACTGAGGGAGAGATGGTTAATGATAGTAACCACAATGCTGGCTCAGTGACTCAGTAAACCAGTGGCACCAGTAAAACCCTGTTACAGTAAACTGGAGTAAAATTCCATAATCCAACACATCTGTGCCTCTGTGCCAGTATAGAACACGCACTAACATCGAAGACCACTGCTGTCTGTGGCTACAGTTTAGGGTAGTGCCAAATGATTTGGGTTGAGGGGTGTATGCTTTGTTTGAGGTTGTGTAGGGGTAGTGTAGGCGTGCATGGCCCCCTTCCATACACTCATCACATGTAGAGTCACTGACTCAGTGGAACATATAGTAGAGTACCACACCCTGCTTTTCCCTGTTGCATGTTCTAGTGACTCTGAAGGCTGTGGTATGGCAAAATCCTTCTGTTTTGATTGGCCAAAACCTTTCATATCATATTTAAATGTGCGTAGTAAGATCATTTATTAGTTCTTTAGAAAGATGCCAGTTCTCAAGACCAGCTTGGTCCTATTACATTTATTTACATAAACTATTCCAATTAAAATGTTATGACTGCAATTGGCATTTAGAGGTGTTTGTGGCACAGCATTTGTTATAAAGAGAAGCTCTAAGCCACAAAATAATCCCCTAAACAGCCACAATAAGTGTGGAAAACACTGAGCTTGTGCTGATGACACCTCTGTGAGCAGTGTAAGAAAAAATTTGACAGAGACAGAGTGAGAAAGAGAGAAAGAAAAAAAAACAGGAACATAAGACACCACACAAATGTATACACACACACACACACACACACACACACACACACACACACACACACACAGGTAAATATGATAAATGAGTCTATCATGAGTGTTTTTCAAATGGAAAAATATAAAATATAAAAAGTGTTTGTGTGTCTGTGAAAGATGTTTTATGGCAGGTTTATGGAGTAAGTGATGAAACAGCAGAAGCATCTCAGTCTCAGGATTTATGGAAATACCTGTGATTTTACTCTCTGACCTCTGAGGCTCCATTAGACACATTCATCAGGGTGATTTACGGCTGACAAAAAATTGACACCTCAAATATACCATCTATGTTTTGCTGTCAGCTAAAACAATAAAAAATGTATTCAGTTCATAAAAAGCTCAGGCTTTTTCTGCTGATACTTGATATCTGATATCTGTTGTCATTTCTGTCATGTCATTGCTGTCATTACACTTTGTTACTAGAAGGAATACAGAATTTACCAGCAGCAAATCAGCAACAACACAACAGTCTTATACAACACTGAGTGTCTGTGATCCTGTTGAAACTGACAGGATTGCTGCTTACTGTCAAAGTGAAGTGTTAAAACTCTGTGCACAGATCTCACTCATCATTACAAACACCAACTGCAATGGAAAATCACACAGCCTCAGTTCAGCCTCAGACAAATGAGTCCGCGGAGCTCGTACCCTTTCCAGGTAACAGCTCAACTTTGGAATCTCTTTGTAGTCTCATATTTGTCACATGCTGTGGATTGTTTGATTCCAAAAATCTTGAAATGTAAGATCTACTGCCTGATTTTCCCAGAAATGGAGTGTTAAGCTTGTGGAGTTTGGCTCTGTGGAACAGTCTTGAGTTATCCAATGCAATGCTAAGGTCTGTCCTCTGCAAACAGAATAACAGGATATTGTGGCCCCTTTCCTTTGCATATCTCCCTCGACAGCTCTTTCTCATGCTTCTCTCTCTATGAGAGTCGACACCGCCTGTCACACATGCCATCGTCAGTAACTGTACAAAACACCACATGGCTGGTGTGAAAATTAAAAGAGAATGAAAAAGAAAATGTATATGGAAATCTAACAAAGAACTGTCCAGTCTTTCAATTTATTTCAAATTCATAAATATATCTGTATGTAAATTATAATATTACAATATAAGTGGATTCTTTGTCTTGAAGGAGTGTCAGTGTTCCTCTCCAGTGGAATGGAAAAAGTACAAAGAAACTGTTACTTGAGTAAAAGCAAGGACACAATGCCAAAATCCTATTCAGCTAAAAGCAGAAGACTTTTAGAGTATTTTGAAGCTAGAAATAACAATGTAAAGTATGTTTTCAGTGCTGAAGTGTTTAACTATTGTTCAAGTATAAAATAAAAGTAAAACTATTATCTTCCATAATAGTACTTAAGTACTGTAATAAAATACAATGGAAAATATTTTCCATCCCTGTTCTTGATGCACTGAGTTACATCACACTGTCTGAGTCCCTGCTGCTGAGAGTAAAACCTGGTTTATGAGTGCAGCAAGATAACAGCAAATGACTTACTATGGTATATTTATTAAAGCAGGTTTCTCCCATTTAAAGTCATTAGAGCTTGCTGCATCTGGAGACTCCAGGGGTAGTGAAACTGTCCTTGTGCTTTGATGGCTTGTTTTGCTTCTACACTGGAGCCCATATAACCACAGACTGCATGACTGTGGCTTTACTGGGCCTGGGACATGTGCTGGCCACACAATCACAACACACTTCTGTACAAATGTATGGTTTACACACACTCACACGTTCCCTACCACATACATACACCCAAAACCCTGCTCACGCAGCGACAGTTCAATCTTGCACCTAGAAGGAGTATGTGTTGCTCAAGAGAAGGGTGATGCTGAGGTTTGAGCCCTAAGCGAGAACATGACCATACACAACCATAATTATATATGGAGTATATTTTTGTGGGCAAAAGCAAGCAAAGAAATGTAGAAATCTATATTAGAATGGTAAACGGTGTAAATGTACAGGTTACTCCACATTAATTATTATAAACATGTTTTGAAGTCTTATTTTTCTCATTTCTTTAAGACTGAGCTTTTTAGTTGACAGACAGAAAAAGTCAAAACTGTTTCAATACTAGAACATCTGTGCATTCATTCAAGACATACAGATAAATCATGGCTTAGTGGTTTCTGGGTAAGTATGCATAATAATAAATGAAATTTAAACACAGGGTTTCTGCAGATTTTCTACATTCAAGTACTTTCAGGCAATTCAGGTCTGATCATTAGACATTTTATTGACTCCAGTATAATGAAAAATAAAATTTACGGTCAACATATGTAACAGGAAGGAAAGGGAGACATTTCTACTTGGAAGAATATTAATGTTATACTGTTTGTTCCTACATAGTTTGTTTAGAGTTGTAACAGTTTGTAGTCGTCTTGTTTTAAACCTTTGTGAGTGAACTACAAGCATCAATCTTGTGAGATCTTGTTTAAAAGAAACATTGTGTTTAATTTCCTATATAACTTATAACTTGCATTAGGAAGTTTAATACTTTAAGCCACATATAAGCTTGAGAGTATGTAATGAAATCCTAACTGTAGCTGAGAGTTTATTTGCCTAAGTGAGAACAGAGCACACACGAGGAAGAAATTATTTCAAAAATTGCAACGTGCTTTTGTTTTCCATCGAATGCAATCTAGGCAATTTATGCTGAAAAATCTGCCATTTTGTATTTGTTTAATTAAGCAAATATCAAAAGGAAATCAAGATTTACATTCATGTATAAGAATACGGCTCCTTTCATTTATTAACACTGAGTGAAAACTGGATGAATCAGGAGATGAGTACAATGTAATACCACAGTGTAATCAAGAAACTATCCAAATAATTTGCTTTGAGAATTTGTGGTTAGGCTGTCATCGTGGCTATTTCCTCAAACAAGACTGCTGAGTAACTTCTGCTGGAATGTCCGTTGGAATGTTGACAAGATAACTGGCACGAAAAAAAAAAACTATGCTAATCTAAATGGAAGTGTTCATACATCAACTCTTCCTCTTCCGGTTGTGAACACATCCACCCAAAACAGCAGTGGTCAAGTGGAAAGAACAATACATGAAGCCATTCATATAAATAACAAGACTGATGAGTCATCCAGACTATGACCTTGTGAACACGAAGCTATTGTATCTATCGCTCTGAGTCACTCTACAGTGACATACCACTTTCAAAGTGACCCTCAAAGACTATATTCTCATAACTTTGCTATGAATCAGAGACGGATATGATGGATAACAAATCTGCATTATCACCATGATTTGACTCTTGACTGTTAATGAAACATTATTAAGTGAGTTTTGCTAAACAAAGTAAACATATGTGGTGAAACCCCTTTGCTTTTTAAAGTAAGTCACTTAAAGCAAATGTTGTTTTATATATATATATATATATATATATATATATATATATATATATATATATATATATATAGCGGTGTGTATTATCAATAACATATGCAAAACCATACAATGTAGAAGTTGAAAACAGAGCTCTAAGCCCTCTGATTTTATATACGGGATTAGCCAAATATGTGACACACTGTATTTGCCTACACTGTATGTTCATTTGCAGCCATGTTCCAATCACAGTGAGCTATCCTAATGAATAATTCATTCATTCATCTTCTACCGCTTATCCGAACTACCTCGGGTCACGGGGAGCCTGTGCCTATCTCAGGCGTCATCGGGCATCAAGGCAGGATACACCCTAGACGGAGTGCCAACCCATCACAGGGCACACACACACTCATTCACTCACACAATCACACACTAGGGACAATTTTCCAGAGATGCCAATCAACCTACCATGCATGTCTTTGGACTGGGGGAGGAAACCGGAGTACCCGGAGGAGAACATGCAAACTCCACACACACAAGGTGGAGGCGGGAATCGAACCCCGACCCTGGAGGTGTGAGGCGAACGTGCTAACCACTAAGCCACCGTGCCCCCCTAATGAATAATGAACTTCAATAATATAGAAAATAAGTCCTAAAAATAAGCGTGAGCAGACCTCAAGTTAGATAAACACAGCCCTGGATGCAGAATTCACATTTGGTGCAAACGAACAAAAAACTTTCACAGCAAAAAAGTTGATTTTCACAATATAGACACTTTAAGGTTTGATTTGTTAGCAGGAGAATAGCAACTATGTTCGAAAGTGAGTAACAACTACTCCAAATATTCTCTAATAAATACTTTTCTTGGTTTTGCTCCAGAGGAAATCTCAGACAGATCCATTTATCCTTCACTATAAGGAGGACAGGTGAAGTCATCTCCATTATGCTTTCCAATCATATGGCCAGCTATGACATCATTTTTATCATGCTTCTTATATTGGTCCAACATACATACAGTAACAGAGATACGGAAGCCTTCAATCTTATGGCTAATGAGCAAAACATCTTTAAATGATGTTACTTATTAATAAGCAGAAATTAAAACAAACAAATATGTTCCACTTCTCTTTTCTCCCAAACAGTTGTAACTGTTTTGCTTGCAATCTATTGTGCATCTGTGCGCTTTATGCAATATAATATGCACATTAGATTTCATGCACACACACACACACACACACACACACACACAATGATGAATGGTGGTCTCTAGTGTGTTTTCTCATCTCACAAATGTTAAATTTGTTTCAGATTTCTGTGAGTGCAGAGCTGGCTCCAGTGTGTGTGTGTGTGTGTGTGTGTGTGTGTGTGTGTGTGTGTGTGTGTGTGTGTGTGTGTGTGTGCACGTGTGTGTATTCTGGACTGTTGGCCTGCAATAAGAAAAAGAGGAGGTCCCAACAGGACCCAAAGGATCACAGCTCCAGGCATGAGACCCACCAGCTGTTCAGCTCCTCTGCAAAGTAAAGCCTAATATCCTGTCACTGAGAGAGTTGAACTCCAGCCCTTTGCACAAGATGCTGTCCAATGATGTTCATAATCATTATTAATAAAAAACTCTTTGATAATGTTACCAACAGCAAGGGTGGCACATACGCATTACGTTACATGTTAAGAAAGAGAGGAATCACTCCTGTATGTGCATCTGTGCTCTTTTATACACTTCTGAAAATGAACTTAATTTAAGATAACAGGCAACAAGCTCACTACATCTGGAGCAAATTACCATTCTGTTGGCTGGCAAGTTTATTTGCAGACACTAATATGGACATCGATTCGCTCTGACTTATTAGGAGGCTTCTCTTTAAGTGTGCCATTCTCGCTTTTTGCTTTATTGGACAGTTCTGGGCAAAGTCACAGGCACAGTAAAGAAATCCCATGCAGAAGTTTATCTTATGCTGTAAACCCTTATTAACTCACAACAATAGGTCTTTGAATCCTGACTTGTGCAGAAACAGAAAGGTGAGCTCAGTGCAGTGTACATCAGTGATCACAGTGCTGCTATTTAACATCTGGGAAGGTTTGTCTAGAGATATGGCTGACACATGGTCTGAAAGAGTATCCATGTGTTAGGGACAGAGCATTTTAAACCCTGGCTCCTGCTCCTTCTCTGGGCCTCAGATCAAACTTTTAGCCAGCGCTGGAGTTTTTGGTGAGCCAGGAAAGACATGACGAAACCACATTATTGAGCCAAAAATAATATGAATTCTTTTCTATATATATTTTTAAATCATATGAAATCATTTCGTTATTAAGGTGTTTAATAAAGCACACACTATTTTAAATCCAAATGAACAAACTGGGAACAACGTTAAAATTTCCTTTGATTCGACTTTGGGTTAGCGTTCAACTTAGGCCTGTTTCTCACTTATCTTCCAGAGGAAGTCTAGTATCTGCCAGGGCATTTCTCTCCTACTCACTGATTTGCCCATTCACTGATGTAAAGCTCATCTAGAGAAATCTGGTTCTTGTTATAGAACATTTTATCGCATTTATTTAAAAAAACAAAAAACAAAAAAAAACCTTACCAGATGTGCTATGACCAGAGCATCTGGAAGTTTGTGATTTCCACCAGAAAAACACACAGCACATTCAGTGTCTACCCTGAAGGTGACTCCTGGCAAACATTCCTGCTTTTCCCTCTCCGTCTCTCTGCACTGAGCGGATAATAAAAAAACTTAACCCTTACTACCTTTCCCACAATCTAGAGCTAGACAGACTAAAGAAAATTCAAAGTAAAAGAAAAAGTAATGAACCAACTTAAACTTAAACAGAGAGAACTTGAGGTTTTGTACATCTACAGTATCATCATTCTATAACCAGTACATTAAATCACATAACATTTATAAAAGGCACCTAAAGTAAAGCACAACAACTGAACAACAAGAATGAAATATTTCTTCATCTTTATATTAAAGGCAAATCAATAATAATAATAATAATAATAATAATAATAATAATAATAATAATAATAATAACACCTTACTTTTCAAAGGACTTAAATTACCCATAGATTATTTTAGCTATGTTGCAAATGTTTATATTATTCAGTAGAAGAGAGATTTTTTTCGATCAAAAATGAAAAGAAATAAATCATAGGCCCTTTTAGTTATTTGGTTAATAGGTTGATTCATAATGTAAGGACTTGTTTAGGTTCAGTAAGCGGGGTGGTGCCTGCTGTATCACTCATTTATACCCACAGCAGTGCAGAAAAAACAACAGGAAAGCAGCCAGGGGTGTCACGACTGACACTTCCAAATGCTGAGAAGAAAGGATGTCCTGGGCAAACACAAGAGGTGACAAACCTAAAAAGGAAAGCGCATCCAGGAACTTAGCTGCTTTGGAATATTCCTACAAAGAAAGTTAAAAAACATCCTTTCACTATTCCTGTAATCAATTTATGTTAACTTGCAAGGAGTAAGACATTTCTAAGGTTTTCTGGTTTGAGAATCCACTTTTATATAATAATTGCTTATTTTTGCTTACTACCTCAAAATGAAACAAAATCTCAGTCTTCTTGCCCCCAATTTGCTTTCTTTGCCCTGCAATGTGGTGAAACCACAGAGATGTTAGTATAACAAACAGAAGAGAGAATAAACCAAGGTCACTATCCCAGTGTTCTATTCCTAATAAACACACACACACACACACACACACACACACACACACATATACACAACCACACATCCTTGCCTCAACTTTTCCATCTCAATTCTATGTGTATCACACTTCCCTAACAGTTATGCATCTTCCATTATTTAACAGCAGAAGTGAAATATTATTTTGGAAAAACAGAGAGATATTTTCCCCAATTCAATAAATATTCTGTTCTATGCTGTTATAGGAAAATAAACACTGACAGTGTTCTGTGAAACTGCCTGGCATAAAGTGCAGCGTTACTTAATGGAAGATTATTTCCCTATAAATAGAATTAATGTCCCAAATGGTTTTATTCCTCTCATACCATGAAAATATTAACATTTATTATTGAACACAATGCCATACGTTTCATTGCTATATACTTACATTTGATGTCATGGAACATCCATGAAATAAGTTCCTGTTATTATTGTTCCCGGTATAGCAGCTATGAAAATTTATAAATTAGGAATTATTTTATTATAAAAAAAAATGATAAATTATAACATTTTATTAAAAAGAATATACCATTTTTTTTTGAAAAAGTAGGAAAAAATTCAGTTTGCGATGTTACTATAGAACAGCAAAGTTCAAAGTCCATCCTGAAGATTCTCCCACAGCAGAAAACAATATCACAATATCATCAATTACAATGGATATAAAACAAGCTTTTACAAGAAAGAGCGGAAAGTATTGCAATGTCAAGATGCGCCATGGTGATGCACTCTTAATCTAAAAGAATGAGTGGTGAAATAAAATCAAAAAGGTGCTTCAACTTTATTGCTGTTTGGTTTATAAATTAAATTAATATATATCATGTACTGTAGAGTGCCTTTGGTGAGAACTGAACTTGAGTCTCTCTGGTTGTTTGTGATTGCTTTTTTATTTTATTTTTATACTTGTTATTTCCATAAAGAGTGTAGAAAAAGTTCTTACATGATTTTACTTCATTTACTTTTTTACATCACAAAAAAAAAATCTTTTTTACAGGGGCATGTTGACTTTTTTATATATATTATATATGAATATATTTGTTAAAGAATATTGTTCACAAATTTGCAGCAGTTTCCTGCTATAACAAACTATAGAAACAATAATATTATCACTTTAATATAAACCTGTGAGTAAAATTACAGCAAACACAGTCACAAAACTGTGCAAACTGCTTTACACACACACACACACACACAGATAATACTCAAGTCAAAAGCACTGTGGTATCAATATCAATGTGTTTAACAGAATATTTCCTAAATGTTACAGTTCCAAGAAACTTCAGGTGTTCTGACTTTTTTTTTAACCTAACAGATATAATGGTAATGTTCCAAGCTAACCACAGAAAATAACATTATGGAAATCTCACAACCACAATGAAAATATTATGGCAATGTTGAGGAACATTAACACAAATGTATCTTTGATGTGTTTTTTTTTTGACTAACAGAGAACAATGCGTGACCAATAAGATTGTGAAGTAAATCATTATTTCAGAAGGTATTTTTCAGAATTCTGCAGAACCTATTGAAGTGTTTACTGAAAATCCTAATAACTCTTTCAAACAGCTGAGAACAGATTGAAGCATTGAGAGTACAAAGCTGAGGGGACAGAGGTAGTGGATAAAATGTTGTATAAAACAATTAAGTAATCCATAACTCATAAAATAACTAAACTTTCTCTCTGTCATCATAAAAGTTTCATTAAGGTCTCTCTGCAATCATTTTCCTGGAACGAAGAAGAATCTTTTTTTTTTTTACTCTCTTTACGTGAACCATTAAGTTTAGCTCTAGTTCTACAGTTCACCCTCAAAGTGTCAGATTTCATTCTGTTCCCCTCCGCAGGCAGACGTGAGGCTCCCTCGCCCCTCTCCTTTAATTGGCCCTGGCTCCTAGGCTGTGCTACTCTCCAGAGCTGAACCACCAGCAGGAAGGTCCCTCACCACAGCACACACACTGTGGCCAAAGCAGCCCAGCACAGGCAAGTCCAGTGCCAACTCAATGCATTTGAACTCAACTAACTCTCATTTCAGAGGCAGCATGAAGGGTCTGAGGTACATATAACATGAGTAGAGAATGTTATTATACAGACCGGCACAAACACACACAGCGAGTACATGACAAATACAGTTAGACTGCATAAAGACTGTTAAGACAACCAGGTGTTGCTTAATGGAACAGAAGGATGAGGTGAGAAATGTATAGTTATAGGAGAGGGTGGAGAGAGAAACGAGAGGAAAAACAGACTCTATATTAAAAAAAAGCAGCATGCAGCTCTGCTCTGAATTTTCTGCGTGGCTACAGAGCACATGTGTGACAGAGGCATATAAGTGCAAGGTAAGAATATTAATCATCGGACCCATCATTTAAACACAGAACCACTCAGTTTGTTATCCCTGACCTGTCCTCAAATAATAGAGAAATAAGATTCATCATGTTTTAGTAATAATTTGGCATACGTGGCAATAAAACTATAAGAGAGCAGATGTTTTGGGCTGAACTATGTACTGTAAAAAAAAAAAAGGAAGAGATTGCAGGTTCAAATCCAGTCATTGCCACAGCCATCACAGTGTGAGAGGTAGAGAGTGCACTCTAGGTGTGGCACAAGTGCTCTTCTGTCATCTTGGAGGAGCACACGGCATCAGTGACCAGCTACATTGGCAAGTGCATTGATGACGTGACTGTCTCCAAGACCATCACCACTACCTCCAACCAGAAGCTGTGGATTACAGTACTGCTAAAGTGTGTGCGCTGCTGAAGACTAGAGACCTAGCCTTCAGAGCTGGGGACAGGGCGGCCCTAACAACATTTCCCTGAGCAGCGCTGTTGTTCCTACGTGCCTCAAGACAATCACCATTGTCACCGTGCTAAAAAAGTCTACAGTGTCCTGCCTCAGTGACTTTCACCCTGTCGCACTCACACTCATTGTAACAAAGTGCTTCGAGAAGCTTGTCATGAGGCACATCAAAACCCAGTTACCACCCTCGCTGGACCCACTGCAGTTTTGGCATCGTCCAAACCGCTCCACGGATTATACCATTGCAACGGCCCTTCATTTATCTCTCACCCACCTGGATAATAAAGACACTTATGTTCGAATGCTGTTCATAGACTTTAGTTCAGCATTCAACACAATCATCCCTCAGCACCTGATTGAGAAGCTGAACCTGCTGGGACTGAACACCTTGCTCTGCAACTGGATCCTCGACTTCCTGACTGGAAGACCTCAGTCAGTCCGGATTGGGAACAGCATCTCTAGCACCACAACAATGAGTACTGGAGCCCCTCAGGGTTGCGTGCTTAGCACGCTGCTGGTCACCTTGCTGACTCACGGCTGTGCATTAATGCACAGATCGAACCATATCATCAGGTTTGCTGATTACATGACCGTGGTGGGTCTCATCAGCAAGAACAATGAGTCAGCATACGGCGAGGAGGTGCAATAGCCTACTGCCTGGTGTAGAGCCAACAACCTGTCTCTGAATGTTGATAAAACTAAAGAGATGGTTGTTGACATCAAGAGAGCACAGAGCGACCACTCTCCACTAAACAGTGACGGATCCTCTGTAGAGATCGTCAAGAGCACCAAATTTCTTGGTGTTCATCTAGCGGAGAACCTCACCTGGTCACTCAACACCAGCTCCATCACCAAGAAAGCCCAGCAGCATCTCTACTTCTTAAAAAGCACATCTCCCTTCTCCCATCCTGACCATGTTCTACAGAGGGACCATTGACAGCATCCTAAGCAGCTGCATTACTGTCTGTTTTGGGAATTGCACCATCTCAGATCGCACAACCCTGCAGCGGATAGTGAGGACAGCTGAGAAGATCATTGGAGTCTTACTTCCCTCTATCACGGACATTTACACCACACGCTGCATCCACAAAGCCAACAGCATTGTGGATGACCCCACACACCCCTCACACATACTCTTCTCCCTCCTGCCTTCTGGAAAAAGGTACAAAAGCATTCAGGCCTCACGACCAGACTGGTGACAGTTTCTTTACACGAGCCATCAGACTCTGCACTGATTTGCACCATATACACACCGGTCCAATATACATCCATGTGCACAGCACCACCCATATCAAACTGTTTACATGCCATATTTGTACACTGTTTTGTCTTGCACATTTCAGCCAAACGCTGTCTGCACAATACATTACAATACCTCATAACTGCTGCTACTATATTAAGTGTTCATTCCAGCATTTTTGCACATGTACTATAGAACACACAATATGTACATTGGTCGGCGCTGCTTTTGTTTAATGACTTGTATTGTTTGTTTTGTCCTGCACTGTCTTCTTGTCTTTTGTCTTGCACTGTTTTAACCAGGTTGCACAAATCCACTTTATGTGGCTAGAACTAACTTATTTAAGTCCTTAGCTCTGTCTTTTCTGTCTGTTCTATGTAGTATCATGGACCTGGAGAAATGTCTCATTTCACTGTGTACTGCATCAGCTATATATGGTTGAAATGACAATAAAAGCTTCTTGACTTATTCTTCTCCCTGACCTCAACAGTTTATTTAAAAATAAATGTTTACATTTCCCCCTGTCAAATATGGCTGCTAGTGTCTTACATGCCATTTAATATCAACTACAATTAACGTGCAGTTACAATCCAATGATAATACAGCACAACATTCAGTATGTATCCATTCGATCTCTTTGCATGGTCATTAAAGATGTGAATTGTTCATCTTTTGGGTCCCTGTTTCACTCACAGTTACTATTTAACAACTTTATTATGCATGAATTATGTTCATAAAATTAAGCCAAATACAGTGCAAATACTTCAAATCTTTAAAACTGATTACAAATCATAGAAGTGAAGTACTTAACCTGGAGAGAAATCAGTCAGCTATCATAGCTTTGGAAATCCCAAGAGCTGTTTCTGGTGTCTGTTTCTGATGAGAGACTCAGCTGGGTGCTGACCAGGTGAAAATTGTCTGCTGTGCAAATCGGTTATGCTACCTCTGCTTCCCAGATGCTGTTTTATTTGCTACTCTTGCCAGGTACCTAGAGCTCACCAAAAGCTCCTGTTCCAAGTCTGCACAGCTCCAGATATCAGAATAATATGGTGGGTGAAAAACATGTGAAAAAAGGAAAAGCCTTATATGCAGGGCAGGTGGGTCATGCAACCATCTTTCATCTGTGTAGTCCACAACAGCTGTCGCTGTGATCATTAATATGTTTTATGTTTTAATAATTGATGCTGCTCTTGTGTAAAACAACAGAAATTTTCAAAACAACAGAAAAAAAGGCAAGACTTTTTGCTTTCCTTGACAACCCTGATGGACTGATGGGCCTTTCTGATGGGACTTTATATGCATTTTAAGATGGAAATTCTGTAGATGCTGCAACACTGACAGGACAGAAAAGCTAATGATTATACATAATGAATAGGAGATATACCCAAATATGTATACTTGTCAAAATACCAGCATTTGTCTCTGGTTTTGTCCTAAAGAATATTTTTGAATTGTATTTTGTGCCTAAATTAATATGGCTAAGAAACCAATCCTACATTGAGAGCTATTACTCTTAAGAGGTTTGTTCAGCCCACATATAGAATTAACTGTTGTTTGGACCCACCACAGAGTCTTCCACAATAACAAAGTCTTTGAAGAGACACAGACATTTGAGATGAAACTGAATGAACTTTATAATGGCTTAGAGTCTAATCCTCCAGTTACTTATATATTACACATTATTTTGTTGTGACTCAGACATTTAATTAACCCTAGTTAAAAAAAATTAGATAGCCCCCCCGCCCAACCACACACACACACACACACACACACACACACACACACACACACACACACATACACGTCACAGTATACACTATATATGCAATCAGTACCAAAAGCAACTCCCAGAAACAAAGCAACTTCCTCAGTACTTTCTAAAGGGAGTTCAGCAAACTAGATCCAGAACCTGAGCCACCTTTGCCTTCTTATCATAGTATAAAAATGACCATAATCACCTTTCAGATCATAAAAAGGTTTGAGGTTTTTCCATTTAAAAAGCTTTTGAAATCATACAAAATGTAATGCCTTAAATAAATACATGTTTTTAAAGGTTAATAGGATTTTTTCTACATCGTGGTTTTATTTTCAAAGATTGAAATATCAGTAAGTATATACATCACAGTATCAATCATATTAAACAGATGTATTAGAGATTAAACTATTTATATTTTATATAAGTTTAGTTTATATACAGAATCAATCATATTAAACAGATGTATTAGAGATTAAACTATTTATATTTTTATATAAGTTTAGATTACATACAGTATTATCATCTAGAAACCTATCCAATACTAGCCGTACAACTTATATCTCAAATATCTCACAGTACTAAGAAATAAGTTTAACACCATTTTTAATCACAGCAGCCTGATGTGTTCATATTAAATCCAGCTGTTTGAGATATATCCAGATGTGATATGACTTTAATTACTAAGGTTATTTGTGACTGAAGGTGACAGTAAGTATGTTAAACTCTTACCTCAGCTGCTGAGCCGCATTAGTGTTTCTGTAGGCTGGGGGAAGGTGTGCAGGAGCCCAGGATCACAGGAGACCACGTTTTCAAAAAAATAAAAAATAAAAAATTGAATACAAATAATGCACAAAAAAGCGCTCCAAACTCCACTAATGTCGCAAAAAGTTTTAATCCGAAAGTCCCCCGTTCGTTGTCGTTGTGGTGTGTGTGTGTGTGTGTGTGTGTGTGTGTCTTCAGTTTGTGAAGCAGAAAGTTAGAGCGTAAATACAGCTGTGGTAATGAACCACAGGGAGGAGGAGTGGGCAAGAACTTATACTAACCTCCCTCTTCCTCCTCTTCTCTCTTCTCTTCCTCCCCTCTTCTCTTCTCTTCTGTTCTCTCTTCTCTTCTCTTCTCTTATTTTCTCTCTTCTATTCTTTTTTCTCTTCTCTTCTCCTCTTCTCTTTGTTTTCTCTTCTCTTCTCTTCTTCTCCTCGCTTCTCTTCTCAACCTCTTCCTCCTCTCCTCTCTCTTCTCTTCTCTCTACCTCTTCTCTCTTCTTTTCTCTCCTCTCTACCTCTTTTCTTATCTACTCTACTCTACTCTTCTCTTCACCTATCCTCTCTTCTTTTCTTTTCTCTACTCTACTAACTGTAGTTAACCCAAATCCATAACAACAGCTATAACAACAAACGAGTTGAGCTAGCATAGAGGTCTATATTAACTTTTTAAAATTTAAGGGTTGTAAACTAACTACATAACAACGTAATGGAAATAAAGTGACATCAATGAGATGATGAGCTAAAAGTGGCCATTGAGAGAATGATTTCCGTACAAACAGCAGCTCCAGCACTGATAACTGATTCTCTTCCTATTAATCCTTCACTGCAGATAAGCAGGTCAAACACTAGACACAATGTACTGTACACTGAGACAGATAAAAATAAAAAAGGAAAAGAAACAAAAAAGAAAGTAAATACACTCCAACAATACTGCATTTATTTGTATTTAGAGAATAATAGAAATGAACATTTAAAGTATTTGGCAAATCTTTTATTCAAGGAGCTTACTAAAAAATATGTTTATGATTGTACAAATAGGTCAGGGTCAGATATGATCAAGTTGAATCCCTGTTAGTGTGCAGTAATTACAGATAGACCCCAGGTACAGCAACAAACAGCAGAACATCCACAACCAATGTGCCAGTACAGAGTCTTAATGAGTGATAAATATGTTTGTAAATATGTTTGTGACACAAACAAAATAAAACAAAATAAATAAAACACACACATATATATATAAATAAAACACACACACACACACACACACACACACACACACACACACACACACACACACACACAAAAATAACATCAAAATATATGTCTAGGTGCTTTGGTTAGTTTTTGCAGTAATAAGGGTGCATATTAAATAATAATTATTTCAGGGCTTTTGAATTGAATGTGAAATCTTTTCATCCAATCTTCCTTATATACAACAACATACACTGATAAACAACAGTACAATAGCTTGAATAAAGTTTGTAGCAGGCTTTTTAAAAAAAAAAAAAACTTTCTGTAATCTTGGAAGTTCATCACATTTGATACTGGGTACATGCAGTTTTATAAGATGACCAGCAGATGTCAGAAGTAATTTACTATTTTCTAAACATGATTGGTTGTTGCGAGAGTGATGACGTCAGCTGCCACGCCGATTCTACACTTCCGGTGTCATGTCTGCCTACACGTGGGGCTCATGTTAAATTAGATTACAGAAGTGTATGTTATTATTTGTGCGTAAAAACTATCGCTATGATGGTTGGCTTGTTCAGTCTTTCTAATCACAGTCTGTGTTGATTTATAGTGTTAACTACCGGTATAGAGTAGTAAACAAGACAGAAGTAAATAGTTTGGTCTTTTGGCTTTTTTTTCCTGATAACTAGTACAATGACAGAAACAGCAAAGAAGAAGAGCTTTGCTGAGCAACAGCTTCTCCGTCACGGCTGGGAGCAAGGTAAGGTGAAAAAGCTTAAAGTATTTACCTCTACTCGTGTATGTGATGTATGTTCTAACAGGTCATGTCTTACTTTAATAGGTAAAGGTCTTGGAAGGGCTGAGAATGGCATCTCTGAAGCAATCAAAGTTAAAGTGAAATGTGACAAAGGAGGGGTGAGAAGAAATGCTGCCTGTCTCCTGTTTATGTAGCATGTGTAATGTCTATCCAGCCAGTTAAAGATGATACAGCAGCTTTTGTATCTCATGTGTAAAAACTTTCATAAACCATGTATATATCACATCACTGGCAGCTGATGCTCTCAGATCTTTTAGTGCGTGTGTTTGCTTCTCACTCAGGTTGGCCATAAAGAAAGTGAGCAATTCACATTTCACTGGTGGGATCATGTGTTTAACAAGGCATCTACCAATTTATCTGTGGAGTCAGACCAGGTACGTGTCCTAGAGCAGAAGGAACGCAGTGCTCACACTTACAGCACTTTTATACTTATTATTCTATTTGAATCACAGTGAAAATTGCAATATTTAGGTTGTTTGCTGTTTAGTTTGGGTAAGTTTACATTGCATGTAATTAAAAAACTATAAAGCTGGAAAAGTAGTTTGTTGCAGGGCATGTACATCTAAAACATTACATGAAACGTTCATTCGTTGGTTAAAAATACTGAAATGGAAAAATAAGTCTTTGCAGAATATGTATGGAAAGCACAAAAATATTACCTGAGCATATTTAACACACACTGACTAATAAACTGTTATATAGTTATATAAATAAATAATTGAAAACATTTTGTTCCTACACCTCATTGTGTTCTCATTTTGTTCATTTGTCAAAATTTACAGAACACGTATCTTTTCTGCAGCACTACGGTTCTGTCCTTTGGATCAGCTTGTGATTTGTGGCCAACTTTAACAGCTCACACATAGAAAAAAGACAACAAAAATAGACAGCCACATCTGAATTTTAGCTCGATATGGCGTGATTCAAAGAGACTAAATGCTGTAGCTGTGGAAGTAACAAAATAGTTTAGTACAGAAATTCTAAAACCCATGTTCAGCTCCACATTCTGTAAAGGCTCAATGACTGTAAAACATTATTTAAAAAAAAACTACATCAGTGAATAGCACATTATTAAACAATTGCTTTATGATCTAGAATGGAGTGGTGTTGAAGAAAACGGAGGAAGAAGACGATGGAATGGTTTCTAACAAGAAGCCTCGTAAGGCCCTAATGAACAAGTCAATGCTCTATGGATGCTTTGTCAAGGTACAAGCTTTGTCAGCTTTACACACACACACACACACACACACGCACACACACACGCACACACACACGCACACACACACGCACACACACACGCACACACACACGCACACACACACGCACACGCACACGCACACGCACACACACACACACACACACACACACACACACACACACACACAAACACAGACAGACAGAGAGAGAGAGAGGGAAAAAAAGAAATGTTGAATGCACCCCCAAAATGTAGTATTTCTAAAGATAAAATCTTCTACCACAGGAGAGATGTTATCACTGGTATTTTTCTTTTGCTGTGCTCTTAAACTCAAACCTTTCTCACTCCTGTCTTGTGTGTTCCAGTCTGCTACGCTCCTCTCAGGGCAGGAACAGCCTGAAGTAAAATCATCTGGCTCTGAGGACAGTAGCTCTGAGGACGAAGAGAAGCTAGACCTTTCCAGCACCAAGAAGTAAAGCGCCTACATATAACTCTATAATAATAGTTATATATAACTCTATAATAATGTTGACACACTTTCTTTTAAACATTTTATTAACATATTCTGTCAGAAGCTGAATTACTACTATGTAAAGCGTTAAGAACACTTTTTAATGGTTGATTTTATCTTTGTCAAAATAATCCAGTGTCATTGTACTGTGATCAATGTGTAATCAGGTGCTTTTTGTTGTATGAAGTGTGCATGTAAACCATCATCTTTTCATCTGTATTTTTCACACCCAGTTTATCTGATGCACAGCTGATGAAAGCATGCGGAGGACGAACTGCACATAAGTAAGGACTACACATCACACTTTCCTCAGATGTACAGTCATACAATAACACTTTGTGATGGGTTAATCTTTGTGCTTAAGTTCATTTTTACTTTTTAGTTTTTGGTTGTGTTTTCTGTAGCTCTGTGTCTTTATGTAGCACCAGGGAAACATTTTTCTAGGAACTGCATCAGCTATATATGGTGGAAATGACAATCGTAGCTTCTTGACTGTTTAATGTGACTTTATGCCAGATATACAGTTTAACACACAGGGAATGCAGCTAACTAAAAACCTACGATTCTACAAATAGGAGTGAACATTCGTGGCTAAATGATTATAATGGTTGTTCAATCAGCTATTGTCATGTATACAATTATGAGTTAGTTTAAATAAAGAAAATATAATATCATTTTATGTGTACTATATCATAAAAGCCTGTATAAATTATGGCCAAAAGTATGTGGACACCTGACCATCACAGTTCTAACCAAATATTTGAAGCACATGATTGTTCACATTAATTGTGTATCTTTTAAACACTACATTAGGTTCCAGACTAATTAATAATTATTTCTATCCCAGGTACAGTTTAAACATATGAAAGGAAGCACCAGATTAAATGAAAAGCTCACAAGCAGTTTTGTTAGTATATTTTTATGTGAGGAAGCCAACAACATGGAACAGTTAATTGTGCACTTCTGATTTACATTGTGTCTTAGTCTGTGTTGCATCATCATAACAAATTCTATAATAATTTGTGGCATAATATATTGAACGTATTTGTTTATTTATTTATTTGTAATCTTTAGAGGTGCCAGACATGGTCTTATGATGAGTGCCAAGCTAGCCAGACTGGAGCAACAAGAGCAAGAGTTCATAGCAAAATATGGCAAGAAAAAGCAGATGGACAAAACCACACCTCTGAGTGATGCAGCACTCACTGAGCTTAGTTCTTCATTAGACCAGGAGAGGGCAGAGAAAACCAAACAGAAGAAAGCCAAGAAAAAAAAGCAGTGCTGAGATGAGCCCAAAGAGAATGGGGCCCAAGACAACAGTGAATCTTCACAGGAACACAAGGAGATGTCGAAAAAGCGAAAGAAACGGTCAAAAGACAAAGTTGATTTAGAATCTGAAGATGCAGCAGATTCTTTTGTGGACCCAAAGAGAAAGACAAAAAAGACCCAACTTGTGCAGGAAGAGGAAAGTACAGAGATGCAGGAAGAGATAACTGAACATCAACCAACAGAGGAAAGTGTCTTTAAGAAGAAGAAGAAGAAGAAACACACAGAAAAAAGTACTGCGCCGGTCAGTGAAGAGTCTGCGGAAAAACCAGAGAGTCGTGAGCTTCAGCCAGAACCTGATGCCTGCAAGAAGAGGAAAAAGAAATCCTCCAAGGCAAATAAAGACAAGCCGCCAGCTACAGAAATAGACAGCTGCTGTAGTTTAGACATCAGCACAGCAGAGATTGTTCTTTCTCTACAATCACAACCAAAAAAAAGGAAACGCAGAGAAGAGGAACTAGAGACAGTGACTGAGAATAGAGCCATTAAAAAAACATCTGAAAAGAAGAAAAAGAAGCATACAGATTGATGGTTTCTGGTGAATTATGTAAATGCAATGTCATATGTTGAACTTGTCCACTTTATTAGGAACACCTGTTCCTTCATGTACTCATGTACTTCATGTAGTTCTCAAATCAGCCATGCACATGCAGGTCACAAGCTTCAGTTAATGTTCACGTCAATGAAATGAACAGGAAAAGTGTGACTTATGCACAAAGTGAGTAATGAATGATTTTATGATCTGAAAAGTGATCCTTTTTTAGGGGATCTAAATGTACTGTTTGTACTGCACTGCATCATGACTTTTTAAATTCTTTTTCAGTTTTTCTATCCTGTTCTAAATTAGTGAATTTCAGGTCTGGTTCATTCTCATCATATCCTCTCCATGAACTTGCTCAGTGTTTTATGAAGTCACCTATTTGAATTATTTGTGATTTTATATTTTTTAATTTACTAAATTATCTTTAGATTTAAAGGCCATTTTGATTAAATATACCTAATAGCTTGTTATTGTTGCTTACAGTCAAAATATAAACAAAGCAAACATAACCATGAAGCTGATTACTGGCTGAGCCGGAGTCTGGTTGTAGAATGAGATGGACGCTATGAATCGCTTATTAATGCTGTTTTGTTTTGTTTGTGTCCACGTTCAGGGTTGAATTTCTTTACATGTTACACTCCACAGTGGTGCTTAATGGCTCATATGAAAATAGACACTCAGGATTTTTGTAGTTATTAATTAGTATTTATGGTTTTGCCTAGTCTAGTTTTTAAAAAAAAAGTTTACAAATGTTTTATGTTCAAAGTATTTATTTTCTCTGAGACGCCCAAGTGTCTGTTCATAAGTATCTAAAATTTAAAGGTGTTCTCTTTCTTTTATTAGATTGAAGATTTATTAGAATTCAGTCTCCTGATGTAGGGTCACCACTTTCCTGCTTCACCATTCACAAGCCATAGTCAACGTTTATTAGCCGATTTTAACAGCAGCTCCTACAGTTCTAATGATAACTGGACATTTTCAGAACACATTTTAAATTCCCTTCTTGTATTCTACAGATCAACAAAATAGTCCAGAGGTTTTTTTGCTGTCTACATTTGACTCGGCCATACCATCACTTTCATCTCACAGATAAATCTGTTATACATGCCACAAGATGCCACATCCCAGTTGTATATCTCAGCACTGTCAGGTTTTGACAACACACAGTTGTCTTGAGTTTGATTAGGTGGAGTCCAGAACCTGTGAAGAAGAGTAGGATTCATCACCTTGACAAGAACTAATGAAAATTTAGTTGATTAGCCTGGACATTATCTGTGGTTGCAGCAGAATATGAGCTTCAAACCTCATTCATAAAATCTTACCCATTGTTCTGAAGCTCAGCGCCGGTGGTCCAAATCCACAAGTTGTTCCGTTTAGAAAGTCCAATCCAGTACCCATGATATGTGTCATAGTAAAAGGGTGTGTTCTGTTTGATAAATGCCTTTGAATGTACAGAGGAAGTAAATGAATCAAAGTGGAAGGATCACTAATCATGTTCAGTAAAGTGTAAAGCAGAATTGTAGGACAAATTCCGAAATTGTAATTTAATTATAAAGAACAGTTGTGTGCCTCTGTAAACATCCTAGAGTTAAAATCAATCACTTTTCATGTGCTTACAGGAGCTGGAAGCAGACCTTTACAACCTGTAGTAAGAAGTTAAAACATTATGATTACAGTTCCTTGTTCACCTGTATAACTTTAATCCTCATGTTCTGTTGACATTTGTTTTACTTCCTTATTGTTTGGGTTTACTATGACCCCAATGACTAAACTGTAAAAAAAAAATGATTATAATTTTGAAATTAACAAAATGAATCTTGCAATTATTGAACTGATAAAAGCATAGAAATACGGTGTATCATTAACTCTTACAATTACTGAAGTAGGAATGTTTGTTTCAGAAAAGCAACTAAATACAGAAATGACCATATAATTTAACTTAATTGAAACAAAATAATAAAAAGAAAATCTGTATATATTGTATATATGCTCTTGAGCAAATATAAGAGAGGGTGAAATTGCACCTTGGGTACAGAACAGATGCAAAAAATGTAAAAATCATTTGTTATATTCAATAGCATTTATCACTGTGGTCAGGAGTGAATATCACCCCAAACATTTCATGTGTGTAGTCGTGTGTGTGTCATAGCAGACATTAGAAACCTAATCATTAAGAAAAAACGCATTTCTGGAAAGGACCTTTGTAAATGGAAAGTCAGGATAAAAAAACAAAAACAGTGGATATATTATTCACAGCTTACAGAGGCTCTCGGTCATATAGACCCCAAACAGAACACAAAACAGCTTGAATCTGTTGGCTTGTTAACTTCCAAGTTGAATATTTTACTAATCCAACAACCTTTAATCCTCCACAGAGTGCATGAGGAACCTTTTTGTTTAGGAGTACACCAAAAATATGACTGACAGTCAGTTCTTAACAGGTAAATTATTGGGTTTTTTTTTAAAACTCACCTGTTCCTTTGGAGTGTCAATGACCACCAGGTGTCCTCCGTTGTCAGCGCAATAACTTTGACTATTTTTCCAGGTCAGCCATCCCGAGTACGAAATGAAAAATAAGTAACAGCTAGAACCATTCTGAATCCAGTTCTTCATACAGGGCTCACAGTGAACATCTGCAGGAGATGTTCCATAGTTTGTCTTTATTCGGAGTCAAAATGACTCTACTGTGTACACATATAAATATGAGTAACTGAATGAATGAATGAACTGTTAGTTATAGGTTTCAATTAGCTTGTACTTACTGTTCATTGTTAATGTACAATATGTGCTAACTGGAAAATTTTTAAATTGTTGGATAAGCTGCAGGGAGTTTTCGAACTGATCTCTCTCTGCAGTTAATTCTTCTTTCTCTTTCTCCAGTGCTGCCTTATCAGCTTGCAACATCCTGTGTGCCATGCTCTCGTTGGTGTACAGAGCCTGAAGAAGGTGTGGATACTGGTTAAGTTTAACTTTAGTTTACTGGATTGATTGTGTTGTGCATTGGGTTGACAGTGTTGTGCATGAGGTTTAGCTGCTCAGTTTTCTTACCAAAATTGAGGTGTATTTTGAAAGATACTTGGCGTCTGTGTCGGAAAACAACAGTCTGTCAGTCATTTTTTTCAACACGCTTATCTCACACAAATACAGATTACTGCTTGTCACTGAAAGACAATTTTCACTTAACATATTTTCAACAGACATCTATTAAGACTAGGCTTTATAGGTGATTGAGAGAATTAGCAAGAATGTAGCACACTAGTGCAAAGCTGTTGGGTCCAAATGTGGGGAAACATTTCTTACTCATACTTACTTAAGACACACATAGTGGTTAAACCTGCCAATAAGAGAATACACAATAGCCCCAGAGCAACTGTAGCCTGTCTGTATGATGTATATCTGGGGAAAGCCACATCCTCTTTAAGAGAACAAAATCAAATGGATTGCGTTATTCTGGGCAATTCACAAGACACACACTGAAACAATGTTAAGTATGAATACATTTGGTATTATGGTATCATTTGTCATTGTAAATAACATTGTAAGCATTTTTACATAATATGGTTAAAAGTATAAACCAAGCACAGATGAACCCACTGCAGGAGAACCCGTGATATTCAGGAGTAAAATTTCAGCACCTCCAATGTAAAACGTGTTTCCTGGAATAAACAAATGTCCAAGCATGTAATTCTAATTCATAATTAAGTACCGCAAACAGGAGAGATTTTCCCAGTTGTCACAGGAGTGGTTTGTGGTATTTCCTTTTTTGTCTTCTTGATTTCTGAGTACACAACATTATCAGTCTCTGCATCTGTTAACAAACAGGAAGCAAAAGGTTCAGTGGGAATAATATGTCATTTTAGGGCATATTATAATCGTTTTTAAATAGGTTTGAAAACAAATAGAGAAAAAAAAAGCAAAGAAAATAATATACAGTTGTACTCTATCTCAGTATTTCTGGTACAAACAAACAGCTATTTGCTAAATACTAGGTGAAATGACAGTAAATGACAGAAAAATCTGAGTAAACCTACAATATCTTTAGGTTATCTCTGTGGATCAGACAAGTACATACAAGTTTTTTTTTACAAAACTAATATTATGTATTTACATTATTTCAGTAGCACATCAACCCTGTTACTCCTAAAAATGTAATGGCCAACAGTAACAGAGTTAAAGACTAATCAGTTCTTTGCTATTTATTTAATGACTAAGATCCGTCTTATGAATCTGGTTACCTGAGGAAATGTTTCAATACGTTTTCAGATATATTGTTTTTATTTCTGCTGTATCAAAGAGGACAGACACAATAAAACCTATATAAAACGTAAACAATTGTTGATTGTTTTTATTTTCTTTCACTAGTCATTGGTTTCCAGGTTGAAATAATAAACTGTAAGAAAAACAATTTTAAAGGTCAAACTCACCTTTAGCCACAACAGGGGTAGCTGTACCGAAAACAATTGTGGAGTAGTTCAAATCATCTGCCATTGTGACCGCAGGCTCTGGAGGAACAGTTGAACGTTACTCACACCTGAATGCTTCTCCTTTTGAAATTCAACTGTGAATTGTGACGTTTAACCCTTGGAAAGTACTGCTTTTAGAAACATTGTACAGTCCCCTTTTACACTCCTTTTACACCCTTTTTAAACTCAACTTTGCTGTGTATCAGCCATCAGACCAAGTTCATTATTATAATTCATTAATGTGTCATTTTTCAATGTGTTCTCTTTATTATCAGTTGGTTTATATATGATTAAGTATATATCCTGTATATATATCTAATCAAAACAGAACAAATCTAATTATGTTTTGTTCACCAAAAATACAGTATCTTAGTATAACCACAAAAGCATGAATCTACACTGGGTATTCAATATATTGTTAAAAAAATCCACAGCTAGAATACTGCATTTCCGCTTCAGCTAATTCATCATCCAGTGACGGACCAAGGTATACAGTTATGGGTGAATTGTTGTCAGTTTTGCCATGATAGTCTCTGGATCCTCAGCAACTCTGTCTGGCATAAAGCACCTAATGAAGATGATTGAATGAATATGTGCTTCAAGCTATCTTTACCCCACAAGGTGGCGCTGTGAAGAATGCAGTAGTTTAGTAATGTGACTGAAAGAATGATCAGATAATAAATAAAGAATAATGTCAGCATGTAGGGTATAAATGTATTTTTTACTGACTAATACATTTTATATTTGTTTTATATTTGTATATGTTATATATATATATATGTAAGGTAGTATAACTGATTTTTAAGTAAAATTCATCATTGAAAACTAAAACATAAAACTTTCAGTCAGATATAAATATGTATATTCGTATTCTTCAGATTCTAAAATATCTAGGAAATTACTGCTTCTCAGATATGCAGCAGTGCTAGAGTTAATTCCACAAATGACATCACTGCTTTCCCCCACTGCAGCCCACCACCCTTTGTCCCCCTGCCCTCCCCCTTTCCTCACACACTATGAAAGGAGTGCTCTTCTGTGCTGGCCATTCTGCAGGTCCAGACCCCTGAGCCACACATACAGACAGACCGGCTGTAGTTCTTGTAGACCTAAAACAAGCTGCGTCCCACTGAAATGGAGATCTTCAGTTCCCGGCATCCACTCTCCTCCACTGGAGCAGAAAAGTATGAGATGCTGGAGTTGAACAGAAGGCTGGAGTCATACCTGAACCATGTGAAGTTACTGGAAGAGGAGAATCAGCTTCTTTGGGGAGAAATCCAAGCCATGCGAAGAAACCAAGACACTGGAGGGCAAAGGAAAGCTCAGGAGGAGGCACTCAGTCTGGCCAGAAACGAGCTGCAGAACACTTGGAGAGAGAAGGATTGTGTGGAACTAGAAGTCAGCAACATGCTGCAGGAGATTGAGGAGCTGAACATACTGAGACAAAAAGAGAGGTCTGCACAGACTGAGGCTAAGAGAAAACTTGAAGAAAGCAGGAAGACACTGGAGGATGAGAGGAGGATGCAGATCTGGCTGAGAGAACAAGCTGCTCATCTTGAGAAAGAGATCTCTCTACAGGTGCAGCTCCATCAGGAAGACCTGGCAGCCCTGAAGTCCTCATGTGCCTTCTCAAAACCTGTGCTAATGGCTCCTCAACACAGCCAGACTCTCAATCTCCATGGCCTGGGGGAAGAGTATTCACAGAGAGCTGCCCAAGCCTGGCATGAAGCAGCAAGTGTGTACAAGACACAGATGAAGAAACTAGAAGAAAGACTGACTCAGACCATGTCTGATATGACACTAATCAAACAAGAGAAGAAGGAGAGTCAGCTACAAGTACAAGATTTAGCCAAAGAACTGGAAAGTGCAAAGGCCAAGAGAGAATTGATAGAGAAGAACATGGTACAACAGAAGCAGAGGCAGAATCAAGACATTCAACATCTTCAGGTAAAATAAAGTTGTTGTTTATTTTCATTTAAGAGAATAAATCAGTGTTAAATTAACTTATTTCCAAATATCTGTGTAGCAACCAAGTCTATATGAATTAGAAACAGCAACATATTTTTACATTATTATTAGATGCAAAAACAATAACTTGACTTCCTGTCATTGTTTTTCTCATCTGAAAATATATTTTTTTAAATTCTTCAGCTGTTCTCATTGAGTTCTTGGTATAGTTATATGCTTCCTAAAATTGTAGTGCAAATGTACCTTTAATTGTTTTATAAATTGTGAATGTACAGATGAGCTTCATTTTTCATTTTTCTTATCACAGGCTGATAGTACACATGAAGATATGCTAAAAAGAGTAAAATGTTAGGAATCACTGATAATGATATTCCGGGCCATAAAGTTTTTGATCACTGAGCTGATTACTTGGCACAGACATATTTATTTGAAAGTTTTCAAAGTAACTTTTTTTGAAGCAAAAAGAAAGAATTTGAATCATGACAAAATCTAAAATGAAGTTTATTGAAAGAAGATGAGCTTTATGCTGTATTTTTTCATTATCCTTTTTTCTTTAAAGGCTCATGTAGAGGCCCTGGAGGCAGAAAAGCTGGATCTCGGAGAGCAGATTGGGGATCTGTTGGTAGAGAGTCGCAATCTGCTGAAGACTAAGATGTCTTTGAACCTCGAGGTGGCTACTTACAGGTATTCTTTTGCATCTTGGGCCGTATCATGGAAATCCTCTTCCTATTACTCTTTAGATTCACTATATTCTTTAACACATAATGTGGACATGACAGCACTGCTATACTCTATACAATGTAACTGATATTAATGAGTTAGAAAGAGCTTTGAATAGTCTTTTCCTCATCGGTCATCCAAAACAGCCCCTCACCCATCTAAGGAAATTGTCTGAAGAGAAAGGGAGCTCAAAGAGGACTTAGTGATAATGCTGGAAAGACAGAAGTCTAAAGTCTCCATGCAGTCAGACCCCTAAAATGAGGGGAAAAAAAATTAGGGGAAAAAACATCTTCTTGAACCTTCATCAAAGTTAGGTATTAAATAGGTTATTACAAACCGTCACTAAAAGTATGACTGCAACAAAACTTGAATAAAGAATGTAGTATAATTTACATTTTCCATCAGTGTATTACATCCAATTTACGACTAATTTTATTGTCCTGTTGCACTCACACTTGTGTATCTGATGGTGCATGAGCTCCATTACTACTTGCTACTGTGTGATAAATAAAGTCAGTGACGTTGGCATGTGCACTGCAGATGGCCTAACAAAGACAAATCTGACACTTCATTTCCATAACAACAACCCTGGGCTCAAGCTTGCTTCTTGAGAGCAATACAAACCTCTATAGCTCTTCTTTACTTTTTAGAGATATATACACATTCATTTCTTCCTACTTTACTACTGAAATCTATGTTCAGTTAACATTTGATCTGTAGTCACAGTAAGTATGCACACAAATAATACCAAAATTTAAACAAAGGACTATGAAGATGAAACAGAAAGTGAGGTCTCTTTTATTACTGGTCTGAATGTATGGTGCAGTTCAATTCACTATAGATATCCTGAGCTATCCTTTCTCTTTGGAGCAATGTCAGATGACCAATAAGTAAAGCACTTATGGTGTTTCATTAACACCTCTATGAAATTTTCCATTACAGTACTCTAATCATCATGTTTACTGAAAACAACAGACTTATACCCTCTAGTTTTTTTAAACTTGGTTGTGAACCATATAACTGGCAGAAAGTATTTTAGTTAAAAGTGTCAAGTTTTATTTTCAGAAATGTTGTTGGTGTTGGTTGTATCTTCATGTGCTTTTACAGTATATAGGTGGGTTTGGAAAGTAATGAAAAATGTGTTAATGCATGTTTATAACAGAATTTTTTTATGTGTTTTTAGAGCTTTGTTGGACAGTGAAAGCCTGAGAGTTAACAACCAAGCTGCAAGTAAGAGGAACAGGAGAGTCTCACATTTAGGTATTTCTTTTATATAAGAGATTTTAATATAACACAACACATCAGGATATAATGTTGCACTTGTGTGTAGATGACCTGCCATTTTACTAAATGGAGCCTGTCCTGATAATAGCAGTCTGAGTCCCTATAGGTCACCAGACCAGATGGCTGTTTCCAGTAATGTAGGCTAGGGGATCAATATATCCACATTACACCATTACTTCATTACTACTATGTATCCTGATAATACCTCTGGGAGAATGATTAGAGCTCTATGATCACGATTGAGCATTCAAAGATTATTAAGAAGAAACTATGCAGTAGAATTTTAATATTACAATGTATGAGAACTTAAATACTGTACTGTTATATGACTAGGTTTTCATTTTATATGAAATATTAGACCTATCATTGAGGAGAACCCATTCTTCCTGTTCTCCAATTTCATTCACAGAAGGAATCACTAAGTCTCCCGAGATTCCTCCAGGCACTCAAGCCATCTCTTCCAGTCTGTTCAGCAGTCCACTAAATACAACCTCCAGATCAATCACCCATAAAGCTAACCTCGTGACTCCAACTCCTACAAGGAGCCTGGCACTAAGAACTCCACAAGAGACACTCAAGAGATCTCAGACAACCAAGGAAGAGGATGTCATTGTAAGGGAACAGAAGCAAAAACTAGAAACATCTGCAATTATATCAAAAAAACATCTTAATGGAGCAGACTCCAGTGATCATTATGGAGCTGAGGAGGAAGCAAGCTCTGCTGCTTCTGTCTCTGACTCTGTAGTCCCTAATGCTGTAGATGAGCCTGAGTCCATACTCAGTATTAATGGTAAAGAAGATTTGCACAAAGTTCTTAAGGCAGAAGTTGAACGGGTTTTGTTTAGTGCCAATGAAACCGCAACAATTGCCTCGCTAGCTGGACATCCCGAAACTCCAGAGAGTTTGACCTCTAGTCAGCATATTGAGGAAGCAAAGAGTTCAGAGGATGGAGATGAAGAGGAGACTGAGGTGTCTACTGAAATGGCTCAAATATCACATGCGCCTGTGTCTGCCTGGGAGGAAAATGAGACAGTGATACAAGAAGTCAGAAACCTAGTCTGTGAGAAAGAGTTGGAGTCAGAGGACATCGATGAAAACTGCACACAAGACTTTAAAATGGATTCTGATCCTGCAGAAGTACAACTACTTGCTGAAAACACTAACACACCTGCTTCAATGTTACTCCAGGAAATACCACAATTGTCTGCAGATACATTCAGCCCGTTTGAGGATGACAGTGAAATTCTAACATGGGCAGATGTAAAAGAAGATGTTTTACATTTTGTAGAAGAAGAGTCACTGAAGAGTGTACCAGAAGTCAAGAGAGAGTCAGAGGAAGGGACAGAAGAAGTGCAAGAAAAAATGGAAGTAGAAACTGAATGGCCTGGTATTGAAGTCCTGGAAGGTCATGAGTTTGATATTACAGTGCATGAAGAGGAAAATGAAACTGAGCAAGCGAAAACAGTGGAGCAAGAGGAACTGATTTATGTTCAAGAGGAAAGGATGATAGTGGAAGAAATTGAAGAAAGCTTTGGTAAACAAAAAGCAGAGTTAATGATGAGTACATGTGAAAAAGTTGACTTAATTGGTGAAAATGCTGAGTTAGTGATGGATACGTATGAAAAAGATAATCTTGTAGGTCAAAAAGCTACAACAGTGATAGATGCATTCAACAAAGATCAGTTAGTTGAATATAATGCAGAAGAGGAGCAGAGACAAAGTGATGAAGACGAGTCATTAAACATCTCTGCATCATGGAAAACTGACCCTGGTGAAGCAGACAGCTATGCTCAGGAGAACACACTAGCAGATACTCGTCCCCTCATACATTACAAGAGTGACGAAGAGACAGATGCCAACATCCCAATCTCTCATCTGGGTGTGAGTGAACATATTGACAGTGAGGAAGAAAGGGAGAAACATGAGGGGGGCAGCAACAGGAGCCAGATAATCGCCAAACGCTTTGACACCATGGAGGATCTATCTGAGGAGCCAGAGCTAGGCAGCATAGATGACATAATCACAGATGAATCAGCACAAAATGAGTTAAGAGAGAGCATGAGTGAGGAGACTGATATTCACAATGAAAGTGGTGAGATAGACAGCCATGTCAAAATGGATGATGGTTTATTTGATAAATCTGAAAGCGACCTTAGATACAATAGTAATGAGAACAGTCTGGGTGAGGATGAGACAAAAATTGAGAACTACCATCTGTCAACAGTTCTGGTTGAGAAACAGGAAGAAGGTTCACAGTTACCTGATGGGAGTGCAAGTTTCTACAGTGAAACCAGTAAGCAGCAAACACTTCTGACTACAAAGTCCAATATCAGTGAAGTTGCCTTAACAGAAAATAGAGACAATGCAGACAACATGAATGTAGAATCTATAGAAATCAATCTAGCAGATGAAAGTGAAGACAAGAAGTATTTTGACACTCCATTACCTGAACCATCCCAAGAACAATCCCTTGCAGAAGAACCTTTTGAAGAAATTTCCACAGACATCACACCATCTGATGATCCACTATATGAAACTGATATTACTGAAGAACATGTCTGTCCAAAAGAGGAGGATGTGCAGTCGAACCTGTCAATGCTCACTCATGCAGATTTCACAGATGAATTTTCTCCACATAATCATCCAGACAGTCAGACAATTAAAGACTCAGATCTGGAAGAGCCAAATAGTTCTGAGGACGAATCCTCAAATGAGAGCCAGTGTTCTCAGCTGCTTTCCCAGAGTGAGATGCATGCCCATCAGCTAGAAAAGGACAGTGCAAGTACTATGGACGTAGTCTCAAATACCGATCCTTTCTTCACAGGCCTTGTCTCAGGTGTAATGAAAAAGGAGAGCTCTGAATCCTGTAATGATCTTCAAGCAGAAGATTTGGAGAATAATGAGGAACAGCAACATGCAGTAGACAGTAGCGGTGGTGTATTGGGTGAAAATGCTGAGAGCCTTTCACAAGAGTGGGAAAATTTGGGCCATGAAATTACCAGTGCATCCCACAGTATACATAGCACTGCAGAAGAATTTGGTGATTTGGAAATGGAGAACAAAAAAGAAAACATGAATATTTTCCAAGGAGGTGCCATGAAAGAAGAATGTCAGGCTAATGAAAAAGATAATGACCATAACAGCTTCTTTAGTTCAAGCATTAAGGAGGGCATTTGGAGTGCAACAAACACTGAGATTGCTGCTACATATGATCCAAATAACCAAACAGAGACTGAGAGATACTCAGACAAAAGCATTAATCCAAACCAAACCATGGCCTTTGGGGAGGACTGGGGAAATCTTGAAGTACCAACAACCAACAGCAAACCTGAGAAAGATATGGACACCTCTATGATTCAAACAACGGAGAAGGGAGGGGAAGAGCAGAAGATGCCACACACCAAACATGTACAGAGTAGAGATGGAGATAAGGAGACTGTCAACGCAGAGGATTCCACTGATGAAGGTGACTCCTGGTCTTCTGGTGAAGAGTAACTGCATTCTATAAGCATTACTCATCTCACACATCTGCAATATTATATTCATTGCGGAACTGCAGTGGCACAGAATGGAAAGGGAAAGTAAGGTAAAACAGTGAGAAGTATAACATAAATATATATCAATTAATTAATATTAGTGCATTTCCTAATTGATATTCCTAATTGATCTGTGTCAGGATGCTGTTCTTACTGATTTTGACATTGATTTGTCTACATTTTTAGGTGAAACAAATAAGGTTGGGATTTTTGAACAATATACTATAATAAACAAGATTTGAATTGCATTGTGTTTCTGTGTTAATTTCTTTGAGAGAATACGTATGTATGATATACAGACATACAATGGAAACATCAAGGAAAAAACACAACCCTAATATAAACATCACTGATTTATGTAATAATGATATAACTGGTACACTGTAGTACCAATAAAATCTTTTTTCAGTGGCACTAAGTAGATTCAATAAATGAAACCATTCATTAAAATTATGTTAAATGAATCATAAAATGTTGTGGGATAGAGGCACTGTTCAAAGGCAAAGAGTTTTAGATGTATCACCATTGATCTCATCATTGCCAGCATAACACAGTTCTATCTCCAAAACCAGCCTGCAAAAGGACAGAAAGAACTGGGTACTTTTTTCCTTCTGTCATTAATCACGACAGTGGCAGGCCTTTAGCTTTGTATCTCAGACCTGTGCTCAGTATGAGGCTCATTGAAGGCCAGAGGAAAAGAGAGAGAGTGAGTGAGGGAGACAGAGCAGGAGATAGTAATTGCATTACCTCAGCAGTCTGTCATGCTCTTTTTTTCATCTCTAAATAGATTTCCAGCCTGCTGCTGTGAGCCTTTATTATTTGGGCAACCAGAAATGGACAGTTGTTGCGCACACACAGATCAGGATTTAGAGAGTCCTCTGGGAGATAAAACAAAAGCGAGCAAGGGGAAGAATCTTGCCTCTGGTCCAGTCTGCCCCCTCAGCACCTGCTCCCTGTGATGACATTAGTCATTTCCACAAGCTTCCTGTAGCACATGACACAGCACAACACACTTGATGCAAGAGATTGCAACTGGATTCTAAAAGCAACTGCAGGGGTGTAGTTTGGACTATAGTGAGACATAAGGATAAGCAAGTTCTAAAATAAAACAAAGCCACATGATCACTAAACGCCTAACTGAGATTAAAAAAGATATACTACATTGACACTTCATTGACATTATTGACAGTGAAACACAGAAAACATGAATTGAAACATTGCCCTTTCATTCATATTAAAAGCCACAACCCAGAGAAAGATAAGGGTTGAATTGAGATGCGTGTCCTCAGTACCACGTGCCATCTGTCTCCATTAATGAGCGTCCATTGATTTCCTGGAAGCTGCTGGGTAATTAAGTATCTGTAAAATTAAATCAAGAAAGACTGGACACTACATTCAGATACAAATTGCATTTGTCTGAGTAATGGCATGCCTTTTATTTTATATACTATTTAAAAAAAAAAGAGTACTATCCTTCTCATTAACCCCACCCACTTTACAGACATGCAGCAGCTGAGAGAAGAACTGCACTAGATCATGGAGATCCAATTGCAAATCTGGATCTCTGACAGAGGAATGCAATTCTATATCAGCTGATAAGGCAAATGGAAAATGTCAGCAATGTTACTACATAAACAGTGTTTATAGCAACCATCATATGCAATCAATTAGCATTCAATTTTCCTTAAATATATTAGAATAGATTTGATAGCATTTGACCCAAAATGAATAATTGTCTAAATATAAATTTCACAGAATAAAGGCATTTGTGTTTGTTTAAAGAACAGTATAACTGCATTAGATAACATCAAGAAACTGCTTGTGTGCACCATCATTAAACCAGCAGTAGTGTTTACAAAGTAACAGCAAGTTAACAGATGAATCACAGCATGGGACTAAATAACAATAGTGAATAAAAAAAAATTTAAAAAATTCTGACAATGAACTATTATCTAACATCTTATGGTTTGTCTTGTATTTATTTTTTATTATGATGAAAATAAATAACCGTTACTGCAGGTATTATACTTTTATACTTTATTATACTTTATACTTTGTGTCATTGTAAAATACTACTACTACTACTACTACTACTAATAATAATAATAATGTGAATGATAACAACAACAACAACAACAACAAAATAATAATAATAATAATAATAAACACTTTAAATAATATGTTACTGTTATACGTACTTATGGTGTGTAAATGGTTTGTTAAACATGTCTTGATTTAATGGTTAGCACCTGCATTTATTTGGCAGATATTTTAGTAATAAACCCTTCAGTCCTAAACAGACTCCGATCCATACAAACAGCCGGCGGTGGTGTAAGATTAAAATTAAACTAAACAGGAGTAGCTAGTGAAACTGAAGCTGAATGATCCATCAGGGTAGAGTGTTGGAGAGGTGTTATTATTGGGACATCAGATGAGGGGTCACTGGTCATCTGTAAGCGACAAGTTAACAGTTGCCTTTGACATCGCTGCTGACCAGTTCAGCTGACACTGTGGTCATCAGGTCTGCTGAGAACAGTGCTGAATTCCCACTAACACTTACACCTGCCTGGAATAACCACCACAAATCCTTTCAGCTATGCAAAGTTAAAAAAAATATATAAATCAAGCCAACAGTCATTTATCTGTTCAGAGAGATGAATCACCAGCACAAGACTTGGTCAGGAGAATGATGAAAACTGCACTGATTTCTGGGTCTGATCAAATATGATAAAATGGCTTCTATTTCCATCTAGTGGACAATCTGGGAAGCACATTTAATATTAAAGCTAAAAAGGATGGAGCAGGAATTTTGTATTAGATTACACACATTTGTTAGTCTTAGATGGTGTCACTGAAAGCAACAGAACTTTGCTTCTAAATGTATCTATTTATTTTTTATCTAAATTCTAGATTTATATTAAGTGTACACAATATAAGCAGGTATTCACCTACAATTGTACACCTACTGCTTCATGCAAACATCTAATCATAAAATTATGATTAACTCAGATAAACACTGTACAATTGTGGTGAGCAGAAAAATATCTCTGAATGAATATGTCAAATTATTAGGCACATGGGCTACAACAGCAGAAGACCATGTGATGATCTACATCTGTCAGCCAAGTGCAGAAAGCTGAGGCTGCAGTGGGCAAAAACTTAAAATATGGACAGCTGAAGGCTGAAAGAAAAAAAAATAGCCTGGTCTGATGAATCTCAATTTCTGCCGAGTCATATTGATGGTACGGTTGATGGTACAGACTTTGGAGCAAACAGCATGATTCCATGGACTCATTCTGGCTTGAGGCTGAAACTGAAGCTGTTTTAAGAGCAAAATGAGACCCTAAATGGTATTAGTACAATGTTCCTTATAAAGTGCTCTTTAAATGTATTTACTATTATTGAAAAATTTTAAAATGTGCCTTTTTATTTTGAGAAAAACAACTGGCTTTTTCCAGGTGTGAGAAGAATGAGGGAACTGGGTACATTTGTTCACACAGCCTGGATGGGAAGGCAGGCCATAGTCCATCACAAAGCAGCACTCATTCAAACCTAGAAGCAATTTAAAGTAACAGTGTGTTTGGGAGGTGGGAGGACACTGGAGAACTCATAGGAAACCAAAGTGGACACAGGAAGAACTTACAAAACTCCAGACAGACAGTAAACTGAGCTCAGGATTAAACCAGGTGCAAAACTCAACAAGACACACTGACAATGAAAGAACTGAAAATCAGACCCGGACTTCTTTGTAGGTCAACTTGTCTATTTAATATATAAAATACAGTAAAACATACGCAAAAGGGGGAAGGGAAGGTCATAAAGGACAAATGGATACTTTGGTACAATAACAAACACTTTTTTGTAAAAGCAGTATATAATTTGTAATAACATATCAGTGCATACTTTGTTTATGAAAATATACACAAATTGTATATCATTCTCCGAAAACAACAGAAAATATCTTTTGTTTACAACAAAACTCAAAGCATACTAGCAGAACACAATATATTAGCTATTTTTCTTTAAACTTTTTTCTTCAATTTCTATTCTAGTTGTGTGTGGTGTATATTCTTAATGAAATTACATTTGTTATTATTATATGACTCATTCTTTGTTTGTTTTTACGCCCATGCATTGACATCTGTGTCTGATCTGAATAAATTAAACGCGTGACTATCCCTACTCTTCTATGTGTAGAGATAGTTTTGTACAATTGACTAAAAATTGCAGCATTTGACTGGTCACTCTATCAGCTTGTTTATCACTTCCCTCAGTTACCAATAAGTACTAATATCACTACTGACGTTTTTGTCTTAATAAATTCGTGCAATATTAGTAACACCCCTTTGAAGAAAACAATAAAAACAAAACAAAACAAAAAACCCTGAATACAAAGATATTTATATAGTATTTCATATATAATAAAATAAAGTCAAATTCAAATAAAATAAGATGCCTACCCTACACAAAAAAAATGCAGAAAATAAAAATCTTTAAATTATCATTATTATTATCATCATCAAAGATGATAACAATAATGGTAATGATAACCATTATAACAATTATAATAAAAACAGACAATAGAACTGTCACCAGCACAAATTAACACTAGAAAAATTGAGCTTCTCTAAACATCATACATAGGGGATATGGGGGCGAAAGTTAACTATTCACGTGACGATTGTCTTTCCTTTTGAATACAATGACTCTTAACATTACCAAAACGATCCTTTTCAGAGCTTGCAAACTTTTCACACCTCAAGAAAACGTTCAGAAATCTGTTAATTTGTTCAAAGCTCAAGCTTAAAGTCTACAGGTGTTCCAACGTGCAGACCAGAGGTGGTACTAGGTGATTGTGTGTGTGTGTGTGTGTGTGTGTGTGTGTGTGTGTGCGTGCGTGTGTTGTTGGCTAGGAGATATGGATTCCTGGTTGTGATGGTTTAGGTGAGATGGCCGCTTGCCAAACAAAAAAAGAGAAGGGCAGTGAGAGAAAGGGAGTGAGAGACACTGGGAAATGGAGAGAGAGAGTGACAAGGTTTAAAGAAAAAAATAAAAATAAAAAATAAAAATCAGCTGCCAAGACGAAGGGACTGATGCAAGGCAGATCTCACCTGAGCATATACATATAATAATGTAAGTTATTCCACAATGACTATGCAATATTTAGCCAAATAAACCAAACTCTGAGACACTTCATGGTGACTCCTGATTTAGGGAAAATCTTTCCATTCAACAAGGCTATTCTTTTTTTCCACCAATACTTCATCTCATTAGATATGTCACAGAATCTCTCTTTTTTAAGCATTTGGGGGAAATGACAGACTACAGATTTGGGATATCAATACACACAGCACTGTTTAAATCATTTAAAACCATTCTGTTCCATCTTGGAACAGAGATTGCTGCTTGTCTTCTTCTATTCTTCATTACCAATAATGAAACATCCTTCATTCTATTCACTACACTAATGACCATAAAACAATTTGTGTACATTATTGTTTCAATAATAGACATCTCTTTTTTTGCATTTTGAGAATTGCACATTTGCAACACATGTCGAGTTAAGTCTAATCTATTATGTTTATAAGTACAACGTCTTTTTACAAAAGTGACAGTTGTCTCTAATAATTGTTCACTGTCAAAAAACGAGGCGTGAAATGTGGGGCCACAAACATGAGCTCTTCTTCCCTGAACGGCATGCTGTTTCTGCGAGGAGGGATGGAGTGTCTATGCTTAGAGAGCTGTGTTAATGTAGACCAGTAGGAACAGTCCTGCAGATATTGCGTGAATGTGAAAGCCAGGTGGTCAAGCCAGTATGAAGGAAAAGGAAATGAAACCAGACCAGCATGACAAACGAACTGAGGAGAGCAATGCTGTGTGTGTATTCTGTTAATTGTGTGCACATGAAGGGAAGTGACCAAAAGTAGGAAAAAATAAAAAGAGAACACATCCCCTTGTGTGAAAAAAAAACAGCTGACTAAAGAGGGTAAAGGGTTTGTGTGTTGTGGTGGTGTGAGTTGATTTAAAGTGCACTCCATCAGAATATCAATTTCAGAAAAAAAAGAAAGAACGAATAATTATAATAATAAAAAAAAGGCATCGCTCCTGAAACAGTCATACCCATGCCTGTGCCCCTTGCTGCATCTCTACTAGGCTCGCTCGCAACACGGTAATTTATTTACACATAGAAATAGAAAGACATGTCCACTGAGAGTTACAGCTCTGCTTTAGGCAGATCCAGCACAAAGTGTAAGATCATACACATTTCTCTATGTACAGTCCCCCTCCCCGGACTTCTCCTCCGCTTCACCACAAAGCTACACTCCTCTCCAGTTCTACAATCCTCGTGCCCATGTGCTGAGAGCTCTCCGAATCCGTCCTCTGTCTCCGATCCTCTCCTCTCGTTACACAAGAGCCTTTGCAGAAACACGGAGGGGAGAAAACTGGATATTTACACGCTCCGAAAGCCTAGAAACCCGCAACCCTGAACCCACCAAGGCTCAGATTGCTTCTAAACACATCTGGGTTCTTTAAACAATGGTTTAAGAAAAATCTCGCTTCTTAAGTTGATCTACCAAACATTTGAATTGCAAAGCCAGACATACAAGTAATAAATACAGAATTTTAGGTTGTTTCTCACATAAACTAGCGGTAGTGACTCTAATACAGCCACTCACTCTTTAAGACAGAGTGTTCAGCTGAGCAACATGTGTATACAATTGTATTTAATATCAGGACTTCAAGGAGTTCAAATCGTACAAATAGGGCTACATTTCCACTACACCATACGTACGGTACAAACATACGTACTCGTGTGTACAAAAGTGAAGAAAGTGAAAAATTTGCCTCTCCTGCAAACAAAGAGTGGCCATAATGAGCTGTTCATGTAGAGGTGCACTGCTGAGGGATGTGACGCAAGTTTGCAGAGAGAAAAAGCAGGAAACATACTTTGAAACCATGAATGAACTGAGCACATGGATGTTTACCAGCCACTGCCACATCATCTCTGTCCCACTGTGTGCACACACTATTATTATTATTATTATTATTATTATTGTTGTCGGTCTGTGGTTCTATGTTCATTAAGAAATTGTGTGGCTGAGTTCACCTCAAGAGTCACCGTAGTCCGTCCCTGAAATATTTTTAAATCTTGAATAGGTCAGCTCATTCATGAGAGATTCAGACTTCATCCTTTTGCATGATTAACAACACAAAGATCCTGACTGATGATTAAAACCCAACATTATCAGACATCTTGTACATCAGTACTACAGCTGTTTGAGTATGATAGTCAAGAAGAAGAAAGTTACAAGAATTGAGAGAGAGAACAGCTATAAAAAATAAACAGCAAAAACACACGCACACGCACACACACACACACAAGAAAACAATGGGGAAATTAACCTCAAACAACAATAACATGACATGGATATCAGCTTCTGAGAGGCTACTCTACACTTTACGGTGAACAACTTGGCTGTCTGAGCGGTTTAGCTGGACTTGGATCAGAAAGTTAAAGTGTGTCAGTGTGGAGACAGGGCTGTGGACAGAAAAGACTGATCAGAGGTCAGTGAAGCTGGCATTTTTTTTCCTACTCTGCTCTGTTGAAACAAAAAGCCTCCCACCCTACACCTGTCCAGAACACTCCAGCTCTTTAGACTTGCATGTGCACTGCATTGGCACCTCTGTCCATGACTATCTTTGCATGTGTGTACATATATGCAGTGTGTGTGTGTATGTGTGTAAAACAGAAAAAGAGTGTGTTGCATGCATGTGTCTTGGGTGCAGATGAAACTGTGTCAGAGAAAGGCGATGTGTGTGTGTGTATGTGAGAGTGAGACAGAGTGTAGCTCTTGCAGGTTGTTTTTATGTGGACCAGGAATCCATTCTCATGCGTTTGGCATCCTGTGACTCTGCAGAGGCTGTTTGATCTCCTGCTGCTCTGATTGCCCCCAGTGCGGCCACACTGAAATCCGGAGGCCGTGGCTGGCCTGTGTCTTCTCGCTCGCTGCTGTTACTGCTGCTGCTGATGGTGTGGAGTGGCGAGCGGCCTGAGGCCTCCACCCGCACGGTTCCTGGGTATTGGGAGACACTGAGAGCTGCCGTGGAGCTTGGGGTAGTGCGCTCTCGGTTAGGAGACACTGGTTCTGACTTGATGCTCACGCTTGGGTTTGTGTTCACCGTCAGAGTGGCACCATGAGGGATGGGACCCACTGGCCTGAAATAGGAGGGAGAGGGAGAGAGGGAGAGAGGGAGAGAGAGGGAGAGAGAGAGAGAGAGAGAGAGAGAGAGAGAGAGAGAGAGAGAGAGAGAGAGATTAATAGGAGCTTTAAAAACAGCTTAGTGAGTTATAACAAAGACAAAGTGCTGACAGAAACTGCACAGAGATTAAACAGGAGCCCATGAAAACATTTTTTTGACAAATCTGCCACATAATCACAAAAACAGCCCTGAATCAGCAACTGCTTGAGCCATCCTAATAGACAAAAAAACAAGCATCACAGTGTATGTGTGTATGTGTTCATGTGTGTACTTGCATGTTTATATCACTTAGTGGGAACAAAGTGACCCCACAAGCAAAGGAACATTTAGTTTATTCTTGTGGGGACATCTGGCTGGTTCATAAGAAAATCTGCAATTTTTTCTAGGTAAAAAATAAAAATAATTAAAAAAATGTTTTCCGGTTGGTAACTGATGTTAGATGTAAGAGAAGCTACACCTTAAATTAGTTGCATTAAATAATTATGTCAATGGAAAATCCTTGCTTAGAGGTTCTGAATGTGTAATATGGCCTATATGTGTGTGTCATAATGCTGTGTGTGTGTGTGTTCTGCTTATGAGGCAGTCTGACAAACATAAGATAAAGCACAAAGACATTGTAAAAGCAACAGGAAAGCAGTTTGCTCCCTAAGCCATGCAGCTTTTTCACTCCTTTTCCACTGACATGTCATTGATGTTACCTGCTTATGTGCTGTTGGATTTTAATAATGAATAGCTAATAAATAAATGTCCATGAAAGAATTAACTTATTGTACATTTGGCAGAGAACACCTGCTTTCCTTTCCAAAGCTAAATCCTCCACCATCTACAGACAGCACACAGACATGTGCAAGAGTTTGCAGATGCTCATAAAAGGTTTAATACGTTTACCATTAAGCTTCTCTCCTTTTCAGTTTGTTACAACTGACATTCAATGTGCAGTTTTCAATTCAGGTCACCGATATGATGTCGCAATATTAATTAAGCTTTTGTTTATTTAAAACATTTTAGACCTCCCCACAATATTACTATCTTATTTACATGAATATCATTAAAACATTTTTTCTCAGTGGAAAAGGATTAACTCTGGTCTTTCTCCTGCTTTCTCACACACTAACCCAACCCAAACTCTTGACCTGCCTCAACTACAGAGCTGTTTTTCCTGTGTGTGTATGTGTGTGCTGTTACACAAACAGTACCTGCATGTGTTATGAATCCAGGGAGAAAGAGAGAGGCAAAGACAGGAGAATGCAAGTAACACCTCAGCCTTATACATTTGTATACAGTCACTTGATTACAAAGCGAATTATGCCTTGTTGCTAAATTTCAACAAAAAACGTGAACACGTGAAAAGGTGACAAAGACGCAACCCAGCCACTAAGAGCAGCAGGAAGACAAGATAGATAGATAGATAGACAGAGAGAGAGAGAGAGAGAGAGAGAGAGAGACAGAGCACAAGAAAAAGTGTGTGAGTGTGCAACAGACAGACAGAAGTCAGAAAGGACAGACAGACAGAAGTAAAGACAGTCAGTCAGACAGAAAACAGCAAGATTAAGAGAATACAGTACCAGCTGAGCCCATCCTCCCTGCCCAAGAGTAAGCTGGCCTGAGAGGTCACACTGCAGAGAAAAAGACAGGCGAAACACACTAGCACCTTCTTATCAATACTCCCCCGTCCCTCTCTCTCTCACACACGCACACGCACGCACATGCACACACATTCTTTCCCACACTCAAAGTTTTAAAATAGATGATGATGGCATGATCAGTGTGGCAGTACCACATGCACCACACACACACACACACACACACACACACACACACACACTCACAATCTCCCTGGCTTGTCTGCTCCAGTAGGAAAACACTCAACACTCACAGATACATGTCTGTCCCCATAAAACTAAATTCAACTGTTTCAACTGATCATGCGGTTAAACACACAGTCACACAGAGCTTTTTGAAACGCATGCTGAGAGTGAATACAGGAAGATGGGCGAGGTACATGACACTTAAATGCTACACTAGCTGCTGATGGTAGTTTGAGGACATGTGGTAAAGTGATTCCACTGGAAACAGTCAAGATCTGATATAAGAAGAGACACAACCTAGTGCAAGTCTTTAAAAAAAACAACCCTCTGGGAGACTTTATAATATGGAGAGCACAGGAAAAGATTAGTGAATAGCCAGTAAATAGCATAGATCAATAAGATGGCGATTACTGTACACTCAGGAAGTGTGGCCCTGTAAACCACAGACTACTCAGGGATCAAAAAAAGATACAGAATGTATATGTGTATATAAACAACAACAGATGCTGGAGATGATGTTGCTCACAAGAATCACATCACATTTCTTATTATTTATACAGCAATGTAAACTGTTTTTGTATATTTGATTTATACTGAAAACAAACAGGGGGCACGGTGGCTTAGTGGTTAGCACATTCGCCTCACACCTCCAGGGTTGGGGGTTCGATTCCCGCCTCCACCTTGTGTGTGTGGAGTTTGCATGTTCTCCCCGTGCCTCGGGGGTTTCCTCCGGGTACTCCGGTTTCCTCCCCCGGTCCAAAGACATGCATGGTAGGTTGATTGGCATCTCTGGAAAAATTGTCCGTAGTGTGTGATTGTGTGAGTGAATGAGAGTGTGTGTGTGCCCTGCGATGGGTTGGCACTCCGTCCAGGGTGTATCCTGCCTTGATGCCTGATGACGCCTGAGATACCCGAGATACCCGAGGTAGTTTGGATAAGCGGTAGAAAATGAATGAATGAATGAATGAAAACAAACAAACAAGTACATAAATCATAGGGTGATTATTTGTGCTTATTTTAACAGCTTGCATACTTTTAACATTTGTATTTACAGGCTAAGTTAAATAAATGCCCGGCTGATGACTGAACTTAAATTTTCACCTGCTTGCAATCACTACAGGCTACATTGCACTTTGGCCTACAGGGGGCGCTGGAATGAATGACTTTCAATCACACATGCTGGAGCCTTTCAAGTCTCTTGCGGCTATTGCTTTCTGAATTGCTTCCATGGATTAACTCACACAATTTCTTGAAAGTGCTCTAAAGCGTCTGAAAAACAACAAGCTCCTTCCTGTGACTTCATATCCGCCCACACGACAAACACAGATGGACGACGAGGGAAAACAGCAGATATAAATCACAAACAATTACAAAGCGAACTGAAGCATGAAGTGAGGTGTTCGCTGGCAGCAAAAGCACACTGACTATTTTTGAAACTCTATCAGAAGCTTGAGCTGTGACGGCCTCTACTGCAGACAGGATGACAGTGTGTGATTGGCTAGCACAGTGAGCCATCAGTGCAAGACTCACTAAAACAGAGTTCCCTTAGCAGCCTATTCACCTGACATTAGCGGCCAGACCGGAGATGCAGTTAGCCATCTCCCCGTTCTGTTTGTCTGCACCCCACATGCTGTGAACAGACCACAGAGAGCACACAAACATACAAACAAAGAGAAGATTAGAGAATATTAGTCCCTCAAATCTCACACACATATTCACACACACACACATATTCACATACACATATTCACACACATATTCACACACACATATTCACACACACACACACACTCACACTCACACACACACTCACACACACTCACATACACACACATACACACACACACACACACACACACACACACACACACACACACACACACACACACACTTGTTGCAGAAAAAAAATGAAAAACCTTAATGCCACTAGCAGTTGTGAGAAATTCACGGCTAAAACACACTGAGCCATTGCAAACCACAAAACCATAAAAAAAAAAACCCAGAAAGACAGAGTGTGTGCATGAATCTGCACAGCGGTTATTAGGTACACCACTCCAACACAACACCCAGACCGTTTTAACTTTAACAACTTAAAGTGTACTGGCAACAATATTGTGGATTTATATTCTTTTTAGCCAGAAACTATAACTTCTTACTACTGCTGAATTCTCTAGACTGAAGCCTAGAGCTATGGATTCATACAATGACTAAACAAACTGGTTAGGGCTGGGAAACAATGGCTTATGGAGATACTTGTAAATGAGATACTAAAAACATTAAGTGCAGATCCCCATTCCCTTCTAGTGTTGCAATGCTTATCAATCAATAAATCAATCAATAATTGTAACTAATAATAATTTCCAAAAATCAAATTTGATCATATTTTTTATTTGTCACATGTCATGCAGTACAGACTATGAAAGTAAATCTGGGGCATTTACTTTAAAAGTCTGACCCTTACCCAGGGACTGGAATTGAACACGTGCAAATGTATGATAAGAAAAATGCAAAATCTGTGGTATGCAAGCATTTCAGATTAGAGGAAGAAGACGCTATAAATTCTCTGCATGTGCATCTAAAATATATTCTAAAGGAAATACAACTAAATGATGTGTTCATCTGTGTGTCTATAGCCTAGTCAACTTAGTGCCACAAAGCTAAAGAAGAAAGTGTACTATATGCAGCCATTCACAAAAGCAGTCTACCATAAGAGTAAGCATTCAGAAGGATTTGTGTCCGTAATAATTTAATTAACAATCGTAATTCTAGAATTTGATTACTGTAACTGATAATTGTATTATTGTCCCCTAACTACTCCTATTAGGGCTGCATAATATTGTTACACACTGCAATAATCTTTAAAACAGACAATCCTTTCCTGTATTGAGCCTACTTTATCTCGACCAAAATCAAGCCAAAGTCACCATGTCGAAACCCACAGAAACTTATATACAAAGTTTTTTTTTTTTACATTTCTAAATTTTCAATACTAAATCTACAGCAATATTACTATAGCACAAGTAAGCACATTGTACTAATAGTTAATAACCTGACCTTCACAGTCATATGTCTATGTTCTGCGTCAAACTTAGAGGCACATGATTGTATGGGATGTCTTTACATGATGTAGCAATTTAAATGACAATTTCTTTTGGGAACAAGAATCCCAAACCTGTTCCAGCATGACAAGGCCCCTGTATGCAAAGTGACCGCTATGAAGACAGGGTTTGCTGTGGATGAACACCTTTGGGATCAACCTGAAAAGCAGACTGCACCAGGCCTCCTCACCCAACATCAGTGCCTCATATGACTAATGCTCTTGTGGTTAAATAAGTAGAAATCCAAACAGTCTGGCTGTCAGTCAAGTGGAAATCCTAGGAGCTTCATAGGAGCATGGAGTTTAATAAAACAGCAAAGGTGTGAAAATCCTTTGGCCATGTAGTGTATATTTTGCAGCCCTAAATGTAGTCTAATTTTAAATCTAATCCAAAATATTATAATCTACACAGCATCCCAGTTATATAAAGAGCTAATGGTAAAGAACACACTTTGTAAGAACACACTGTAATGGTTACAGACACACCACTAAAGAAACAACAAGCCATGTTAGAAGTAAACCATGATTAGTTTTGGTTAGGTTTGCACTTTGTGCAAAAGGGCTACTTTTGTCATGCGGCCCTGCTATAAAGTTGGTTGACTGAAACAGAAACTAGTGAGCAAACATGCGGTCAGAAGTTAGGTTTGTGCAGGTGTGTGTTAGTGCATAAACCCACTAATGCATGAGTTGGTGTGCGAGCGGGTCTGTCCATGCAGAACTTACACAAGGTTACTGAGTGAGGCCAGACTGATCTGTTGTGGTTGCTGCTGCTGTTGCTGAGCCTGGGATATGGATTGCTGCTGCTGTTGTTGCTGTGATACTGATGGCTGCTGCTGTTGCCAAGTGGTCATGTTACTCGGCAACAGTGCACCCTGTGGTGTGAAAGCCTGAAGGGCCGTGAGATCTGCACTCGTCAGCTGATACTCTACAGATATGAAAACGGGAGAAGGGAAAGTGGAGGTGGAAGAGAGGGAGATTTAAATTAGGAAAGATGTAAATTAATGGAGATTTCATCTCCATACTTTGATCAACTTTTTAAACTGTCTAGGAACTGCTGATGTGCTGCTCCATGTGAGCTAACTTTGGCGGTTCTTAAGCAGTTATTTTTGTTTGCTCCATGCCATCATGTATCCATGTTGTTAACCCTCTTACCTGTGTTGTAGGCAGTTGGCATAGAGAATGGGGTCAGGAGACTGGGCGTTGCCACGGAAACCACTGGAGTAGTCAGAGGCTGGGTCACCTGGGAGGCACCTAAACGCTGCGCATTCTGTGGAAGAGGTGAAATGAAGAGATTCAACCTCAGTGCACAGGACAATTCACACAGAGCAGACGCACTCTACAGGGCTGGGCAAAATGAACATATAATATTGCAATCATCCTAATAAACAACCCAATTTCAATTCTAAGGTATCATGGGAATCATGATATCTTTCCAGTCAGTGTTTGTAACTATGAAAAACAAGGTGTTGGTGAAACAGCTGATTTGAAATTAATGCATTTTGTATTGTGGTTCAGTGCAAGAATACTTCTGTAGTGTTTGGTTTCCAGATGTTTCCAGTGCTGTCTCAACTATCAGAAGAATCCTTCTGTTAAAACAGTCTAGAGAAATCATCTCTCTCTCTCTGAGCATGACAATGATGAAGGCTAAACTGAAGGTCACTCTGAATCATGCAGATTCAAACACATGCAGTGCACTCTGAATCGGCCACATCAATAGAGGCTTCAGCAGAAACATGGCTATGTGACTCACTAGGATGATGTAAAGTTCTGGTTTTGTTTGGAGGTTTAGTATACGTTTATTGCCATTCATTTAAAAGTGAAAAGGACTGTAAAATCTGGGTACACAATCACACATAAAACCCGCACATCTGTGAAAGGCTATGTTAGAGAGACATTCAACTTTGCTTTAATTTTAGGCAATCTTACTAGACAAATCACACAGCTTGACATGTTAGTGCTGCATGCCTGCTATCTGAGAGAGAAAGCGAACTCCCGGGAGTGATGATTTATACTTGGTTGCTTTCTGTCACTGTCCGTGTATGTCTGACTCAGGTACCTATGCGTGTATGTGCCCTTATGTAAGCACATTGTGTGCTAATGCAAAAATCTGAAAAAAATCAGGCCAAGATTACACTGTAATTTGGACGTATAAATCTATGTTCAACAGAGTATATGAACGGAATCAGGATGATTCTGCAACTACATATTTACTTTCTGTATTTTTAGATTTTCATTGCAACACAATGATCATGATCCACTTGATCTTCTCTAAAGTAAAAAAATAAATAAACCAACACTGGTAAGACCGGTAATCATGTACCAGATGAATATGTAAGTACAACATGAATATGAAATCTAATATCAATCACTGTTTGAGCATGCAACCAATGGTAAGATTGTGTCTTTGGGGTAGTCAAACACAGTCAGGCAAACACAAAATAAAAAAAAAAAATCAGTCACTGCACTACAGCTGTTAAAAACCAGAAAAAAAGTCAGCAACAGTTAAAAAAGTTTGTTGTATTCACCTCAGTCACCAACTCCAGCTCCTCATCTGTCTGCGGGGGTGAGGTTAAATGGACAGAAAAATTACAACTCCAAAGGAAAAGGAACTATAAACAGATCCCAAAACGTTCTGTTGATTTGGATAAAACGTCATCTAGCATTTGCTGTAAACAGACCTGACCCTTTAAGCCTGCTTAATTTAGGAATTTCTCTCAGGGGCTTTTTACACCTGGTCACTTCATGCGTTTTCTGTGACCGGATACCTATCCGATTGCAAAAAGACCAGGTCTAAATGCCCTCCGAAATGTTTTTGAGACGGATATAAATCCGATCGTACAAACCACTTCAGGAGGTGGTGTGGGACGCATTTCAGATGAAAGTGAATAGGTGTAAATTTTGTTGTTCAAGCCACATACGTCAGCGCTAAACTCCTCCCTCACGAGTCGTGCATCGTGCCAGAAACAAACAGTAAATGGTGTATTTTGTAGCATAACCGTCGTAACAAGTTTTTCGTCTTCTTTTTGATTGCATTCTGAAAACCGCATACACCAAAGCGTGTTCCATTTCAATCACCCCGGAAATGAGGTCAAATATATTTGTGTTTTAAGCGGGAGGAGAAAGATCGGATTGATATCCGATTCGCCAAGACGCATTTATGTGGCCTAATGTAAATGGAAGTTTTAACAAATCAGATAGCTATCAGATCAGAGAAAACACATGAAGTGACCAGGTGTAAAAAGGCCCTCAGATGACCGGTTTTAAATCTGTTTTATAATTTTCCAATCTTAATCAACAATAGACCTGTCATTTTACAGCAGGTTATGGTGTTCTGACAACCACCTGACAACTGCTTGCTTTGAGATTCTGAATGTACTGTATATTATGGCCTTTACATTCAGTGTGTGTGCCATATCTGTGTGTGTGTTTGCATATGTGTGAGGGTGTTGTTCTCACCAGCTGCATGAGGCTCTTGCTGCTTTGAGAGGTGATGACGCGGAGGTCCGGCTTACGACTGTTCACCATTTGAGGGCTGGATGGAGGGGGGGATTTGGCTGGGACTACTTTCCCCATATTACCGTTTGAGACATTGGAGACAGAGAGGAGGCCTGGGGAGGCCCTGGCACTGATGTAGCCATTAGCTATAGAGAGAGAGGAGACAAATGTGTTATGGGTACATATACAAACACAAAAAATTTGCTTGAGCCAGCGCACGCACACGCACACACACACAGGGATATTTTTCAGTAGTTTTGTGACCTACCAGGAAAAACCACAGTGGTTGAATATTTGCACAGCAGGAAGAAAGTCAGACTAAGCCTATTATAGTTTATTCCACCATGTTATTTGCATTTCGTAACAACAATTGGTCAGTGTTGCAAGTGTCATCCCTTGTTTACAAGATATTTACCAGCCAATTATTGGTAACTGGAGTTTAGTCTGTGCTTGTGTGGTGCAGTGCTGTGAGAGATATATGTGTGAGAGGAAAGCAAAAGGCCAGTATGAAAATCTTGCAGACATTAAGCACTGAAGAAGACAAATTAAACACAGGAGTATTCAATACTGGGACAGAAAATAAAGAATCTGTTTCAATCTTGATTTTAACTAACAGGGGCTTACATTCAAACTGTACTAGAGGGCAGTGTTGCCAGTGAACAAGAGCTGGGACAGGGACATAGACAGAGAGACCCAGATGGGGGCTTTTCTGTAGCTGTCAGAGAAACACTATGACAACATGGGACATCCATACGCAGCACATCAGAATTCTAGCTTAACTGAACTGCTTATATCTACACTACTCCAATGTTAATATGATTATTGCCGTAACAGATTATAAACAAACTTAGAGCCACAATGTGGAACAAAAATGTGGAAGATTGGAAAAAATGTGGAACATGCCAAAAAATATAGCAGTTTAAGAATACAGCAGTGAGAAAACACTTACATGTGTAATAATAAATAGGTCATACAACAAAACTGCTTAAATATTGGCTGAGAGTATTTAAAGCAAGTTAATGAATCACCTAGGGATCAAAACTGGAAGGAGATTTTGCTGTTTGGAATTCCCATGTCCCATCATCCTGCCTACTCACAAGGCATAAGCAACAACAGTGTTACTCTGAGCATATGACATTATGAATGCCATTTGCTGACTGGCTACGTCAGTGTTGTTTGGAGGAAACATACAACACATCGATCTGCGACACTGATGCAAATGGCAGAGCCAGTGAGAAACCCTTCTACATCTGGAGATCTGAGGCTCCTCACTTTTCCAGCTTAAAGAAGTATAGGATATGTGACTACATTTCTAAATAAGTATGTATATAAGATAGGATGTCAGTGTATATATGTGAAAGCCCCTCTCTCTTTCTCTTTCTGTCTCATGTCCCTTTCAGTCTTCCTGTTCACCAGCCTGGAGTCTGATTACTGCAAGCAGGCGGCGGGAATGGCAGGAATGTGGAGTGACGTCAATGCTGACATTCCCTAAGCTCCTTCTCAAATGCAACAGCTGAGAATTGAGGCAGAGAAGCACTAAATGAAAGAAGGAAAGAAAGGAAAAAATAAAAGAAAGAAAAGAAAAGAAAAGAAAAGAAAAGAAAAGAAAAGAAATGTGTGTAGGAGCAACACAACCTCCTATAATTTACTACTTTTCCATCAATTACGCTAACTGAAAGATCCACCCTGATCCTCTAAACACCGGGATTCCTGTGCTGTTGCGACAGTCGCTACACAACAACCTGACCAGCGAACTGTGATCTCTAGCCACATTTGCTCTTTGATGAACAGGCGCTTTAATCTCCAGCTGTCTGCGTGTGTCAAGGCTATGTGTGAGGAGGTCTCAGCCAGGCCTGCTGGACTTGCTGGATGCCATGGACAAGTGAGATATGGGCAACAGCTGAGAAGGAACAGGATAGGAAAGCTGAAATGTGTGTGTGGGGCATGGGGTGTCAAACCACACCATTCATGTCATTCACATTTGTCATTTTGTTCACCCCGCCCCTTCCCGTGATCCCCTGGGGCTTGCTGTTTACAAGCTAGGAGAGCACTGTGACCCTCAGCTGCTGATTACTAACAGGTGCGTGTTTGTGTGTGCACAAACTGTGGGGAGAGGGAGACAGAGACGGCCTGTAAGATTGACCTCTGGTCAAAACCTCTTACTTCAACAGCATCTCTATCATACTGCACAGACACCTGCCTTCTGCGATCCCCCTTACAGAGTCTGAGAAACTGAGCACCTGGAGAAGTGTGGATTGACAATGAACAACACTCACCCACTGGGCTTGGGCATGCCCCATTTGAGTTATTCAGGTCACCTCCAAGAAGAGCGCCTGGGAAAAAGAATTAAGAGGTTGAGAGGATTGAAGTGCTAATATGCCTTCATTTATTTGCCACTTTGAAGACACTTTGAAATACGTTCAGCTTGACCACTGGAACTTTAGCTCACTTGAGATAAAGACTCTTAAACGGCAGTATTCAGAGTTCATTTGAGCACACAATCAAAAATGTGCACAAAACTGCACATCAGTTCGCAGGCATAACTATAGATTAATCATTACTCAGGGAACTGAGCAGGCGAGTGCAACTGAAGAGGACAACAAGAGTAATATATTGAATTTATAGTCACAACATTATGAATAAATTATTTATATGACTCAGCCCTGTAGAGGCCATGATTCGACTTACTACACAGCACAGAAATACTTATTCAAAGGGATTTTTTTTAAAGGCCTTTTTACTGTTAAATGCATAACAATGATCAAACCATGAAAAGTGCACTGATCATGTAACATTTACATTTACAGCATTTGGCAGACACCCTTATCCAGAGCAACTTACATTATTAATTTTTATACAACTGAGCAATTGAGGGTTAAGGGCCCTGCTCAGGGGCCCAACAGTGGCAGCTTGGTGGACCTGGGATCAAACTAACAACCTTCCGAATGGTAGCCCAACACCACCATGACCTAAGTTTTGTCTGGTTGTCAGTTTAAGTTGTGAATCCTATTCTATTTCACCAGGCAACAACAGGATGTGATGTGCAAAGTGCTATTTTATAGGCTGCCAGTCAAATTTGTAAGGTTCGAGTGATTAACTCGATTATCACCATCCTTTCCACTTCCTGTTCATGACACAACAACCTTAAAAAATTTGCCACGTTACACTATATGAAATAATTATGTATATTTATGCGTACTTTTGCTAGAATTTTATTTCTCATATTTGTATAACTGTTTTTTTAAACATTTTACATTTACATTTTATTGTTTTTTGCTGGAGGAATCACAGCTCGTCTTGCTACCAAAAGAGCCACAAGAATATAATTTCCTTATACCTTTATACTTGTGTGGGTTTCATATGGCTTAATCCCAGTGTACCTGACTTAATAATGGCAAGATTGCAACAGCTCTAACCCACTCCATGCTCTGCGCTGTCTTTTCTTTCTCTCTTTCTTTCTTTCTTTCTTTCTTTCTGCACCAATAAAGATACATTTGTAAATGGCAAGATTTCATTAAACCTGCCTTCAACACTTAAATGCAAAGACTAAAGTAAAAAAACAAATAATGTGTATGCATGGACTGCACATGCTACACTAACTAGGGTTTAAATTATTTCTAGTTCTTCTGTTTCTAGTTATTTCTCTTTAGTGCACAGCAGTAATGATGGCCAGGTCAAACAACAAAAAAACTCTTTATATAGTCAGTCACAGTGGTGAGCACACAGAGGCTGGTTTTATAGCAGTGACCTATGTAAACACTCCATATACTGTATTAGTCTGTTAAAAAAAATGTAATAAAATAAATGAACTCAGCCTATATTTCAGGCACGTTGAATCTGGGATCACGTAAACATAAAACGAGTAACTGTATTTTAAAATGGTCGAAACAGAGAAAACCATATCTGTTCCCAAATTTATCCACTGTAGCGTAGACACGGCCTGTGTATCATTCTCACCTGCACTGGCTGGTCTCTGTGGCAGACCAGGAGACACTGTGTTCCTCTGGAGCTGTGGTTGCTGTGGTGACAGCAGGCGAGGGTCTGTGAGTGTGGAGGTGACAAAGGAAGTGGTAACAAGGCTGCCTGGATTGCTGAAGGGCAGAGGACTCTGACTGGACACAGGCACTGTGACTGGCATGGAGAAAGTGGGTGCTGGCACTGTAGACTGAGAGCACAAGAAGAAAGGATTTAGTGATGCTTTGGCTTCCTTCATATACTGTGCACACAATCATACACAAATGTATAATATGCACTGTAATGTAAACACGCACACATTTTAATAGCATGCCAGTGGCTTGTGCAGACTCTCCAGAAGCAGAACATGGGAAGCTAAGACAGGAGTACAGGAGTTAATCTCAATGGACCTTAATAATCTTTAATAACAGCTACTACTCTGACATTACAATAGCAATCCATCTTCTGTTTAGTCCAATTTGGGGACTGTAATAATTACAAATATCTTTTTAGTACCGAATTTGTCCAACCTCCTACAATCTAGACTTTACTGTGGATCCTGTGGGTCTGTGTTTTTTATGGTTAGCATTTTAACATTCTGTGATGTGCAACTAGCCACTTCCAGTACTCTTTGCACTCAAACTGTCCTCTAGCTCTGATAAAGACCCATTTTACCATGATCCTCCACAAAAGCAGGGCCACTAAAATTAGAATGTGGGCCGCAATGGGCCTCTTGCGTGCTGAGAAGGACCCAGTTTAGCAGTCTGCTTATTCGAGTCCTTTGTCTACTCTCCGCTCTGCTGTTCTATCTCTCTCCAACATCCTTATTTGAATCATGTAAATACGAGTCTCTCCACCCTGAAGTTCACACCAAGGAGAAAAAGAAACCTGCTTCATTCCTATCAATCGGCAATACTAGGGGAATAAAATAGATAAAATAGCCACATTGTCAAACGTATGAAAGAAGATTCTTATACATAAAGTTGGACATAACATCATTCCAGTCAAGGCTTTAACATGTAAGAGATAAAACATGACAGGAAATGATGCCACAGGAAAATAACCAACAACAGAAAAGTGTGACATGTAATTAAACACCCCTAATCTATTAGTTTCTGACAGAACCATGCCCAGTCATATTTTATTCCTCATATACCACAGCCATTTCTTTACATTTGGATTACATCGATTACACTTTCTTTTTAAATAAAAGAATAACATCATTCTTTAATTCATTTATAGTTATGTTTAATGTGAAACTTAGACAGCACGCTTAACAACTTTCTTTATAATGATTAAGTATGGTACTCCATGCTCTCTTTTTCTTTAAAGACAAACATTTGCAGCTTGTCCTTCAAGTGGTAGAAAATAAAGAAACAGCTTCCTTCACCTCAAATAGATGACACACACTAAAGTCTTGCTAAATAACAATAAACCAAAAGCTTCACCAAGGCAACCTTTTTTGGGAAATAACATTTTAAAATGTTTTCTTTTTGAGTTAAAAATTCAATTATGTAAACACTCAACAATAATCATTGTGATATAACGAAAATGTACAACATTGAGCAAATGAATCTTGTTGTTGAACTTCGGCTGTTCCGTTTGGGGTCACACCAGCGGACCATCTGACCTGCATATATTTGATTTGGCAAAGGTTTTATGCCGGATGCCCATCCTGATGCAACCCTCCTCTTTTATCTGGGCTTGTGACCAGAACTAAGAGTTAACCCCTCAATGGCTGGTAGTAAGAAACATTACTTTATTCATGTAATTTACATTATTTCCTTATATAGTAAGGAACCAAAACAATCAGAATTTAGAATTTAATAGAACATCAGAGAAATTAACTGGCAACTAAGGATACATCATTGATTGAACAACATATGAGGATCAAATAAGAAATATTGGGTTATCTGGTCTGATTGAACATTAGCAAAAGAACTGACAGCGATAGCCCACTGTGGCATGCTGGTGGCCCGGGGGGACAGACAGTAGGCATGTGTTACAGCACTGCACACGAGCCAGGCGATGGGGAAGGAGTTAGTGAGTGGGAAAAGTGGGAGGAAAACGAGAAGCATACATCACTTTACAGCACCTTGGACTCAACGTAATTATTCTGTATATTAAAAACACTAACATTTCAGACAGGTTTCACAAACATGTTTGTTTTTGTCAGGGTTTTGACTTTAGTTAACATGTTGCTATAACTTCATTCTAATCACAAAGGGAGTAGTTCACAACGGATCTATCAGGGTAGGTAGCAAACTCTGCAAGGTTGCAGACGTCCTCCACAAGATACTGTATTATCTTCGGTAACAGAAAGCAGCCTAAATGTCTCGGTAGAGTCTTGCATGAATCCCGTTACCTTCAGCACAGAATTCAACATAATACACTATGTGTATTTCTTGTCGGTTGTTCATCGAATGGATTTGACTGATTGATGTAATTCAAAAAGGAAAAAGAAGAAGATCCCTTTACTAGTTTGGTCTCACTAAGAAAATGGCCCAAAGCTAATGTTTTACAACACTCTGAGAGTAATACAGAGATTTATTGAGACAGGGCACAATTATGTATCCATAAAAGTCTATCAAAAACTGCCTTAGCTGATTTGTACAGTAATGCATGAAAATTTGGATCCTATTATGTGCATTGCTTTTAAAAGTTCCGACCAAACCAAACGGTAATGGAAGCACTTAAGTAATAATCTCCAAATATGTGTTTACATAAGTAAATATGTCTGACTGTATTACAGTGTCTCCTAGGGAGTCCCTAACACATGCATTCCCACAGTGAGCAAATGAGTGTGTTTATATCTGCTGTCTTTCATATGAGAGAGAGAGAGAGAGAGAGAGAGAGAGAGAGAGAGACAGAGACAGAGGAGACACAGAGAAAGAGAAAGAAAGGAAGGAAGGAAGGAAGGAAGAACGAAAATAAATACAGAAAGAAAGAAAGAAGGAAAGGAGGAAAGAAAGAAAGAAAGGAAGAAAGAAAGAAAGAAAGAAAGAAAGAAAGAAAGAAGTGCCATATGCGTGTATGCTTTCGTTTGCCATCTCCCGTGAATGGTGTGCTAGGTGGCCTGGTTATCATTCTCTCTAAAGGGTCAGACACTTGATTTAAACCTTAATCCTGATACTAATAACTGATACTATTAGACTAGACAGATGAGTGAGGACCATCTAAAAGGAAAGTCCCATGAAAAAAGTTCAGCTGAAAGTTCAGCCACTGGTCATTGTAGAAAAGTATTTTTTATAAAATAAGAGAGCCAGCACAGGAACACGGCCAAAATGTTTTCAGCTGCTCTAACAGCAGAGTAAAGCGGAGAAGGGTAGGCTGTAAATACTGTGCTGTCCCTGTGGCCGAGCACACACATTCAGAGGAAATTGAGAGAAATGGAGGAGGGGGTGGGGAGTGGTGTGGGGGGTGAGCCATGGTACGCAGGTGCTCTGTGAGTTGGTTGCTTGGACTGACAGCAGGCTCTGTGAGTTGCTTGCTGGGCCATGAGTGGCCCCCTTCACACTGGTACTCACTGACAGTCTATAGCTCTGCATCATTTTATCAAACTCCTCGTCTATCTTTTTGTACTTCTCCTCAGTGCGAGGTGTGAGCGAGAAGGGCTCCTCAGGGTCCGGGCTTTCCGAATCCCGGTGCTCTTTCTTGTTCAGAGCCTTCATATAGGTCCGGGACAGGATAGGGAGAAAGAGACAGAGAGAGGGAATGAGGTTAGAACGGCAAGAGAAAGAGGGATACTCACGCCATATCGCTTGAAGAGGATATCCAGTTCCTCGTTCTTTCTGAACTTGTCGTCTTGTAGGGGGCTCTGGTCAATTGAGTCATCACCGTCTGGCTCAGGACTGTTGCAACCGTTAAAGCCTTTCTTTCGCAACGTCTTAAACAGTTCAAAACAGGACAGAGAGGGGGAAACATGAGGGCATATCAAACAGAAAGTCAATAACAGACACGTAGAGTTATATCAGGTGTTATAGGGGTTGGATTTAACAGCATTTTTTGGAAACTGCAAAGTATATAGAGAGCTGGAAGAAGAAAGTAAGGGTGTGAATGCTGGAATGAAAACATTCTGGTGACTCTTTGGCATGGAGTGGTCTTATTTTTAGAGGATTTCCCACACAAGCTTTCCTCTAAGTAGCTTTGCTGGTATGAATGTAACCTAAAAAATAAAGGGTCTCTGACAGCAATGACAGCAGTATGAGGCAAAGAAAAATTCCCACAGAAAACAAACCTCATAAACAGACAACATAGCCATCATACTGCCAGCTCTGGAATTACTAGAGCTCTTAAGGAAAATATTCAACATAACATGTAATGATTAATGTTTTAAACTATCAAAGAAAATACATTATATAGTTTATTTTAGGGCGTTCAGTGTTTTACTATGTGAAGCAACACACGGAAATACTGAATGCAAAATTAATGGCACTACTGAAATATGGTGTCACCTGTCAATAGCGCAACAGCATATTACTGTTCAGGATTGATATGCTGATAAACTAAATACGAATTGTCTATATTAATGAAACAGATGGATGGAAACACGCAGCACACAGAGCCCTACAGTTACTTCCGTGCTCTGCTAGGGCAAAATAAGCTGAGGTCTGCAAAAATAGCAAAAGGAAGGGAAAAAAATCTCCATCAGGCAGTGACAAGGACACAGATGCAATCCTCTTAATTCACACTTCTCTCTCTAACACACACACACACACACACACACACACACACACACACACACACACACTCGCGCACACACGCGCGCACACACATGGCAGATAATGTCAGCTGATTTGCTTGTCTCTGGGTCTGGGCCATCAGTTCACCTGTCCCTGTGCTCCTCTCTCTGCTGGCTTTCTCTTTCATGTGGCCGGCTTCTATTGTGTTGCCAAGGTAAGATTCCCCTGCAGAGCTCCACACGCTCTGAATGGTTGGAGCTCCTGTTTTCGTTCTTCTGCCCCTCCCCCTCTGTTTCCCCCTCCCATCTCGTCTTTCTTGCTCTCCCAGCCTTCATAAGCCTACTCTCATTTATCCTCCTCCCTTCTTCTTCCATTAGCTGTGCTCTCGTTCTCGTCTTCTTTATGCATCTCATGCTCTCTTCCCATGTTCTTATGCTCTCCCACGACTATTTGGACTGACTCATTCTTGTCCTTGTTTCCTGCAATCTATCCATCCCTACATCCTGCCCTCCTTCTCAAATTCCGAGCGCTTATTTTCCTTTCAGAGCCTCATGTGCTCTGTCTTGCTGGTGTGTACGAGGGCGTTTGGTGTGGGTTGCTGTATGTGGAGGCAGAATGTAATGTCATGTCCCATTTGCGCTATGTGAAGTGTGTGTGAAGCCTCATGTCGTCCCCGGAGAACACACACCCGGCCATGGCTTTGCTATGGCTGCCCAAAGAACAGAGAGGCTACACAGAGATGCACAGCTATTTCCTCGTGCACACCTACCTCTTCTTTGGCCCCTTTTAAAAAGTGCTGTCCTGCATCAGTGTGCCCATGATTTATACATGGGTCTAATGTAATTTCTCCATCAGCTGCTTGGGTAACAGTGTATATAGCTTTGGTATTCTGGGGAGTGAGTGAGTTAAGAAGGAAAGGCTTTACAGAGTTGAAGCGAGTCACTATTGAGAGCAGCTTAACTAAAAGCATAACTAGCTTTTATTCAACTACACCTTGAAGTGTTTGTTTCTTCGTTGCTTAATGAAGAATTATTCTGCCCATTATTTTGCGACACGTTGTGACACCTTAGTAAAGAGCACGGTGTGCAAAGCTGTGCTACACAAATACAGTTTCACAGATCATCCTGATCCACATCTGTGATGGCTGGGGAGGATAACAAGAGCTTGACATTCCACCACATGCAGATTACAGTATGTAAGGAAGTGCCAGGTCTCAGGGATTATATGGAGAAGGACAGATTACGCTATAGAGTCCATAGAAGAGCAATCAACAGGAACCCTGACACTGCTCCACTACTTCTCTTATCATGGTCTGGAAACACCAACAAGCACATTTCAACTGAGAACCTTTTGAAAAACTAAAACGTTCTGCAACTCTACTGAATGAGAACCGCATTGTTCCTGGAAAAGTTCCTACTTCCCGAACTTATGTAAAATAACAGAGGTGACGCAAATGAATACACAGGCGGTGCAATGGATATGACATCTCTGCATGCAGCAAACATGGAAGATAAGACTGAAGTTGCCTTTGTGTGTCCTTTAATACAGCAATTTTATCCAGCTGTATTCCAGCTCATGTGTAAATGTTGTAGCACTCCTGGACAAAATCAGCTGTTATGCTAATAATAAGCTTTGTCAAGCTTGTGAAATTCCATATAAGTGGTTTAGTCATTTAGTGTAGCCTGCATTTGATCGATCAAACCACACAATATGGCAAGCTTCAGGATTTCCTGTTACACAGAAATGTTTTCCTGCAGCACGAATTGCTAAGGCTTAGGAACAAGTTCTCCAGTGGAAGCCTGCCTAAAGTTCTTGAATTTCTGAAACGATTCCTGTGGATTATGAGTTTAGCATGTGCTGAAGACCACAGTCAGTTGCTTGCACCGTGTAAGTGATAACTAGACATTAATATAATTCTGTTTTTTGGAAATTCACTAATCATGCTGCTTCATATCTGCTTGTATGACATCCCAATGAGGGATTAATAAAAGTTATCTTAAAAAGCCATGGCAGCTGGAAATAAGTTGGAGTACTTGTTTAGCCTACGCATCACCGTATATTGTTGGATGTTCCATGATTAGTAACAGTATTCCTGGTAACATGAAAATCATTATTCCTTCACAGCTTCTGCTGACAGCTCTTTTCTACTGCAGTCTGGATCTGATTGAAGGGAATTACTCAATGTTTCTTCCTTCACCCCATTTCTCTTCTTCCCTTCCTCCAACTTATTCTTCTCTTTCTCACTTCATTTTGCTACATCTCTTGACACTTGCTCTCTCTTTCTCATGTCCCTTTGCTCTCTCATTGGGAGTTGCAGTCAGGCGGATTAACATACTCTGGCAGGAAATGCAAGCAAGCCATACACATGCACACACGTACGCACACATGCACGAACGCACACACACACTCACGCACACAGACACGCACAGCTTTGTGTGGGCCACAGAGAGAATCTGGTGAGTGCACATACATATGCATGACTTCACAGTCATCCAGTAGTGTGATGGAATGTCTGCCTATATGTATAGAACTGTTCAATACAAATCAGTATGTAAGGCGGGAGAAGAGAAATGTCTTTAAGCAAAGACCAACAATGTAATTAATTTATACATAGGTAAAACACTCTAAGCATAAGGATCATTTATTGTTTTATTTATAAACCCATTTGTGTGTGTGTGTGTGTGTGTGTGTGTGTGTGTGTGTGTGTGTGTGAGTGAGTGAGGCAGAAGAAGGGAAATGCATTTTGGAGCAATTGAAGGGATGTACAGTGGCACTGTCATCCGTTGGACTAGTTCCTCAGGCCCTGCTGCTGGATGTCAGGGGCAAGTGGAGCTCCTGCCATAACACACTGCATCTCAATATTACATGAAGCAGCTTTATGGTCCACTGCACACTAAAGTGCATGGACACACACACACAGACAGACACACAGACAGACACACAGACAGACACACAGACACACACACAGACAGACAGACACACAGACAGACAGACACACACAGACACACACACACACACAGTTACCCAGTCAGCCTTAAGCTGATATAACCCACAGGGGCACCGAAATCTCTACCACATCACATGTGCAGTCTTTCTCTCTTATCCACATACACTTATACCATGTGCAGCTGCAACCAATAAGAAGCATGCACATCTACTATTGTGGCCTTATGTCATGAGAAAGACATGTACAGCTTGTTTCTCATGAACATAAAGTAAGTGCTCTCTCCCACATACCTCTCTGATTATTCCATAAAAGTGCATTACAGAGCATTCACAGAGCCCACAGAAACTGCTGTGGCTTTTTAGCCCATATTCTTGTGCAGCAAATGCATTATCTAAAATATTTAACAATAAGGACGGCCTACACTTGTGTATGCTGGCAGCCGTTTCTCATATTGCTTATAACGGATAGTGTGTGGGCTGCATGTGAGAGTGTAGAGTGTGTGTAGCCCTCTCTTTCAGGCCAAGGCCAGGGGGAGCCAGAAGGTCCAGCTGTCCCTACCTCTGCTGTCCCACCATCTTCCAGGCAAGCAGCCAGTGGCTTATAGCGACCCACACGCCCGTAAAACCTCGCCTACACCTGCAGCAAGCTGCTCCCTGGCACATAGGAGGCCATGACTCCCAACACGTGCTCTCATTCATTCTGAAGTGTAAGAGTCCATACTTATTCAAGCTAAGGCTGAAAACTTGCCCTGCACTGCTAGGGAAGAAGACAATAGCAAATTAAGAAAAAAAGAGAAATATAAAAGAACAAATGGCTTTATACAAACTATAGACAACATACAAAGCAAAGACCAATTTGCACAGTCAGTGTCATCATGCCAACAATGGTAAGACCTGGAGTCCAATCAGCTAGGAGCTTTCTGAATCTCTAAACTATAATCGTTAAAGCAAAAAACAGGCCGTGTTTGTCCATGGCCACATTACCTCTATAATATCTGCATTGGTCCTGCTTTCATGAGGCTCGTTGTATTCTGTGTACTTGAGCAGCACTTTGTCCATGTCGGTGCTGGCGTACTGAAAGAGCTTGTTGGAGTGATTGAAGATGATGAGGGCAATCTCACAGTCGCACAATACACTCAGCTCATAGGCCTTTTTCATGAGGCCAAACTTGCGCTTGGTGAACGTCACCTGCCAGAGAAAAAGGCAGATAAGGAGCAGGTCAGGATGGTGCAGAGCACAGGAGGGATAACGAATAAATGCAGGAGACACAAAACAGGAGAGCAGAAAGAGTCAAAAATATAAAGAACACTTATTTAATCATTTGTTTACTGTACATAATAAATCAATAATTACACATTTTACAAAAGCTTAGTTAGCCCAGTTATCATGAATTGAATTACATTTACATATTATTAGCATCCTTCCGTATAACACTGATACAACTCTGAAAAAATATTAAGTCTGGAGCCCCTTGATTCTTTCTTTTGTGATCCCCGCGAGCACAAATCAAATTATTTCCGAGTTGTTTCCATAGCCACTAAATCTATACTCTTCAAATCAGACCTTCTCCATCTGTACCTCTGCGTAAATACAGAAACGTGTGTGCATACACACACACATGCACACACACACAGTTCGAGACAGGCAGACACAGATGGAGTGCTACAAATAAAGCGCTGTATTAACCATATTCCATCTGCTGAGATGCAGCACTCTTCTAAAGGCTTGCTTAAAACAATAGGACTAAAGATCCAAACACATCCAAGCAGACAAAAGAACCCCCACAATATTCTTCAAAACCTAATATTTCCCAGAAAAGGCAATGGAAACATTTGAATCGTTCCATCTTAAATTTTTCATCTTCAATACAATTGCTTGACCATGATGGAAAAAAAAGAAAAAAAAAAAAGAATTGTCTGTGGGAAAACAAAAGGATGCCAGATAACTGTGGGCATACTAATGACACGAGAAAATCGACTTCTTTTTTGCTATATATTTCATTATGAGAAAATCTGATTTCTTAAATGTGAATTTTTTCACAAACAAGCGCATGATAATTGGTATCAAAAATAGACTTGCAGGTAACCAATAGCAACATAAGAAGTATGACAAAATGTGTGCATTCGTGGCATGTGCTAGGAGCAACGACCTGGTTCTTCTCACTTCTTTATTTCCAATTAACCTTGTATCTTTGAGCTTATCTACAGATCTTTACATGTAATGCTCTCACCCGAGTATGCAGGGGGGTGGAGGGGGTATGGGTGTGTGTGTGTGTGTGTGCATTGATTTTGGTCAAATTGGATTTCTTCAAAAGTACTTTGTGGGTTTTTTTATTTTTCAAACAGGCTGTTGCTTATAATAAAAGAAATGTTATAATGGGGAACTCATGGACCAAGGATGAATAATACAGTTCTGCAAATAATTCCAACAGACTGGTGGTAAAAACGGGGAGAGTTTGAAAAACATCAAGTGATTAGCTATTAAAATAAAACAGATGGCAAAATTCAGAAATTGGTAAAATAAATAAATAAATAAATACTGCTAAATAGAACAAACTATATTTGTTTCGTGTCAACAGTAATAAAAGCATTCACACACACACACACACACACACACACACACACACACACACACACACACACACACACAAAATAACTTCTCACCTGTCTGTTCCGCTCGTCTGTGATTCGCTGGATCTGGATCTTTTTCCTCCCCATATCTGCTGTAATTGGCGGGGTTGTGATGGGGGCAGGGTGGAGCTTGTGATGAGATCAGATGGCAAAGGTTGTGGCCGTCCTGATGAGTGTACAGGGCCGCAAATGGCAACTAGGCGCCTGTCTTTCGCTCGCCCACACTCTGTCCCTCACTCTCCCTGTCCCACCTGTCTGAAGCAGCTGGGCTCGTGATTCTTCCCCCACAGCAGAAAAAAAAGGAGTATGTAAGTAAGGAAAGAGCGAGGCCTCCTGGCAGAGCCTTCAGTTCACGGTTTGCTTAGGCTGTAAATCATCCGCTCTGGGTCCGTACTGTGCTCCAATCCCACTCGAAATAAATCTGATGATGATGGAGATGAAGATGATTATGATGATGATGAGTTATGGACCTAAAATAGAAGAGAGCAAAGAGTTAGACCAAAAAAAAAAAACAAACAGACACACACATGATAATCTCTAGTGCTGCAAATATTATTATCTGTATCTGCATTATTTAATCCCAAGTGGGTTTGGAATAAAAAAAAAAGTAGCAGAAATGCTAGCACTGTCAGCATGGCTTATGAACTGACATATCCCTCTAGTTTATAACTGGTCCCAAGTAGGACCAGTTTATGAATTCTGCATTTTATTAGAACAATTTCCCAAAATATAAACAAAATAGTACCATGATTTAAAGTATCATGACCTGGGCCAAGCAGGTACTAAAGATGGCTTAGTTTGTCCCGTGAGCTTCATGAATGTAAAAACAAAATCCCTTCCCAATACACATCTATAAGCCTCGCCAAGCTGTCTGGCATGCTCTCTTTACAAAAGATGTATTGGTATCATTTAAGAACACGTTCATTCAGTTGGAATAAAGTACTCGTATTCGGTTACATCCCTAATCTGGAGGATTCTCTTTAGCCAAAAACATGAGATAATACATGGTCCTTTATAAGAATAAAAATAAAAAGGATGAGGATGTCTCCTGTCCTATGCTGTGTATATAAAGTAGTATTAAAGATGATGGTGTCAGTGAGGTTCAACAAAGCAGTACAGGGATGACAAACATGCTCCAGACAAAGCAACATTTAGAGCAGCGGAACCTTAGCGGTTAATGTCATTAAATGTGTTCAAATAAATAACCTCTGCCTGGCCCTTTAGCATGGCCCCTAATCCTCAATTACTCAGCTGCATCAGCAGGCAAAAGAATATATTGAATTTATAAAAATGTAAAGCATGCAGTGGCATCTTTTTTTTTCCTCAAAAAAAACAAACAAACAAAACAAAAACAAAAACAAACAAACAAACAAAAAACTAGCTAAATAAAAAGCCTTATTAAAAAGCAGTGCCTTAGCTATCTAGTTAACTTTGCTTTAACCATTACACGTTTTCTCAAAGCATCTGTAGACGTTAATTGGTTTCCAAACTGTAAATGAATAGAAATCCATGCTACATTTAGTGTTGTATTTAAAGATTAGATGACATGCTGGCTAATTACGATTCATGCCCATGTACATATTGTGGTTTAATATTCAGTATCAGTGCTAATGATTTGGTGAAATAACCAAATCAGACCTGCACCATTCAATCAAATAAATAATTAAATAAATAGATCATCTTGAATGCTACGCTTGTTTAATTGCTTAATGTGCAGACGGAAAGCGCTCTTCAGATAACGGCCAAGGATATGCGCTAGACTGCAGAATGAGCAGAGGGATGAGATGATGAAGAAGAAGACGACGACACTTCTCTGGAGGTTTGCATTTCCCTTGGAAACATTAGGGCAGGAGGAGGTGAGCTGTGCTGTATCAGCTTCATTAGAGACATCATAGCCACATGACTGAGCCTCACCGACCTGCGGCAAAATAGTGCATCCCTGCCTGGGCACGAGGCATGCGATTATAAAACTGAGCCGACATGCAGGTCTGCGAGCAGACAGCAATACATCTTCATGACAACTAGCAGCAGTGCGAATGTGTGCCGTATTTAATATGATATTAATTATAGAAACAATTCCGGTATCATCCGCCAATGCCTTTTAGATGCTAGAACTGATAATCAAGCTTTCAAGTTGTCTCCTACTTCTCGTTCAGTAATCGCCTGGCACTATACCCAGTATCATTACCCTGTGTATACAGCAGTTCAGTTAAAAATAAAAGACATTGAAACAAGCACTAAGCACAGACGGCTGTGTGCGGGAGTTGGGACTTCCACAGTCAGCACATGTCTGAATGAATGGAAGCATGAATGAGCTTAATGCTACCTCAAAATAGACATGTGGGCTATGATAATTTTAAAAACCTGCTATAACTATCTCCGTCTCAAAAAAAGGCCTTAAAATAGTGTTCTATATTTACACACAAATCCAGACTGCGTACACAGTCGCATGACTGGAGACTGGAGCACACGCTCTACTACAGACGGCACGGCATGGAGCAAGCAGTATTTCCTCATCGTTACTTCAAAGAATGCCCTTTAAAGTCAGGGGGAAAGCCTAGGATTCATGCTCAGATAGAGAATTCCTGTATCCGGTCTCACAATGAATTTTAGATAAATCATGTAGATCAGAGAAAGACAGGCAGCTGGTTCACATTGGGATCAGGTCCATCACTGAGCAGCTGTTTAAGTAGCGTTAATTAAGATTTGTATCTTCAAGTAAATAAAATGAATTTTGAGAGAATTTTAGTTGTGGACATGAATAATAATTTCAATTTTAGCATTTGTATCTTTTTTTAAGATCATGCAAAGTGAAAGATAAGAGACTAGCAGGGGAGGAATTCTGGCAAAACATCATAACTTTTCCTTTTATTTTTCTTGAAAAAAGTCACATAGGTCTGCATCTTACATGGTGTACTTCTGCTGCAAGTTGTATTCGTGCTAATAAACATGTAGTACAACACTGATACCCTGACAATGTACTATTGCTCCTGATCAATGCTTCACAATAATAATAATAATCAAATATTAAAACTAATGAAATACGATAATCCAGCTCAAGTCAGCTCGGGGAGCTATGACAGTTTAACTAGCTGGTTTGGGATTAGGGAAAGCATAGGGACGGAGAGATGCTTCATATTGTCTATTTATGTTTATTCATCCAACCTGCCATGAGGTCACCCGTGTTTAGATTTTGGCTGGGGGAAAAAAATCTAAATTAAACAATTTATCATTCTACATTATTTGCTTAGGATTGTTTACGGTTGTGGGTGTGAGATCTTTGTGAGTTAAGAATGTAGAATTTAAGGCTTACTCAAAACGCACTTACTCACACACACACACACACCTCAAGCAGCTGGCTATTATGAAACCCTCCCTAACGCTAGCTAGATTATTTCATTCTGTGGTGCAGAGTAGCTGGTAAATGTGACACCATCATATGCATTCATCCTCTGGAGAGATGTTTGTTGTGACTGTTATTTCTCTGCGGTTAGAGAGTATGTGCTGAAAAGAAGAAAGGACTTGTCCAGTTTCAAAGGCACTGCTGCGTCAGACTGCGTGTTGGAATATGGGGCCAGCGCACATGAAAAGCTTTCTTTATCTGCAAGCAGAGTCAGACACTAACCTTTAACCCTGGGAGAACGGAACAGAATACTTCCCAGCCACTCAGAGCATGCACAAAACTGTTCCACTGCACGACCGACTCAAAGCCAAAAAGAAAGCTGAATTCAGTAACACTTACACCAACCACTCAGTTCTTTTGAGTTATCGGAGAGGTTTTTTCATAAAGGTTTGTGAGACAGGACTTGGCATGGCAGATCTTAATGGAGTTCACCAGCCAAGACCATTTCTATGCTACAGTAAAAGCCACAGTCTGAACTCTCAAAGTAAAATAGATAGCAGTTGAGTGGAATCTGAGTTGAAGAGGCTGACTTTAAGTGTTGGGCTTCAGATGTTTGCAGAAGACACTTTCAGACGAGCAGTTAAGCCCAAGACAATATTCTAGTAGTTTATAATGATAGAATCGAGATACATATTAGATACAATCAGCAATAATCTGCCTAATATTGTGCGAGTCTCCCTTGTGCCACCAAAACAGCTCTGACCCTTTGAGGGATGGACTCCATAAGACCTCTGAAACTGTACTGTGGTATGTGGCACCAAGATGTTAGCAGTAGACCCTTTAAGTTCTGTACATTGAGAGGTGGGGCCTCTATGGATCAGACTCGTTTGTCCACACATGCCAGAGATGCATGATTGGATTGAGATTTGGGCAATATGGAGGGGATGTCAACACCTTTAACTCTTGTCATGTTGCCATAATACATCCTTGTGTCAACTCAAGCAACAGAACACTCACCTCGGCCATCCACATGATGTAAAAGAAACCGTGACTCATTAAAGCGGGCTATTTCAGTGGTGGACAGGAGTTAGCATGGGCACTCTGAACGATCTGTGGCTACGCAGCCAGATACAAAACAAGCTATGAGGCACTGTGTGTTCTTTCTCTTATAGGCAGCCTTAACGTTTTCAGCAATTTGTGCTACAGTAGCTGTTCTGTGGGACTGGACCAGATGGACTAGCCTTCGCTCCCCACACACATCAATGAGTCGGTCATTAGATATCAGCAGGAAAGAATTAGCGTTATGTCTATAATGAACTCGATAATTACGCTGACCTATTAGTTGCTCAGTAGCTCTTGATTTCATGATTCCACTCAGCTAAAAACAGGTGTAGAAAAGACATTATTTACTGTCCAGTGTCATTCAAATGAGGATGAGCTTCCTCTCAGGGTTTCTTCCTCATATCATCTCATGGAGTTTTTCCTTGCCACCATTGCCTCTGGCTTGCACGTTAGGGATAATTGATAAATATATAGTAACTTAATTTTAAACTTTCAGAATTTTATTCTGTTTCAATACTTATGTAAAGCTGCACTGAGCCAATGTGAATTGTTGAAAGTGCTATACAAATAAACTGAATTGAATCGAGCCTTCAGGACCCACAACCCTGTCACCAGTTCACCAGCTGTCCTTCTTTAGGGCACTTTATTTAGGAAATAACCACTGCATACTGGAACAGCCTACAAGACCTGCCATGTTGAGGCTGCACACAGATCTACTATCCTGCTCCCAACACATTAACTGTTCACTTCCTACTTGATATAAACAAATCCCTAGACAGATGCCACGGTCACAAGATAATCATTGTTATTCACTTCACCTGTAAGTGGTTTTGATGTTGTGGCTAATCGATATCTGGACCAATATTACCCTGAAGCCCACAACATAAACCAAATCATGCTTTAAAAATGTAAATAGCACACACAGCAAGAAAAGATACCGTCGTAGACACCGACAGCAATTGAATGAAGTCCACAAATGTTCTACATATCGTATGTGTTGTTTCTGCATTCAATGGGTTATTATGAACATTTCCAACACTGCCATTAGTAGTTACCTTTAGAATAGTTAGAAAAGCTTGATCCATGAGCGAGAGCGAGTTCCCAATGATGCCACAATACTGAGTTTAAAAGTGTAAAATAGACATGCCTGAGGTTTATTGCACTGCTCTCATCGATAACTAACCAACTGTGGGTGTATGTGAGCTCATGTATGCAGAAGAGTGTAGATGAGTTAGCCTATACCATTCTGTTTTTTTTTTTTTTTTTTTTTTTTTTTTTTTTAAATTGTGTGAAGGGGAGAGCTGTTAGTGGGTGGAGAGTGGAAAAAAGAATAGCTTTATATTTTAGACAACTGACTCATTATTCTGATCTTAATGGTTGATTTATTAGTAACAATTTTCAACGCCTTCAAAACAAAACCACATTTTACGGTGGTCATGTGAATAACTGGAGCTGCTTAAAGTGACATCATGGCAATAAAATTAAACGGCTCCCTGCTTCTGATGTCATTAGTGCCTTTGTTTCAGACGATCAGGTTTTTGGTGCGTGAACAGAGCTGATTATGCTGAATGAGGCCTGGCTCTTAAAAGCTCTTTGGTAGTATAAAAGCAAGGAAAGGTTTGAAATTAGTGAAATAGGTACCATGCCTCTTGGATACAAAACAGTCAGTAGGAACACCTGTACATCTACTCATTCATGTAATTATACAAATTATACAATCATGTAGCAGCAGTGCAGATCTGCATAAAATCATGCAGATCCAGGCCTGCACTTTTGGGAGATGCTCATGTCATACCATCAGAATGGGGAGAAAAATGTGATCTCAGTGATTTTGACTGAGTCATGAATGTTAGTGCCAGAATGACTGGTTTGTGTATTTCTATAACTGCTGGTCTCATGGGATTTTCACTCACAACAGTCTCTAGAGTTTAGTCATCATGGTGCAATAAAAAGAACATTAAGTGAGCAACAGATTTACAGATGGAAATGCCTTGATTATGAGAGATGTCAAAGAACGTCCAGACTGTTTCGAGCTGACAGAAAGGATACAGTAACTCATATTAAATACTCGGTATTAAGTAATTGTGCTGAGCAGAAAAGCATCTCAAAACAGACAAGTACAACTCCAAGACAGATGGGCTACAACAGCAGAAGACCAAGGTTCAACGTCTATCAGCCAAGTGCAGAACGCTGAGTCTGAGTGGGCACAAACTCACCAAAACTGGACAGTTGAAGACTGCAGAAATGTCAATTTCTGCTAATGATAGGGTCAGAATTTTGCACCAGCAGCATGAATCAATAGATGCAACTTGGTTTGTGCCAACAGTCCAGGATGGTGGAGGTGGTGTATTGATGTGGGGAAAGTTTTCTTGACACACTTTGGGCCTGATAATACCAATCAATCATCGCTTGAATACCTCAAGACTATTTCAGTATTGCTGTTGAGTATTTGCATCCCGTCATGAGCACAACTTACCCTTATCACAACTTATCTTCTAATGGCTTTCAGCGTGATAATGTACCTAAAGCTAAAGCTGATTTAAACTGGTTTCATAAACATGACAATTTGTGAAATGACCTTCCAGTCACCACATCTAAGTCAAGTATAACCCATCTGGGATGTGGCAGAACAGGAGCTGTGCAGCATGAAAGTTCCCCTGAAAAATCCTCAGGAATTGGCTAATGCAACCATGTCAATATGGATTAGTATACTGTAGGGTTCCTAATAACGTGTCAGGTGAGCGTATATGTAAACAAGGACAATGTGAACAACTCCACAGTTGCTCCAAAGGCCTAACCATCATATGTGATATAAAGGAAAAAAATGTTTAAATGTTCAGGTTGATGGAGTAACCATATGTGAAATTAAAGACAAATACAGATAAGACCAAATCTTCTAAATTATTTAAAAAACAATGTCAACCCAAAGTTCAAGATCAAAAAAATGCACAAAGCTGATAGTAGCATGCTAACAAGATAACAGTAGTGCACTGACTAAAACATACACACTGCCTGAACAAAAAAGGAGTGCTGCTTGGGCAGGTCTTTGATTACAAGCTCTCTGTGGTCCTCTGTATACATTTGAGAGAGATAATTGCAAGCTATTTAGCTATACAGCTCAAAGACAATTAAACTGGTGCAGGTTTATGAGCCAGTGCTTCCTCATTTTGATGGCAGATAGTCATGTACCACTGAGCTCTGCTCCTCGTAGTACGCATAGGAAGCTTCAGCAACACTCATCACAGTAATAAAAAAATGTCAATCAGCCCTAATCATAAGGTACAAAAGATAATGGTGTTCATTTTGTAATACTATTGACTTTGTACTAACCACTCCAGTCAAAACAACAGTGAATAGTAGTGATACTAAAACATACCGCATACTGATTATATTTACTTAGTTGAAACAATCTTCAATCTACTGAAGAAATAATTAGACAATCACTGAAATAATTACAGCTCTATATCTTTCACATACTTCTGCCTGAGAGGAACCTTATCAAACGCAGTGCTGCTGCAATCCATCTAATGCTGACGTGCTCTGAAGCACCTAAGTTCCACTTGGATAAGCACAGAAGGCGCACATCCATGTGTGGGCATACGACATTCTGTGCAACTGTGTGAGTGCGAGAACATGTAATCTCCTCTGCAGGGTGTGAGAGAGAGAGTCCAGTTTTGTCATCCCTGCCTGGAACTGTAGGCAGAGTAGCCTGGGGCTTAGAGATAAGAGCCAGTGCCTGGACTGGGACTGGATTCGGGCCAGAGCGACACACAGAAATCCATCACCTTTGCAGCTTAGCACAGGATCCCTGTGTACTGAACAGCACAGTTGTCAGATGTTTAATTCAGCTTCTTGCAAAAGAGCTGCTTCTCAAACAACACCCAAACCACAGCTTGTTCAATGACAGTCATCGGCGGCCATATGGTGCCAGTGCTGGGGGAAAAAAAAAAGGCAAAACTGACAGAAAAGCAATGAAGCACTAAGAGCAAGCACAGGTTTCAGTGTTAGTGTACTAGGAAGATATGAGCCTGCATTGTGACTCTGGATAAAGCTGGGGGATATAAGATTTGCATTTTAGTTTGTTAGAGTAATTAACAAAATACGTACCAAAACATTCTGTTAAATTGAAGTGCAACCAGAGAAATTCATCTGAAAAGTCTCCTCTGTACTGATTGTGTTACTAGCAGCAGAGATACCAGCCCACACTCTGTCAATACTCACAATTAAAAGACACTTAAACAAACACATCAACAAAATACACCGTGTGACAGGTGGACAGTAATAGATGCAGCGCTCAATGCTACATGCATAAGGCCACATCTAAATTGCTGACTCACCGGTCTTGTAAAGTTCGAAAACTTCTTTAAACTGTCAAGCGTTTTTTTTTTTTTAAATCTCTACAGCATGGATGTTTAACATGCATTAAATAAATTAAACCTCTGTACTGATACATGCATGCTGTACATGTGAGATCTGCTGATTCTTACCACTCACAAAATAAGCATCACTCTTTGCTCATTCTCAGTGCTACCGTTTATCTGTAATAATGCCAAACAATTTCAGCACCTGGGTAAAAGTAGTATTTTCATGAAACAGCATGAAGATACTTTTAAATATTACAGCCAATTTCAGTGATTTTGTTGTGGTTTACCTCAATTTTAACCTGAGCAATTATTACATTCAATGCCTTACAGTTAGCAGTGTTTTGACACAGTATTGACTTGTTTTGGGTCCGGAATTGAAGTGATCTCAGGTTGCTTTTGGCAAACACACTACTAACAAAATGTGACCATATGTGGTCAATAAACTGACTTAAATATACTTAGCGTGAATGGATGTCTTTCTTTGTCTGCGTACTTCTTACCGGATCACCTGAGAAGGATGTTACGTCTGAACAGGGCCTTAACCCGTATGTCTTGTGTTTTAACTGATAAAGGTCAAATCACTGTACACAAACATAGCACTTTTAACACACAGCCTTTGAACATATAAGCTTCATTTGAGAATTGACAACCTGAATCAAGTTGCTAATAACAGTGAAAGAGCTGTTTATCTGAGATTACCGCTTTACAGAACCTTCATTCTAGCCTAACTGGGGCAGTGATGGCACTTGTGATGCCCTATGGGACTCTCTGCAGTGATTTACTCCAACCTTGGGTTGTACTGCCAGCACCAACTGCAGGATATTTTCAGCCTGTTGCCTCATGTTCCCTGACTGGCAGGCACTTGCTTACACCAACCTGGTCACTCAGCTGCTGACCATAGTCTACTGCCATTTTGCCATTTATTCTTATGTCCTGTTCACTGTTTGATGGTTCTATATTGTGGTGGTGGGTGACACAGAGGACTTATAACACTGAGCGATTATATTTTTTCTGCCGACATATAAAGTGAGAGCTAGCAACAAATCATATGAGGAACTTGATCTGTAAAGGAAGGGGGGCTACAATGCAAGGGCAGCATTTCTCCTGGCAGGACAGAGAGAGAGGCAGGATGGGAAGGGGGGTGGGCTCTGATTCTCAGCTGCTACTGTCTAACCTTTCAACAGAGTAGACGAGCAAACTGTAACATTCGGGCACTAGTACGTGGGCGTCAAAGCCACATCAAAAAAGCAATAGCTTAAAACCTCAGTTTCACTTAGTTTAATACTTGTGTGGCAAAAACATATCGTCTATTGCTATAATACACAATATACATCATGCTGAAAAATTATCAATACTTTATTTAATATCGAAACAAAATCAAATTTTGTATTTAATATATTGATTTAAAAAGTGTTTTAAGTCTGTAAAGTTTTTTTCAAGAGTAAGCACAACATAATAGCCTGAAAATAAATGCTTTCAGTCAAGCTGTAATTATTTTTAAATAATCATAAGAATCATAAAAGAAAGAAAGAAAGAAAGAAAGAAAGAAAGAAAGAACAATATCATGATATCTCAGCAAAGTATATTGTGTATAAAAAAATCTGTTCTTAACCAAAATTGTTTCTGCCCATCATGTATTTTGACACTTCTAATTTATTAAAACAAATATATTTCACCAAAATGTCTTGAAAGGATTTCATGTCATGCCAGTTTAACAAATACAGCTGTAGGCCATAAGGATAGGTGGGTGTAAAGACCCCGTTCACGCGGTCAAATAAATTGTTTACATATTGTACATCTTTACTACATATTTTATTAAATGCAAACTAAATAAATATCAGTCGCTTTTAAATAATCTGTGTTGGCATCTTGCAGTGAAGAATCTGTACAATTTTCTATATTAATAGCAGCAATTATTATATTATTAATACCAGTTAATTCTTGTGTAAGAAAGAAATATTGATTAGTGCATACAAGGCAAACCACACACACACACTGCTGAGGGAGTGTGAAGAGTCTGCAGGTGACACTGACCTGTTTGTCTCAGTAGCAGTGTGATGAATGTGGTCTGACCTGTCAGTTGACAACGCAAAGGTAGAACTAATAAAGCAAGCGCTCTATCTGCTCACAAAGATCACATGCTGCAAGAACCGGCAACCACCAAACACTGGGCAGCTAACACAAAACAAACAACATTATTATTCCTTGCTCATTTCTCCAGTCCTATGACGATGGAGATGAAGGGTGTGGCACCTGGCATCCTGAAAAGGGGAATACCTTCACCTTTCAGTCACACAGTCAATGACATCAGCGTGAGCAATGTAAATACGTATGAAAAGCTGGTTATATGCAGGTCACACGCCCAGAGAAACCCAGGAATTACAGTAGATGTACGACATCTTAGATTTTTATCCCTGATAATGTTTCATTCATAATAAAAAACAGCCAAAGAAGATTTTTTTTTCCCTCCAGAAAGCAGTACATTAAAAAACAGTTTGGAACTAACTACTGACTATAGTGTAGAGTAATGTATTGATCTAATGTTAACGTTTCAATAAAAAAAAAAAAAAAATGCCAAAGAAATCAATTGTATTCTTTTTTCTTATAGTTTGAGAATTTAAAATGTAAAGTGCAACACTGAAGATAAGATGTTTTTTTCAGAAAAAACTGAAGTTAATACAGAAGCCGGTAATATTCCAATTCTTGAATAGAAAGCCCAACCGAATTAGCATTAAGTGCTGAATTCTCATACTTTTTAGATAAAAGGAGAGATAATCACTAACAGTAACATCGGTCTCTTTATTTAGAAGCAATAGAGGGAGAATTTTCCCCAACACACCCCATATTCTCTTGTGTTGTGTGTGTGAGCGAATGAGTTTTTATAATCAACATCATCTAACCTCTAAGAGTCTAATAACAAATACGGACTTCCTCTTCTTAGCTCGCTTAAAGTAAATACATACGAGTCTGTAGTGAAGTGAATGACACTTCCTCCAAAGAATGTACAATGTTCCACTATACACCTTGTGCAGTTAAGCATCTAACATAGCTTACAGCCTGTTCCACCTGGGATGTCAATCAAAACGTCTCCTTTTGCTGTTATCCACTGATTTGCAGGCTGACAGCTGGAAGACAATAGGCTACGCCGAGTAAGGCGGCTGGTCTGAACTACTCAACACCTACGCTTTCCATATCCTCTGACAGGGTTCTGAACATTTATTATCATTCCTGATTTAAACTTTTGTTTAACAGTTTTATAACCATGACGTAGAAGAAAAATCGCTAGCAGTTAAGAAATCCAGAATTCATTAGGTAGCATAGCTGTAGCAGGCTACACACCAGGAGAAAGCGGTATGACCATTCAATCGTTACTTAAATCACTAAAAACTTACATCAATGACATTCACTGAGGTTCAAAGTCAAATTTCAAATCAATCCAATCAATCAAACTAAAATACAATGATGACTGCTGAGAGAAAGCCCCCCTTTTTTTTGTTAATTTTCTATAGAAAGAAAAAAAAACAACAGCAAAAGAAAAAAAAAAAAAGACTTATAAGAAGAGAAGAAGAGTGTGATACCCGGAAGGAAATTAGCTTTTATACTGATGAAGGCAAACCACATGAAAACTGACACTTTAGCAAACCACAAGCCTTAAGGCCTAACCTTCAAGCAACACTGTTCAATTCTATAAGTTACGTACACTGAAAAAAGTTTGTTTGGAGTTTATCCTTGTTTCTGATGCACAAACCTTCTTCGATGGTTAAAGCTCCACGTGTTCGCTCATGACCAATATCCTTATAAGAATAGAATATGGTGTGTCCTGTGTGTCGTTCCTGTCTGACAGAAGTGACTCGTCTAGCAGTGACCCTGTAATGGTGGGACCTCGATCAGCTCTTCTCTCACTCAGCCCACCCTCCCCTTACCGACTGTCCTTATATGCCTTTAGCAACTGCCTCCAATACATCAGCGTCCTCAGTGGTAACACAGAGGGAGGCTGGGTGTCACTGTGGGGTTTGTAGTAAAGCTGTTAGTCAGATCCTCATTTCCCTGGGCTATAGGTTTGCAAATATATGTTTGTGTGTGTGTGTATGTGTGGGTGTGTGTGTGGCCACACTAGATGCAGATTCCTGCTCACCTTTTGTTCCCCCACCCCCTTATATTTAACACTGCAATTGAGGGCCTTTAACACTGCATCGTCTCGTGTTAAATGAACCGTATCTCAAAGAGAGACTAAACTATAGCTGTTGCTTTACAAATAAACTTCTAAAATTGTGGTTTATTTTATATAATTTCTGATAACAGCAGTTTTATTTCACCAGTTTGCCAATAATTACACTTTGTTTATTTATTAACAAATAACATCACACGTTTAACAGTTTATAGTTCATTTATACTTCATTTATTTAATATTGTTACACATGCAAAGTGACTAGTTTGTTCCTGTTATCACTTGCATTATAACCGATATAAACACCTATTCTCTCTCAACAGCCTCTCGTTTTTTTCACTCTTGTTAAGACAAAAATAAAGCAGTTTACGTTACTGAAGAAAGTGTAGAAAATTTTGTCCTGACTTTCAAATGGCAGAAAACATTTAAAACTCATTCCTAAAATATTAAACAAACAGCTAACCATCTATAATCTTTTCCCTGTATGTAAGCCTCAGATTATGTTGATTTGTTTTGGATGCTGATACAAGTCTCTTTAAATGAGCTGTTACTATAGGAAAGAGCATATTATAGAGCACATTAACTTAAACCTGTCACTTGAATTGCAGCTTAATCTCCTGCCACAGCTGTGCTGTTAACAACTTCCGAGTAATCAGATTAGAGATTTCAATAGCATGTATATATGTATATAGTTTAGTCATTTATGTTAAACGGTTGTAAACCATGAAAGAGAACTTTCACATCCGAGGCGTAGTGAAGCTATGTGGATGTTCAGTGCACAAACACTTCCCAAACAGAGACACACAAGCTTTGACCTTCTCCGACCTTGCAGTCTCTACAGGCTTTGGGGGTATGGGAATTCAGAGGCCACGAGTTTTGTTTAATAGTTGGGTCATGGCATTTTTAATAGAGCACAGTTTCTCGTAGGTACAAAATGTGATAAAAAAGTGAACAGTATCCGATCTGAGGAATAATTCTAAAATAAATCAGAATTTATGTAGCTCAATTATATAAAAAAGGACCAGAGTGTCTCTCACTATATATCGAGATGGCAATTTACCAGGGATGGGAACAAATATACAAGAGGTCTAAACCACAACAGCTGTGAAACAAAAGTCAAAATAACCAGCATAACAAGCATCACAGATAATGAGTCTGTTACCATTTCCTCCCCATCTCTCTCTCTCTCTCTCTCTCTCTCTCTAGATAAGTGAAGTGCTCAGTGTTTTGCACACAGCTCTGGCGCCGAGCCTAATAAGGGGATCTGTGTGTGATTGCCTTTGCTTCTCTTCCGGGCAACATGTTGGTTGTACGCAGGCCGGTATGGCACAGCACGCCTGTAGAGAAGCAAGACTTACCGAGGATGAGCGCTGAGCTCTCGTGCTTTTGTGGCTATGAAAATATAATATCACGGGCGTGAAAAATAAAGACAAGCCCTAGAAGGATATGGATAATTCCTGCCTTTAGGGTTAACATTTATATTTCAGTTACAGCGCTACATTAGTGCCATCTGCTCCGGGAAATATGAATATATCAAAGAATCTATCATAAAAATGAGCTCTTTCACACATAACAGCCCTCAGAATAATCAACATTATGCTCATTCTGAAAAGAAAATATCATTCAGATAAGCAGCATGACATTGCTGTCTCCTCATTTGCCATTTTTGGCCAGATATGACTGCAGTGTCATGCTGGAAATAAGTGGCCTATGAAAGACATAACAGATAACTTAAATATAAAATAAATACATTTAAAAATAAAAGCTTCAGCAAAACCTGGGGTGACTTTAATATTGGTCTTACTGGTAAACGTGTTTAGAAAGCATGAATAATTATGTAAAACTCTTCAATGCTAATTAGCAGTCCTAATCTTGGGGTTTTGTTTGGTTTCATTCGTCGTCTTTCCAACATTGGCATTATGAAAACTGGCAACCTGAGCAAACACCGGCAGCTGTGACAGGAAATTCATACATGTAGAGATGAACAATCGCAATTCTCCCCACTTGCATCACTGAGTGGCGTAGGAGGCTGGCAGTCTCGGGCAGAGGAATGTCAATCAATCGTGTTCATTAGAATATGAGGAAGTTTAATTTTATACAAACACTTTTTTTTATGCCATGTTTCCAGAGGCTTTAAATCGTTAAGCATTTTTAACAGCGTGCAGGTTTTTTAATAGTTTGGATCAACAGTCATATTTATGTTTGTAGACTGTCTGTTTTCTCAAAGCAGCATTAGTTAGGCTGCTCTCAAGATATTCTAAGCAGTGGACTGACAGGTCTTTCAGTTCTCTATTTTCTCTGTAAGGGGGATGGAAATTTCCAGCTTGTATGCAAAACAAAATGTGTTAGTTAAAAAAAAAACTAAACACACACACACACACACACACTGAACTGTAGAAATAGTCTTTCATTATACATTAAATCAATTCATTAATGTATAAAAGGCATTTCTATGTGAAATCTTTTGACCTAGTCATGCAGATTGAGCTAAAAGGTTTGTAGAAGTTAGCTGACCTTCAGGCCGCCAGCTGTTACGATGTGCATTAGCAACTGCTTTTTAGTGTTAAATAAACATGTTTTATGGTTTTTGAGTTGTTGAGAGGTGGCCCACACACAAGCAAAGAAGCCTCCTTCACTGTTACCTTCCTACTTTTCCATACTGCTCCTTCATACACACAGGCACACACACTCCCCTGTTCTCAGAAACAGCTGACGTTTTAACAGGCCCCCAGCAGCTGACAGTCTACAGGTGGGTGAGAGCCGAGACTCTTTAATTCTTTATATTCCAAAAAAGGACAGAAGCCAGCAGGACACCCCCTAAAACCCAGAGCTTACACATTACACTCATCAGCAATTCCCCTATAATGACATAGCTACACAGTAACACATGTACACGCACACACACACCTGTTCATGTCTCACAAGTGATCCGAGAAAAATGTTCATCTTCCTGACGTTCTTATGTCTCCTGTAAATAATTAATAAAAAAACAAATGAATTTCCACTATAAGACAAAAAGTTTACTCTGTACACATTTTTAGTCCGGATATGTGCTCTGAGGAGTTACGCAAGCAGTACAATCACTACACACAAGAAGTATGAACTGAATAAAAAACCATCTGGTGATTGTACAAATCAAAGTATGTCCCATGCCCTATACTGAAATCAGACTGCTTGGCTCAAAACGTGTCTGTGTTCATGTTCAGATTGCTTTAGGGCCACACACACCCACACACACACACACACACACACACACACACACACACACACACACACACACATTACCCACGAACAAAAACAAGTGCTCTGGTGTGTCACTCTGGAAAGAAAAAAGGGGATTTTTCTTCCCTCCCTCTCTGATCCTGGCAAATGTCCCAGCTCTCTATATTGCCTGCATGACGAGCAATGAGAAGAGGTCAGCCACAAGCCTCGCTACACTGTGCTAGAGACAGTTTGCACAGATGGCCATTTACTGCAGTCGGACGGCTAAAAAATAGAAAAGAGATGAAGAAAAAAAGTGAAAGAAAGAGAAAGCTAAATTAACGGTACTGTATGTGTGTGATACCCCATAATGAGAATGTAGGGAGCAGGTGGAGAGATACAGGAAATAAAGAGAGAGAAAAAAACGAGATCAAAGGAGCAGAGTGAGAATGATAGAGTGAGAGAACGAGGGGGAGGAGGGTGTTGTGTTTCAGCTCTTGGCCAGAGCACTTGCTGTTTCAGCTGTGCATGAGAGATGGCCAGCCCCTGCTCTCACGCCACTGTAACCCCGTCAGTTGCGCTCACCTTCATCAGAAGTGGCAATGTCTTGCTCTGGCAGTCCCCAAAGCCCCGAGCAACAGCGGCACTGTCTGTCTGATCATCTCCATGTCTTAAACTCTCATGCATTGGATGCAGGATTTTTCAATGTGAAATTCAGGGTGTACACTTTGTGAGAGCTGAACCACAAAATTTTACACCAAAAGCCAACAGGTTAGTCTGGTAAAACAGGCATTCCAACGTTCTCCGTTCCTGCTCTTATGACCTGGGCCGATTATTAATTAAGCATGAGACTAGGATTAGAGAAGCAGATTCTAATTCAAACATGATTTAGATTTTAATACTAAAAGTTATATAAAAATTACTTGCATCCTTTAATTATGTCAGTATTTAAAACTAAAGGAGATTTTACTCTCATATGAATCTCAGCTTTAATTATTTTTACTAGATCTACCAGATTGGATACATTTCCATTCCAAGAAGTAGTGTAATACTATAACCAATGCCTTTCTGATTTCAACGCCATCTAACTATCATTTTAGTTATACAGATTGTACATTACCATATCTTACCCTATACTAAACATTTAATAGACATGCTGGTATGGAAGAATCTGGTTTGTCCTACAATAAAACAGGTTTTGCACTTTTTCTTCTCGCCACAAAAAAAAAAAAAAAAAAAAAACTCATTCTATTGTCACAATTTAAAACCAACCTGAAACCAAGTACTGGCTTTGCTTAAAATGCAGAACAATGAAATATATAGTCAAAGGTATGTAGAAGGACTGGTCAGAGAAACAAATCATTATAGAGTTTCTAGCACAAGGACATTTTATGAGTATGTGACCTACTACCAATGAGCACAAGTACAACAAGCAGATACTAAACACATTTTAGATCCCATGTGCATCATCAGTATACTCAAACCTTAGATTCTTATAGAGATTGCTCATCCTATGACAATAATTACCAGAGAACATGACTTATTAGACATAAGCCCTTAAGGGTTCTTAGCTTTCTAAAGAAGATTTACTTGGAACGCTCTGATAAGGGAAACATCATTTGTCGATAATGCTTAAGTTTTTGTTAAAAATACAATACTTTACGTACAGTGACAATTAATAGATGTTATTTACTAAATATAACATGCACATATGTGTACTGTCAGATTAATACAAACATTTATTGCCTGATAAACAAAGTGATTGCCATGCCTAAATTTAGGTGGTTTTCACATTGGGCACGTTGGCGAGGGTCCAAGTGTGATCTGAGCGTGATTGTTCCTGGTGGCTCCCCCGCAGCGTTGGCCTGGTTTCAAACTCTCTTGATTCTATCTAATTCTGGTGTGCTTGTGTTATGTCATCAAAAATGTGAACGGAGAACACAACACTTATTTATTTGTTTATTGTTTGGTGCTAGTTTGGTGCTATTATGTGCAGTAGGGCACCTCACCGCTTTCATGTCCCACATCATTTACCTATTCATGGTACATACTTGCTATAAAAATTGTGCTTCCCAGGCTGCAAGACCACTTTTACATTACCAATTTTTCATGCAAACTGTGCTCTGTTTCTCTGTTAGCTCTAACTGCTAGTGTGAAAGCCCCCTTAGTGGCCTTGCTAATTTTCACAAGTCTAAAATTTAACGAGTGCCAGAGTATGCGCTGATGTGTTACATTAAATTCATAAAGATTCATTGAATCTGAATCTTTAGTTTTTAAATGAAAATGAAAAGCAAAGAAATTGTGAAGTTACAGATCTTCAATCTGTCTATCAAAAATGAACCCCAAAAAAGTTTCATGTTTACTGTGAACACTGACAACACTGTCATTCCTTGTGCCACAAAACACTGAGCATATTAAAGTTCACCATATCAACAATGAGAAATAGAACGGAAATGTTACAGACTCTTGCCAACTTGCATAGGGGTTGGTGGTGGCGCAGGGGGAAGACGCAATGATGCAACTGCAACCTTGTTTAATAAAAATATAAAACAGACTACCTACTGCCATGGATGTGTAATCTATTCTAGTTTGTCAGCTAGCATTTAAAAACAGTGAACTGAGATCTATTAAGAAAAGTGCTACACACATTCTTAACCTCACACTTTTATGATTCAGCAACTACAATGAAACTAGGAAAAGAGTGAAATAAAATAAGTTTGAGGGATGCATGGATTAACTGAAGAGAGCTAGAAGCTTAATGAGTGCAGTAGATCTTCCTGAGACATGCCAATACTGCAAACACAAACCTAAGCAAAACTTCCTCTAGCCAGTACTCGGGTTGTGTGTCATCACTGTAGCTTTTTACTTTTATTTGAATAATCATATCAAAACATCTATTCTGTCATTAATTATACTGATGACGGTGCTCTGAAGGATGATGGCTATCACAACAGGAAACTGAGGTGTTTTACAATTAATGTAAAGTTTGCTTCTGCCTAATATAAGCTAAACTAAAGGGACAGTAAAAAAAAGTAAAATAAATAAAAATTAGATTAAACTATAATAATATTCATGAAATATAGATATGGCATCATCAGATATTCAATTAACACAAATGTCTGAGAATTTCTCTTGGCCTATGGATACATATTAATTATAACACTATAGAAAAGCATATTAAAGCATTAAAAAACTGCAATGGACCACATTTTATGTCGGAGCAAAACAAATGAATACATAAAATTTTAATTAAAGGTTCATGTACATTCATACAGTCTCAACTAACCTATAATCACACATGAGCTTAAGGTGGAGGTCAGCTGATTTTCTAACATCATAATACACTGTGATTTCATCAGAGCTGCTCTGCCTTTTGATTTTTCCATAAAAATAGCGTAAAACTCTACAAAAGGAAAATCAGAAACAAACATATTGGCTAAACTTTAAGTGGATCTCTAATAGACCTGTTGTGGTAACACCAACACCCCCCTGTTACAACCACAAACAAAAATGTATTTTATTAGGATTTTATGTGATAGACCATTATGTGATGGCACATAATTGTGAAGTGGAAGGAAAATGATAAATGGTGTCCAAATGTTTTTTTTACAAATAAATATCTGAAAAGTGTGGTGTGTATTTGTCTTCAGCCCCACTGAGTCAATACTTTGTAAAACCATCTTTCGCTGCAATTACAGCTGCAAGTCTTTTGGGGTATGTCTCTACCAGCTTTGCACATCTAGAGAGTGAAATTTTTGCCCATTCTTCTTTGCAAAATAGCTCAAGCTCCGTCAGATTGGGTTGGCGAGCATCTGTGAACAGCGATTTTCAAGTCTCGCCACAGATTCTCAATTGGATTTAGGTCTGGACTTTGACTGGGCCATTCTAACACATGTATATGCTTTGATCTAAACCACTCCATTGTAGCTCTGGCTGTATGTTTAGGGTCATTGTCTTGCTGGAAGGTGAACCTCCGCACCAGTCTCAAGTCTTTTGCAGACTCTAACAGGTTTTCATCTAAGATTTCCCTGTATTTGGCGCCATCCATCTTCCCATCAACTCTGACCAGCTTCCCTGTTCCTGCTGAAGAAAAGCATCCCTACAACATGATGCTGCCACCACCATGTTTCACGGTGGGGATGGTGTGTTCAGGGTGATGTGCAGTGTTAGGTTTCTGCCACACATAACATTTAGAATTTTGGCAAAAAAGTTCAATTTTGGTCTCATCTGACCTTTTTTCACATGCTTGCTGTGTCCCCACATGGCTTGTCGCAAACTGCAAACGGGATTTCTTTCAACAGTGGCTTTCTTCTTGCCACTCTTCCATAAAGACCAGATTTGTGGAGTGCACGACTAATAGTTGTCCTGTGGACAGATTCTCCCACCTGAGCTGTGGATCTCTGCAGCTCCTCCAGAGTTACCATGGGCCTCTTGCCTCTTTCTATGATTAATGCTTTCCTTGCACTGCCTGTCAGTTTAGGTGGACAGCCATGTCTTGGTAGGCCTGCAGTTGTGCCATACTCTTTCCAGTTTCGGATGATGGATTGTACAGTGCTCCGTGAGATGTTCTAGGCTTGGTATATTAAGTTATAACCTAACCCTGCTCCACAACTTTATCCCTGACCTGTCTGGTGTGTTCTTTGGTCTTCATGGTGCTGTTTGTTCACTAATGTTCTCTAACACACTTCTGAGGGCTTCACAGAACAGCTGTATTTATACTGAGATTAAATGACACACAGGTGCACACTATTTACTAATTAGGTGACTTCTGAAGGCAGTTGGTTTCACTGGATTTTAGTTAGGGGTATCAGAGTAAAGGGGCAGAATACAGATGCACACCACACTTTTCAGATATTTATTTGTAAAAAAAAAAGGTTGGACACCATTTATAATTTTCATTCCACTTCATAATTACGTGCCACTTTCTTTTGGTCTATTTCATAAAATCCCAATAAAATGCATTTTTCTTTGTGGTTGTAACATGTCAAAATGTGGAAAAGTTCAGTGGGTATGAATACTTTTGCAAGGCACTGTAATTTGATATAGTACTGCATGGTCAACAAGCTACTGGTTTAACTTTCTTAACCTTTCAGCTTATTCAGGTTATCTTTCTTCAAAAAAGAACCAAGATTCAAAAACCTATTAAAAAAGGTTTTATAAACATCATAAACATAATGTGTAAAGAATGTTTTAATGCTCAAAACCATTTTATCCAGAAAGGCTATTGAGAGAAGTGTTGTACATAATTAAAGTACACTTACATTTAATTACTACGTTTAAAAGAACACATGCCAGTCTAAAGGTATTTAGAAAAACTTTAACCATATGTTTGCACTCGATTATGTTATTATCATGCTCGCTAATGAAGTTCTCAATCACGCAAATGCTATCTTGCTGCAAGGCAATTTAATGATGAAGTTGGTGTTTCAGCAGGTTCCCAAAATATAACGTTCATCAAATAATCTATTCATAGAGAACTACACATTACTCACATAGAACTTTATTAAGTTCATAATACTAGAACATATGATAAAGCTTTAGGGATGAAATACTTCTGAAGTCAGAGAGCTGAGTGAGTGATGGGAGAGAAGAGAGTGACACTCAAACATGCATCAAATCCTGAGTACAGTATTCACACTGATGCCAAGTTCTGTTTGTCATCATCATTTGGTTTATGTATGATTTGCACTTTGTACCCGCCTGGTATAAATATTTATGATAGAGCTAGACAATTATCAGACAAGGCAGTGAAGTCTTTATGAGGAAATAATAAAAAAAAGTCTAATAAATTGTTATATTCATAAATAAATCAATATATTGCACTAAAAAAAGTCCTTTTTATCTAAACACACCATGAAAACATCAGAAATATATATATTATATATACTGTATAGAGCATTGTAAATGTAACATCAAGTATATATATATATATATATATATATATATATATATATATATATATATATATATATATATATATATATATATATATATATATATATATGATGCTATACCAGCTTAAACAACTACAGTAATAGAAACAATAAAGCTTCCTAGTGACGTTGTAGCTTTGACGTCGGACTACGTTCCTGTTCAGTGACTCATGGAAACTAGGTCAAAACAAAACATGAAATAAAAAGTGCATTACATAAGATTAGTCTTGAAATAATGGACACCTTGCATCTTTAATAGTTAGGTGGGTTCAACATCTTAATGATTTTCCCACTCATGTTCACAAAGCTCCACCCCTATATTACGTAGCTTATATAAACATTTTGATCAAGTATAAAAGAAAATTAATAACAGGAGGCACATCCAAAAACAAACATCCTAAAGGTTTTCATACCAACTTAAATAAACTTTTGATAAGGCTATGGCTTAATGCATTGTTTGTCATCATGTTCCACATAAATTCACTTTCCTATTTATTAGGAACATTAGTACATTCAGGCAGTTATTTAATTAGCCAGTCACATGGAAGCAGCACAGTGCAAAAAAAAATCATGCAGATACCGATCAAGAGCTTTAGGTCAGATTCCTATCAAACAACAAAATTAAGAAAATCTCTGGTACCAGATAGGCTGGTTTTACAGAAATTGCTGATTTCCTGGGATGATCTCCTTGAGAAACGACAGTCTCTATAGCTTTTGTACAGAAAAGTTTGAAAAACAAAAAATGAGTGTCAATTCTGTGGGTGGAAATTTTTTGATTGAAGAAGGTAAAAAAAAAAAGGCCAGATTGCTGAGCAGAAGTACAAAGTACTAAAGGATAAAGTATACTTTCTTTATTTAACCAGGTGAGTCAGTTGAGAACCAGTTCTCATTTACAATGACGACCTGACCAAGAGGCAACATAAAAACTAATACAATACACAAACACAGCTATAAACAATGAAAAACAAACAAAAAACTAAAGTAACTCAAATGAATTCTCAACTGTGGTGAGCAGGAAAGCATCTTGAGGTGGATGGGCTACAACCACAAAAGACCACAAGAACAGAACTGAAAATTAGTGTATATATTTGCTCAAATAAGGAATTATAAACATTGTCTATTTCTTCAGAACTGCTCATGAAATGATCAATTGTTGTAAAAGCACCACTGAATTAGGAGGTCAAGACAAAGCTGAATCATGACCCATAGACCAATGCAGTAGTAAAGTAGGTGATATTTGCTGACTGTATCCTCACACTAAGCAACAGGCTGTGGTAAATTTTCCATATACATGCAAACATGGCAAATGATAGCTCATCCAATCAGCATCGTTTGAATTGTGTTTTTCTCAATTCTCTGCATATTAGATGTCATTCAATGGCTTGGATGATTACTCTGACCAATCCTGCAGCACGTGTGGTCTGACAATAACTCTGCATTAGACTTACCTCAGAAGTTTTTTCCTCAGACTTCTGTGTTTGAGGTATAAAGTGGGAAGAAACAATAGACCTCCATGTTAGCAACAAGCTAGAACTGCTAAACGTCCGAAGTTATAAGTTATGTGTATTTACAACAACAACCTCTATTCTTGTTATATTTTGTATGTTGTATATTTTGTAAACGAAGTTATAGACTTAACAATTGAGGAAAGGGGTTGATAAGAATTGAATTCCTTCATAAATGAATTCTGTCTCATTTCTTCTTTTTTTCCCCCCATCTAGACAAAAATCATTTTAAATCACAGTTATTTCCCAATTTATTTATAAAATTACTTCACAAAGTTGCAAAAATGTCTGGAAAATTTGTGGCCATTGTTTCATCTTATCCTATTACATCCAGCTTCTGAGTAAATCTGTAAAGAGACATTACAAAGAAAAATAAAGCTGACATAACAGAGATTGCTGGAACCTGTAGTAAGTGTATACATATAGTATAGTCTAGAGTGTTTGCTAATCCACCAAAGTAGCCAAGCTGAAGAGTCATAATGTGTTTAACTAAGCTCCAGAAACTGCAAACAGCTACTGCCATTTCTCTAAGGAACACCAAACACAAAACAAAAACAAAACTAAACAAATGCAAGGCAGTCCACACACACAAGAGTAGTGATCATTACACTCTCTAAAGAGACTCATGTTTCATCGATTTACCTCAGGAATCATAATTTATAAACCAGAATGCATTTTTCAACCTCTGATCATTTGACATAAAAGTTGGAAAAACGGAGTGTTTAATGTTAATATTTTTTAAGCAAATAAACTAGTCAGCTAACTGATGTGTGATGCATATGTTCTTATAAAGGTAAGAAATGATGCTTTGTTTAACCCTGATACTTCACGCAGCCTTGTTAATCTGACATCCCTCTTTAATGTGGAAGGAACTCATAGCTGAGAACACTACTTGCTAATGAGCAGGAATTTAAGGAGGTGTTTTCTTTGGCGTATCTTGGTTAAAGTTTGGAAATTACAAGTTGGGACTCAAACACTAAACTTAAGCTATGGATGATCTGTTGCCTGTTAGCGTGACTGTGCTGGAAAGACCTCATTCCAGTGAAATGTAAAAACAAACAAACTGAGCTTAATACAGAAACTGTTTTAATTCTCTTGCTGAGGAATAGCAGCTATAAACCAGCAGCAGCTCAGCAGTACTGGAAATGAGACTGTGCTCACATAACAAGACCAAGTTATGTGAGCACAGTCTTCTCTTGGGCAGATGGCAATAAGTCAGTAAATCTCAAGTCCAATATCAAAAACCCTGTAGAATGTGAACCAGTATACAATGCTCTTGGTGGTGATAAAAAGACATCACCTTGTAATGTTGAATTAGAACATACAAAAAATTGCCAATCATGACACATGGAAAGGTGTCATGAGAATTATACTGAGAATAGATAGAAATGAACGGTGGGAACATGGCTAACACAAGCGATTATGTACAGTAGGCCAGGTTTTCTCTCAAATTTTATTAATATGTGAAAGGGAAATGTTTACCAAAGTGCACGCCGTTCACCAACTTTCAAATTTCAAAGAATCATACAAAATATAGGAATAATATAGAATAATAAATGTAGGTGATGTAGTAGCTTAGTGGCTGAGGTGTTAGACTACTGATCAGAAGGTTGTGAGTTTGAATCCTAGGTCCACCAAACTGCCACTGTCCCTTAACCCTCAATTGCTCAGTTGTATAAACTGAGATTGCATTTAAGTCGCCCTGGATAAGGGCGTCTGCCAAATTCTGCAAATGTATATATAATCGTGCTGTTCGTACATTTAACTCAAACAGTGTACAGTGATGTCAGTGTGAAAATCTGCTCTGAAGCACCTGACACAGCACTAACAGAAAAGACATTCAGAGAAGCCTGGGTGTTTATGTAAGATTCAAGTACATTGTGTTTTAATGGGACAAATGATTAATGCTCATTGGACGACAGGCTTTTAACATGTCATTTGGAGTCCTGACTGGACGCTGTCCGTCTCTGGGAGTGAATGGAGTGTGGGTGCATGGGTTTGCATAAAAATAAATAATAAAAATACATCTCAGTGTTTACTGGACAGTGCACTTTCTCCGAACAGAACAGGACCCATGGCTTCTGCTTAATGAATGGTAAAACTCTCAAAGGGGACAAACCTGGCAAAAAACTGTCAATCACTGAAACGACCGACATCTCAAATTTAATATATCAGCGTCAGATGAAATTGCTCAGCTTTGGAAATAAGGAAAAAAAAAATTTTATTCCATGCTCTCATTTCTGAAATTTGTTTCTGAACGTCCCACTTCAGCTAGCAGTTTGGCTGCTTTTTGGCCAAAGCTGGCTGAAATTGTTAATGATGATCAGATTTTGCAAACTCTTTTGATGCTCATACTTACGAGGAGAGACTGAAAATTAAACAAGCGGACAAACCATGATTCTAATTCAAATGTCGGGATATAATAAAATCCTTTAAGCTCTTGGTACAGTAAAATTCATTCGCTGTGTTTATTTTTAGTCTTAGATTATGTAGTGCATCTGCCTTACAAGTCCCTGGGAACAAGCGGTTACTATAGAAACAATAACTAACCAATGGGGTTATGAATATAGCTTTTATGTTAAACCTACAAATCAGGGAACTTACTTGACATAATTAAAATTAGTCATTAGTTATTAATAATAGTCGATGTTATAATATTATAAGATACACTAATCTTCCGTTTTATTAGGAACATCTGTACATCAATCATGTGGCAGCAGTGCAGTGTATAAACGCATGCAGATACAAGTCTTTGGTTATATTCACATAAAACATCACAACAGGGGTACATGTGATTGTTGTGACTTTGACCGTGGCATGGTTGGTCGTAACAGATGGGCTGATTTTCAGGCACACCAGTCTCTAATATTTATAAATGGTGTCAAAAACAAAAACCATCCATTGAGCTGCAGTTTTGCAAGCAGAAACACCTTGTTAATGAAAGAGGTCAGAGAGAATTGAAACAGGTTCGTGCTGGTAGAAAGGCTATGGTACACTCAAAGAATAAGAGACCACAGTGCGCATAAAACTGATGAAACACAATAAGCATGTACACGTGTTTCTATTCTGAAAGTGTTTGTTCTGTGTATAATAATACAAATCTCAGTTCTTTCTTTGTGGTGCCATTGTGCTTTATTAAAATGCAGTTTATTCTATTCAGGTTCTTTTAAAGGAAAAATAACTGTTCAAAAATGTTTTGTGAATTCAGCTGGGTATTAAAAATAACAATCTTTGTAGCTTATGAAATAAAAAAAAAAAGAGCAAAACTCATGAACACGTCAACACACACGTATACTGCAGACAAATTTACTACTCGTTTATTATACCTTTTTAGGTATAATTCTAACTATTAAAACAATGCCAGGTACATCTTTGTTGGAAATCCACCTGGCATGGGTACTGGATAGTTACTGGATTAAACATAATGCCATATGGCAAAGTACTGCAGTGATGATGCCTTTCTGCTTTAGATTTTAAAGTAAATTCAATAATATTGGTTGCATCATATGAAGCTGTTTATCTATTGTATCTATTTTAATCAAACTTGTAAAAAAAAGCACATGTTGGCAGAAATAAGCGAACAAATGCCTAAACGAATTTGTAAATGTGATCAGAAGGTCACGTGTCCGTATGTCAATCAGCTGTTAATGTGTTTATTTTGTACATGATATTGGCAACAGCACAGCCAACAATTCTGTACTGCAATGTAACAAATATATAAACGAGCAAAAGTGGAAGCAATCCAGCAGCCAGATCTGGAATGCAACATGCCTGTATAAACCCCAGTCGGCATAAGAAATGATGTGATTAAAGCACTGCTGATAACTGAAACAGTACTAATGCCAGCTGTCTGACCATTTTTGTCAGCAGTAAACCACTGATGTTTTGGTAGATCAAGAAATCTGGCATGATGCCACAAAATTCACACAGTTTTTAGAAACTGAAACTCAAGAAGAGTTCCAACACTTCTTCCAATGATTATTAGACTGTTGCCTCATATAAACAATTTATGCTCAATAACAAGAAGTGTATAAAGTGGCTGAAAAATCCCTTTTGGAAAACTGACTTCTGGTCTGGAATGCTTCTTTGTTTTTGGAGGAGTCTCTTGCTAGTCATTCATAGGCACTTTTACAATCCACTGTTGATATTGGTGGTACAGCTTCATGATAATGTTTGGAAGAAAAAGAATCATTCAAATGTCACTTAACTGTTAGAGACCAAATCTTGAAAAAAAGACTGATCTCAGCTAATGTACCTTTAATGTGCCTAGAGAAAAGGTGCTGCTTTTAATTCAGGAGTTTTAATCCTTCCATCATGTGAAAGGTCTCACAGTATGATCTTTATTTTTTTTTTGTTGAAAAACCGGTCAATTAGTTTTAGAAATCCTTCACAAAGACCAGAAAAACAGCACACATTTTGTCATAAAAAAGATGAGTCTGTAAGCCTTCTAATGACACCAAAACTATTTATGCCTATGTGCCCTAAATATTAAGGGTTGGGTGGAATTTTAGGTTACAAAAGGCATAAAAAATTCTCTAGCACCTTATTCACGGTGCTAAAACGAGCTGAATGTGCTGTTACATGATTAGATGACACAGTGAAAAAAAAATAAAGCTGGTTTTAGACTGTGTGATTACAGGAGTCTTTAAATATTATTATTTGTCTATTGTTTGTACGAGAAGGTCCCAATAAAACATTGGCTGATTTCTAGAACAGACATGTTCTCTCAGTCAGATTACACAAGGAAGATCCTCTAACAATAAAATTGTGAATAATGAAATGTACTTCCTTCTGCTTACGTTTACAATCAGTATGATCCAGGACTGAGCAGAAAACAGGGTTGAATGAACAGAAACATTCAACAATGTAGGTTTGAGAAAACAAGGATAGATTTTCTGTCTGTTAGTGCATTTCATTTATGTTTCAGCAAAACATGAACAACTTTTTCTAGGTCAAGAGATTCATTTCCACATTTACAATAAAATAAACGTAATACATATAAAGAAAATAAATAAATGAATGAACATTTTAAGGGATTCATTCCTGCATTTAAAATAATAGTAGTAAAAATAATATTTTTATTAAGTGCTGGCTACTAAGCTGTCAGTGTGAATGCTGTTCTATTTCACTGCTGAAAAGTGTTAATAAAGTGTTTGCAGCTTGTTTGGTACAAGTTATAAATTTCGGTTTGCTGTGGATGTTATTCTGTACGTACAGAATGTAATCGCCACAGGCTGTAATGTTGTATAATGTGATGTTGTATAACATGTATAACATATGATGTATAACATCTGATCACACACAGAAACCTCCAATATGCTTAATAGCCAGTGAAAAAACTACAGTAAAGTGGTTAATGTATAATATTACTCTCTTATTTGGCACTGCACTCACTTAGATCAGTGGGTCCAAGGAATTCCTAAAATTCTCCTTTTTGAATGTTACTGATTTTTTTTTTACTTGAACCTTAATAATAATAATAATAATAATAATAATAATAATAATAACAAAACTTGTGCAATAACTGCTAAAAAATTGTAAACTGAAGTATTTCATGATTACGGTGTGTTTTCTTTCTGATGCCATGGTCATTCCAACAATATCACACTTTCATGTATGGAACAGATGCTGTAATACCGTGCCGTAATTGTTGGACTTTTGGAAAAAGAGAACACTGTGTGACATTATGCAGCACTGCAGTAGAACAAGCTGAATATGAGTCTGATCTACAGCTCAGTCTTAAGCAGCTCAGGTGGGTGCCAGTGACTGATGGAGTGTGTCCCCTCCATGTGGCATCCTGCTGCGAATCACGACATGCACAACCTGCATAGCAGTGTGTTTTGGTTCCAGTGGCCAGAGCTGGAAAATTGGGGCCATTTAATCCAAACAATGTCTCTTCACAAACCACAACACAAAACATGTGGGTTATGGTTATGTCAATATTAGCACCTCGAATGAGTCAGGTAGAGGGGAGGACTACAATACATACAATTAATCTTATATATTTAAATCTTATTAGAAACATAACGTATTGGTTAAGAGCTGGATCCTGGTCGATCTTTTAAGTGCTCGAAAAGGACTAAAAAACATGCACAGATGTTGCGTAATACGATGAGTGCAGTGTGTTGTGGTCTCGGTACTGCGTGGGCAACACCATAACACTTTCGGTGTGGATTTTTTTGTTATAACGGTTTTTCCAAAACAAGCTAAACACGTCAGATGTTTCTTCGTTTAGAAATTCACAATCTTTCGAGCAACCATTCGGTTTCAACAGCAGGGTTTCCGTTCGTATCTGTAGCTACTGAATTTATAGACAAAAGTCTGTGTTAAGGTGAGAAATAGGTTCATTAATGCAGAACTACGAGGGGAAATCAGCAGTTAGCACTGACAGCTCTGTGGAAACAAGACCGAATCTGTCATTGGACTGTCGCCACTGTTGCGCACAAGAAAAGAAAAGACAACACAGCTTAGCTTCATCTGTCCAATACGGAGTGTATAATCAATTTATTTGCGATCATTCACTCGCAAAAACCTGTTTTCCGTTCGGTTGTTGCTTGTGACTCTGTTCACTTAAGCACTACCGTTTACTATATTAAAAAAAGGCAAGATGATGCAGAAAAGCTCGAGCGAACTGCGTTAGCCACAGCTAGTCCTCCATTTTGGACGGATTTTCATTCCGACAGTACAGAAATTATCTGCAGTAAGAGCACAGGAATTCTCTGCTAACATGTGCTCACGTTATGTACTAAATGAACTATCCAGGGAAAAACAAATATTATTTTCAAAATGTAAACAAAGCCAGAGAAGGAAGCGAGCTAACATGACGTTAGCTATACAACTAGCTAGCTAGCTATAACTGACAGGCTAGCTGGAGTCACTTACCCAGTGTAGCTACTGTATCCACATCTGTATGTTAATGACAAGGTTTCCTACGAGCTGGATAGTCTCGTATCATGTACAACGAGCATCAAAATGGTCATCGGAAAAGAGTAAACATGAAAGTCAGCATCAATTCCTAAAGTCTTTCCTCTTTGGGTTCCCAAGTAATTGTTTAGCTAGCTTGCTCAGCCAAATGATACAGTGTACAAGGTGTCCTATCTACCATGACTGGCATTGGTTTATGATAGACGTGTTGGTGACCAATAGGAGGCGGGCTTTAACAGAGCTCAGCCAATCAGATCGCGCGAAACGAGGCTCTTACTTGCAAACGCAAAATCGGTAGGCGAGGGTTAAGGTGAAATAGGAAGGACTTCAGAAATCAAGCTCGCGCATTAGCTGACTGTATTCATCCGCCTCTACACTGTACAATGAAGACAAAACCACACAATTACAGCAGTTTAATGTTTTTATTTACAGACCACTGTGATTCCTTAAAATATGTGAAATATCATTTCTGTTTTTTAAACATCGGAACACCCGCAAAATAAAATTTTAAATAACTTATTGAACCTTATCGATTATTATCAATACTATTGTTATTGTTATTAATATATTAATGTGTGTGTGTGTGTGTGAGTGAGCGTGTGTGCGTGTGTGTGTGTGTGTGAGAGAGAGAGAGAGTGTGTGTGTGTGTGTGTGTGTGAGAGAGAGAGAGAGAGAGAGAGAGAGAGAGTGTACACAAAATATGTTATTAGTACACAAATGACGGGAAACTGACGTAAGCTCTGTATGTGTCGGTGATAGAATACAGTGTTTACAGAGCAAAGGGTAGTGATGCGGTCGAAAATAATCACAATACGAGAAGCGTCTACATTCAGGCGAATGAAGAACAGACAGTTATTTATGTGTTTACAACCATACGGGCAACTTTTATAAAAGCTATTGTTTAACGACTGGAGCAGAAATAGGTTAGATGTTATAGAGCAGATTACAGCACAAGTTTTGTGATTTAATTTGCGCCATATTTTATCTACGTCACAGCCTGAGATAAGACGTCACTAAAGTGGCTTTTAAAGTCGAAGTAACATGATTGTTTTTATCAATGCCAGGTTTCTGTTCTTTCTTTCTTTCTTTCTTTCTTTCTTTCTTTCTTTCTTTCTTTCTTTCTTTCTTTCTTTCTTTCTTTCTTTAATCTAACTCATGCTGATGCTGTGGTATTTTTATGCTTTTATTTAACCTTAACCCCAAACCCTGTATTGTAAAATAACAAATATATGATAAATATTTTTTTCTAACATATCTTGTTTCCACTGACTCACACAGTTCTCCCACAACCTATACTATTTTAACTATTTTTCCCCTCCTTTCTTCATTTCTCATTGAAATAGCTTCTCTGTTTAACCCTGTTTTCCTTCCATTCCTTCGTGCTCTCATTAGAAACCTCAATGATTTTCACATTACCTGAATTTAGAAGTTAGAATTAGCAAACTTCCTTGGGAGAATTTGTTTTTGACCTAAAACACATGACTGCGTTTTATCCTAACACATGTTTTCTGTTATTCCTTACATTCTTGGTTGCATGTGAACTCATTTACTCTTGATTTTCTTTCCTGAAGCTAGACAATTCTTGTATTCTTTGTTATTTAAGCTTGTAGTTTGTGTTGTTACATTGAGCTTTGTTCACAAATGTACTTTCACGTGACTCTTTTCCCCCCAAGTATTATCTAAAAAAAGTGCTCCATTATGTATGAGAATGTGTAGCCTAGGCTCAAACCACAAAAAAGTGCACAAAGTAATGAATCTATTTTACAGCAAAAACCACACAAAACAAACAGTGATAGACCTACAGTAGATGTACAGTTAAACAAGTTAGACAGTGATGAACAATGTCAACCAAAGGAGAGAGAGAGAGAGAGAGAGAGAGAGAGAGAGAGAGAGAGAGCATTTTGTTTATGCAAGGTGCTTACACACTAGGAGTTTTGTAGAGGAGGATCAATACAATCAGATGAGATCCCTGTTGCCCTTTCTTTGATCACACTTTTCTTACAAGCAATGTGCTGTGCAACCTTTGCCTGTAGAAGCACCTTTTTTTAACGAAAAGAAACATTAAGTAAAATTGCATTTAATTTAAGATATTTAAAACACATTTTTCTGTTTTAGAAGTGCAAACCGGAAAAGCAGGCAACAAAAAAACAATTTATCTGTGAAAAGCCACAATGTGAAATATGTTTAATCAGACAGGTTATACAAAGTTGAACAAACTTTGATAAAGATTCATTTATTCATCTTCAGTAACAACTTCATGTTGGTGAAGGTCAAAGTGAACCATGCACCATGCTCAGTTGCACTCCTAGGGGCAATTTAGCATAACCAATTCACCTACATGTTTTCTGGATGTATAACATACAGAGAGTAACCAGCTGAGGACTGGCAGCTGTGACCCTCTGATTTTTGCAAAGTAATTTAAATTTCATTAACCTGCTGACAGTAAATCCCATTAGCACAAATATGTTTGTATAAAGTACTAGCTGTCTAGAGCAATCTAAAACTTTTCCCATGTGTATTAGGATATTGTTGATGGTGCACAGATTTATTGAAGCCAGTTCTTTGATTTTGGTTTTGATTTGACCCACATTCCAGTTTTTGTGATCACGATATGATTGGCTACCATGAGCATCCAGCCTGACACCCTTGTGTGCTAGAACATCCGATCCAGATCTTCTCCTCTGAGAATGGAAATAGGTCAGATTCTACATTACCTCCTTGATTGCTTTCCTTTATCCAAGTTGTATTATCACAGTCCTCTCTTGCTCTATGTCCCTCTCTCCCTACCACTGTTCCTTTTGATGAGTGTTATTTTTTTAAAATAGGAATTAACTGTATTTTCCATTGTAGACCTCTTACACAGATTTAATGATGCTTCACCTCTTTTCTCTCTCTCTGTCTCTCTTTTTTCCTGAGTGTATTAGTTGGGATGAAAGGATGAAAGGTGTGTGTGGGTGCAGAGTCTCCTTTCTGCAGTGACCCGCTGCTCTTCCTTGCTTGGCTTCCTGTCTGCTGCCTAGCAACATGCCGTATCTATGGAAACAAAACCAACAAACCATCCTACTTTCATCATCTAAACCCTCACAAACAGCCCCTATAAGTACAGCACTCAAGAGCGCGGATGGAATTTGATAAGAGGTTGTGCTGAACAAAGGATCCACATGTTTATATCATTTGTGTTCAATTGCTTGTACTTAATGTTGATTCACTTTAACTTAGGTGTCTCACCAATGAGCTGATCAGCATATGGACCATTTAAAAGATCATCATGATCTCTCTCTCTCTCTCTCTCTCTCTCTCTCTCTCTCTCTCTCTCTCTCTCTCTCTCAATCTTAAACAACAGTGATGTCTTCAATCACAATGACCACTTGGTAGATGAAATGTTATTACAAACATTGTAAATAGAGTTTTGGGAAATTTGTACTTTAAACATTTGGGTCTCAATTTCTTTTCACAAACCAACTAATTGCATGTGAGGTGATGAGGTGTATTTACTGACTTTTTGCTCACCTCTGAAATGCTACACACTCAAATTCTTACTAAAACCAGACTGGAAACAGGTGTCTCTAAGCCTGTGCTGAATGGAACTAAAGGATATTAAAAAAACACATTTTATGAGGCTTGCCTAAGGAGGTTAAAATCTGTATGTCTGAAAAGATGGTAATGATGATAATAGATAAATTGTTGTTGTTGTTGTTGTTGTTGTTGTTGTTGTTGTTGTTGTTGTTCTTCTTCTTCTTCTTCTTCTTCTTCTTCTTCTTCTTCTTCTTCTTCTTCTTCTTCTTCTTATTATTATTATTATTATTATTATTATTAAATATCAAGCACAACGCGGTGGCGTCCCCGAGCAGGTAGCAAACAACAACAACATTAAATATCAAGCACAAGGAGTGTATAGAAGGGAAAAGAACCGCGTTGAAAGGGGTGTTGTGCTTCCCTCTAATGGTGAGATTTAGGTATTGTGTCTTACATTAAGAACGCAAAAAAAGAAAGGGAGAAAGAAAGAAAGAAAGAAAGAAAGAAAGAAAGAAAGAAAGAAAGAAAGAAAGAAAGAAAGAATGCAAATTGCATAATCAATTACTTTCAAACAGGTCTATTTTTAGAATCAACAAAGCAAACATAAAATACTAAAATAGAGGTATGTTGTGGTTTTTGTTGTTGTTGATTCGTGTAATTGTTGCTTCCTCTGTTTTTGAATAAAATAACTAGTAATCTTTATGAAAATGCATTGCAGAAGCTCCTCGAGGCAGGAAAGACATTTGGATATGATTAGTTGGCGACGCGCCTGCAAGTCTATACAGCCACGTGGTGGCGCAAAAGTCAAGCAATTGGTACAGAGAGCAAACGCACGAGTTGGTGATAACCGTCTTCTATAATCTGGCACACTGTGTACGACCAGTAGTTTTGCTGATTTATTCATGTGTGGTTCAAAAATGTAGTGTCGCGTTTATATTACATTATTAGAACGGTCAAACCTTAAATAAATAAAGAAAGAAAGAAAGAAAGAAATAAAGAAAGAAAGAAAGCATGTACAGGTTAGTAACCCATGTCTCAGATACACTGGCACTGCTTGTGTAAATATTAAACACATTTTATACATTATATTATATTATATACATATTAAACAAGACGATTTAAAAACAGGGTCTTGAACTGTGCCCATCGCATCACACTTAATAGCTGTTGGACTTGCTGTACACCGTCAGATTAAAGAATATATATACATATATATTAGTCACATATAATATAAGCAAGAGATATTATCAGTATGTTATTTTCTAAAAAATCTTTATTATTTAGCTAATGGAATTGCAGCCAAAGATCAACAAGACTCTGCATTTATTTGAACTGCATTCACTCACAATCAATCCCGAAACACACACACACACACACACACACACACACACACACACACACACACACACACACACACACACACACACACACACACACACACACACACACACACACACACACACACACACACACACCCTCCTTTTAAAATGTAGCGTGTGAACAGTCAGCTTGTTAGTGAGCCAACACAGACCTCTTTTTTCTGCTCTGAACGGCCGCCTGTGCTCCAAATCTAGAAAACTCTCCCAGTCTTAATTTATGCGCATATTAATTATGCAGCATTGTGTAATTTCCGCCGTGGGTTAAATCATGCAAATGCGTGTGGTGTTTATATATGCTTCTGTGGGAAGAAGCTAAATGTTCACATTTAGGTTACAATCAGAAATCCAGTAACCTAAGCTTAAGACAGTTTATACTGATGAACAAAACAAAACTAAAAACAAAATAGACCAAAATAGAACCTAATGCTATATCTTGGTTTGGAATCATTTTTTTTGCTTTTTTCTTTTCTTTCTTTCTTTCTTTTTTTAAATTAATGAAATAATTTTAATCCTACATTCTAATCGTATATATTATGTTGTATAATTAATTGTTGTAAATTCTTGTTAAATATTCTATGTTGTAATTAACAGATTATTTAAATCGACTTATATGAAAAAATGTATATGAAAAAATAAAATATTAAATCATGTTTTTATGTTGGTTTATGTTGTTGACACATTCCTTTACATATGACACGTTACATCTAGTCTGTCTTCACGAATTCTTTGATCTCATTCCTGTATCTATCTGTTCATTAATTTATTCTTTTCACCGCATACGTGTGCAGCCACCGAGTTGGCACAGATTCAGCTAGCTGAATCTGAATAATTAAATCGGTGGCAGTAATGACAGAAAATAAAAAGCCATATAAACAAGAGAAGATACATTTTTTGTGCTGTGTCTAGCCTATGCTTTTCCTCATTTCCAATGTTTGTAATCGTAGTTGGATACCTTAATAAATTAATATTCCAGAAACAAAAATATAATGCATTATGTTTTTGGACAATGTAAGCATAAAATTAGATTTTTGTTAATTTTAGATAACATATTTAAATCGGTTTAGTTTATCCAAAGTTATTGTTACTAAAAACATTTGACATACAACTTAAAATTAATTACTGTGTAGTTGTTGAAATCCTATGTTTATTTAAGTAGGCCATTTTAGATTTTCATTGTTTTATGCATAACAAGATTTATTCACAAAACTATCAGCTTCGTAGGCTATTTATCTAAAGATCAATCACTAACATGAAATACAACACTTATTAAAATGAATCAATGTATGTAGGCTACTATACTTAAGCTAGGTTTTTTCACTACTGTGCTATATACTGACATTTCACACTTGAGACGGCATAACATTTTGAGATGACCTAAAACACACCTCAGCTTGAAATATGAAGAAAAACATGAATTGTATCTTTAGAACATTATAATATAGAAATTAAAAATAGATAAACGTATTTTATTTTTTGTAACATTATAACATTGTATTTACTCACTATACACTCGATTTCCATATAACATTTCACCATAACATTAGGTCAGACTTTTCTTTACTGGCCATATAAGTTCAGCACTGCTGCGCGGACAGCGCCACCGTATTAAACACAGCGAAATCCCAGTGAATGAACACTTTTCAGTTTTTTATTGTGTTACTTTAAGTAGAACGTATTTACACTCGTTTATTCTTATAGTGACAGCTGAGCTAAGCAGATAGGGTTGAGATTATTGCCCGAGGGCGCAACATATTTGAACTCATAACATTCATATCAGTAGGCTATAGCCCTAATCGCTGAGCCACCACTGCAGACAACAGTGCTCAAAGCCGCCAACAAAATACTCGGTTTTTTTTTTTTTTTTTTTTTTTTACAACTAACTGTGTCTGATGCTTTAAAGTAAGTGCTGACTTCCAATGTCTGATACTTAATCCGTACACAGCACACTATAAAGGTGTTCAGGTTGTCATGTAGAAACCCTCCCCATCCCCGCCTATGGAACCCTACAAAGAGCTCATGCTGACCACGCAATCGCCCTGTTTAGCTGTGTTCAAATGAACGATTATTTCCCCCTGTTACCCTCCTGTGTCTATTCCATAACATTTCTCTGTCTTTCTCTCTCCTCTTTTCTTCTTAGTTTAGGAAAGAGAGATTGTGCAGTCACCTTAAAACACATCCGCTTCGCTGATCCGCTTTTTGTCTCTATGAGAAGAAAGGAAGTGTTAGTCAAAGGCCTTTTATCACATTCACACCCGAGTCTTAATTCAACAAGCCGAGACATGTATTAAATCATTTTTAATTAACTTGAACAAAGTTTTCTGGAAGTGCAAGCATTTGTACTGACCCAGACAATTTTGCTGCTCACAAATACTCTATACATAAATGTTTAGATATTTTAGACTGTTTGTTAATCAGGCTATTTTGATTATACACCAAAATCCCACTGTCCCAAAGATAACAATTTTTTACTAAAGAATATATTTATTTTTAACCTCTTGTGATACTCTTATGAAGACATCTCTCGTACCTTTCATTTCCTACACCCTTCCTAATTTTTCCTGTGTGAGTACACTGATAAATATCTGTATATATTAATTGGCAAAAAAGACATTTTCTTGGCTATTAATTAAATCAATTCAATTATTTAAAAATGCTAACTACGTGAAATTGCACAAAATATGCATTTCGCACACACACACACACAAACACACACACTCACACACTCACACACACGCACACACACACGAACACACACACACGCACACACACGAACACACACACACACACACTCACACACACACACACACACACACACACACACACAAACACAAGAGCTGTATTAAGCGCCCCCGGACTTGGCAAATATTCAGCTCTTTGGCGCTCTCGTGCACAATGTGTTATGACTTTCGTTAACCCAAAGTAAATTTCGTTTAATGGAGATGTAAACAAACGAATTTTGCACAGACATTTACTTCACTAAAAGCTGATGTAGTGATTCAATGAAGTACATCGATGATTCGACCACCTGAGGAAAGAGGTCAAGACTGATAGGAAATAAATCGACGCTATTTATCGACCTGCATTCAATAAAAAAAAAATGCACAGTATTTAATAAAAAAAATGCACAGTATTTAATAAAAAAATTGCACATTATTTAATACAAAAAATTAAGAGTATTTTCCAATTAAACGTCAGAATTATGACATAATGAAGAGTAAACAGTGGACATTAAATTAAATAAAGCAAATATGCAATAAGAATAAGTGGTGGTTTGTCAGTCGAAATACAGTACGCTGTTGAATAAATTAAATATATACTTCCAAATATGTTCTGTAAGCCTGTCTTATACAACAAGTAAAGTCTGTCTTATACAAAAAGTAGCAGGTGTCACATCTACATGTGTGGAATTTTTTGTTTTAAAGCCCACAGAAATGATAAGAAACCTAATCATAAGAAACCCATCATAAGAAATGAGGTCTCCTGTCTCAGAAACCTGCTCTCTACAAATCATCTGGGGGCCCTGAGACATAACAGCACATTTGTACCCACCAAAGACTATAGCTGTGTAGTTTTGTAGATGGCAATCCAAGCACTGATAAGTTTGAAATAAGAAATCTTTCAGCCTGATTCAGTAATCGCTCACCACTGCAAATATGTCGAATAATTTCGTGCATTTCAGCTTGTAAAAATGCTATCGCCTCCTCATTCGCGTTTGGTAGTCTAAACGAATTTTCAGGTCATTTACATATGCAAATGAGGGTTAATTGCAACCAACCCTGTCAGGCGGTTCAGGAGAGACGCCAGAACGCCATAAAAACCGAGAAGAATATGCTCTCATCGAGGACACAGTCAACAAAATGTCCTTCAAAATGAAATTATGTTGATCACAGCTTCATGCTATAGGTGTGTTAGTTGTTATACTTGCACACAGGTGGTAAAGAAAATGAAGTGCAACCTTTGGAATTTTATTTGATAACTACTGTTATGTTTATTTCTGTCCACTTAATACGCAGACAAATTGTCAAATTATTTAAAGGCGATGTTTAATGACAGTGTTACTGTTTAAAATGAGAACTCTATGTAACCGTCCTTGTCTGTCTGCTGTATTCTCTCTCGA